>NC_134360.1:237888123-238199373 GCF_048569485.1 Anomaloglossus baeobatrachus | reverse complement strand
ATATTCTTGTACATAGGGGCAGTATTATAGTAGTTATATTCTTGTACATAGGAGCAGTATTATAGTAGTTATATTCTTGTACATAGGGGCAGTATTATAGTAGTTATATTCTTGTACATAGGAGCAGTATTATAGTAGTTATATTCTTGTACATAGGGGCAGTATTATAGTAGTTATATTCTTGTACATAGGGGCAGTATTATAGTAGTTATATTCTTGTACATAGGGGCAGTATTATAGTAGTTATATTCTTGTACATAGGGGCAGTATTATAATAGTTATATTCTTGTACATAGGAGCAGTATTATAGTAGTTATATTCTTGTACATAGGGGCAGTATTATAGTAGTTATATTCTTGTACATAGGGGCAGTATTATAGTAGTTATATTCTTGTACATAGGGGCAGTATTATAGTAGTTATATTCTTGCCTTAAATGGGGTATACAGAATATTGTAATTTATCCAAGGATAGCTCTACATTTATGGAAAGCTTTTTTTCTTATGTTTCTTATACTATATTCCCACCATTTTTTTTTTATCAGATATAATGGAATAATCTGGGGCACATATAATACACATACTGTACATGAATAAATCTCTACTACATAAGCTCCATGTCAGCACAATCAATATTGCTGAAGACTGATATATCTGAATGCATCACATAATTACCGATAATGTAATTCTTGCTGCATGTACAGTGCATGGGGTGGAATAACAATGCTACGCGCAGACCTTGCAGTGTAACCTCCATGTGACCTTGGACAAGACACTTTATCTCTTGTCATGTCAAGAATTAAATAGATTGTAGGCTTGATTAACCAAGAGAACAAAATCCTGAAAATTGTATCAGTGCGTTGCCGAGTGAATATATATATCTGTATGTAAGAGATACATGTAGTGTCATATCAAGGAACGGCAACAAAATAGCCGGTTCCTGGAAATCGGATACACAACGTAATTGAAGAAATATCACAGTGAGAGGTAAAGTGAGAACAGAGATGATCGAAAAAAGAAAACTATTAACTGAAAACGGCTGTCCTGGAAGGGATAAAGGAAGGGAAAATGGGCAAATAGACAAATGCCCAGGGTGTGCGTCACCGAAGTCTCCTCCGAATATTTACAATCACTTTTTGGCTACTTATAGCACTAATTTGGTCAATGTATTGTATGACTATTATTCTGATAGCATTACTAGGGATGAGCGAATTGATTCGCAGGACCCTGGTCCAGTGCCCAAGGCAATAAATAATCTGTGCTGGCTGGACAGAAACCCGGCAAAAAATGGATGCCAAAAAAGGAAGCATGCATGCCGAAAGAGGAACCATGCATGGTAAAAGAGGAACTGTGCATGCCAAAATGGGAAGCATGGATGCCAAAAGAGGAACCATGCATGCCGAAAGAGGAACCATGCATGCCAAAATGGGAAGCGTGCATGCCAAAATGGGAACCATGGATGCCAAGAGGAACCATGAATACTAAAAGAGAAACTGTGAATGTCAAAAGAGGAACCATGCAGGTCAAAAGAGGAACCGTGCAGGTCAAAAGAGGAACCATGGATGCCAAGAGGAACCATGTATACTAAAAGAGGAACCGTGGATGCCAAAAAATCAACTGTGCAAGCCAAAAGAGGAACTGTGGATGCTAAAAGGGGAACTGTGGATGTCAAAAGAGAAACTGTGCATGCCAAAAGAGGAACCAATAAAAGGAAACGTGCATGCCAAAGTACGAGTTGTGTATGTCAAAAGAGGAACCATGCATGCCAAAAGGAAAACATGCATGTGAAAAGGGGAACTGTGCATTCCAAAAGAGGAACCGTGCATGTCAAAAGAGGAACCGTGCATCTCAAAAGAGGAACCGTGCATGTCAAAAGAGGAACCGTGCATGTCAAAAGAGGAACCGTGCATCTCAAAAGAGGAACCGTGCATGTCAAAAGAGAACAGTGCATGTCAAAGGGGGAAGCGTGCATGCCAAAGGGGGAACCGTGCATGGTAAAAGGGGAACCGTGCATGTCAAAAGAGGAACCGTGCATGTCAAAAGAGAACAGTGCATGTCAAAGGGGGAAGCGTGCATGCCAAAGGGGGAACCGTGCATGGTAAAAGGGGAACCGTGCATGTCAAAAGAGGAACCGTGCATGCTAAAAGAGGAACTGTGTATGTCAAAAGAGGAATCATGCATGCCAAAAGAGGAACAGTGCATGTCAAAAGAGGAACCGTGCATGTCAAAAGAGGAACCGTGCATGTCAAAAGAGGAACCGTGCATGTCAAAAGAGAACAGTGCATGTCAAAAGAGAACCGTGCATGTCAAAAGAGAACCGTGCATGTCAAAAGAGAACCGTGCATGTCAAAAGAGGAACCGTGCATGTCAAAAGAGGAACCGTGCATGTCAAAAGAGGAACCGTGCATGTCAAAAGAGGAACCGTGCATGTCAAAAGAGGAACAGTGCATGTCAAAAGAGAACTGTGCATGTCAAAAGAGGAACAGTGCATGTCAAAAGAGAACCGTGCATGTCAAAAGAGGAACAGTGCATGCCAATAGAGGAACAGTGCATGCCAAAGGGGGAACCGTGCATGTCAAAAGAGGAACCGTGTATGTCAAAAGAGGAACTGTGTATGTCAAAAGAGGAACTGTGTATGTCAAAAGAGGAACCGTGCATGGTAAAAGGGGAACTGTGCATGTCAAAAGAGGAACCGTGCATGGTAAAAGGGGAACTGTGCATGTCAAAAGAGGAACCGTGCATGGTAAAAGGGGAACTGTGCATGTCAAAAGAGGAACCGTGCATGGTAAAAGGGGAACCGTGCAGGTCAAAAGGTAGGAGTTGGTTCACATGGCTCCGGTTCTGTGGCAGTGGAATACTGGCCTGGCCGCTGGACTGGGGTCCTGCAAATGTATCTCTTAAGTATCATGTTTTTATAGATAATTTTTTCTGTGTAGCCAAACTTCTTTCCTTTATTTACTTGTTTTCCTTTCTCCTTTCTTTACCTCCTTCCTTCCTCTTCTGTTTCATTTTGTCCATTACTCCTTTTATTTCCCTTCTTCCTTTCTTCATTCCTTCCTCTCTTTCTTTTCTTCCATCCCTTCCTTCCTCTCCTTTTTTCCTTTCCTTTCTCCCGTTCCCACTGACTTTGCCATCTTCCTCCATCCATTCCTTTCATGTCTTCCCTCATTCCTTCCAATTGTTTGCCTTTTGTCCATTCTTCCTTCCTATCTTCCTCTCCCTCTTTCTTTCCTTCCTCCTTTCCTTTCAGAATTACATTTTTTGGCATTCTTTAGCTCTAATTTGATCAGTCTTTGGCTGTGACTATTATTCTCATAACTCAATATTTTTACAAGTTATTTTCCAAATAAGCGTGGATACTTTCTTTCATTCCTTCATTTGCTCCCTCATTTCATGTCTCCTTTCCTTCCACTAATGTCTTCCATTATTCCCTCCCTCCTTCCGCCCCCCCCCTCCTATTTTCTTTTCCCGCTTTCCTTCTTTCATTCCCTTATTCCTTCAGCCTTGTTTTTTGGGTACTGAATACCGTAGCTTTAATTTGGGGAGTATTTGGCTGTGACTAGAATTCTAATAGCATCGGAATATTTTAATTATTTTTTTTTTCTTGGTAGCTTTCTTCCTTTTTATGCCTTCCCTTCCTTCTGTTCTTTCTTCCTTTCCTTTTTTCCTTTGTTTCTTCCTCTATTTTCTTCCTCCTCTTCCTTTCTTTTTTTTTCTTCTTTACGAATCGGTTCCCATTTTGCACATAGTTTGCCCTTGGCTTTAGAAGGTAGTTGGCTTAGGAAAGTTAAGAATTACTGGTCAATACAACTGCACTTAGCCAATTAAAGGTTGTCCGGGGAAAATAAATAAATAAAAATGTACTTGTTGGAAGAGGTGGGTCTTGAGGTTCCTCTTGAAGCTTTCCACGGTAGGGGAGAGTCTGATGTGCTGAGGTAGAGCGTTCCAGAGTATGGGGGAGGCACGGGAGAAATCTTGTACGCGATTGTGGGAAGAGCAGATAAGAGAGGAGTAGAGAAGGAGATCTTGTGAGGATCTGAGGTTGCGAGTACCGGGGAGACTAGGTCACAGATGTAGGGAGGAGACAGGTTGTGGATGGCTTTGTATGTCATGGTTAGTGTTTTGAACTGGAGTCGTTGGGCGATGGGAAGCCAGTGAAGGGATTGGCAGAGTGGCGAGGCTCGGGAATAGCGAGGGGAGAGGTGGATTAAGTGGGCCGCAGAGTTTAGGATAGATTGGAGGGGTGCAAGAGTGTTGGAAGGGAGGCCAGAGAGCAAGGGGTTGCAGTAGTCGAGGCGGGAGATGATGAGGGCATGCACTAATGTTTTTGCTGATTCTTGGTTAAGGAAAGCACGGATCCATATTATATATATATATACACATATACAGGGTGGTCCAAAAGTAGGTGGACAGTATGTGTAATTGGGTTACCAAACAAGGTGTAAAGTGAAACTGACTCAGTTGCCCTTAGCAACCAATCAGATTCCACCTTTCATTTTCCAAAGAGTCTGAAGAATGAGAAGTGGAATCTGATTGGTTGCTAACGGCAACTGAGTCAGTTTCACTTTACATCATGTTTGAGATATTATATATATTATATATATATATATATATACACACATACACAGTATATATATTTATATTAGCAGAAGCACTGGATGACTTGGTTACTAGCCAACTGAGCACAGGGCATTAATATCAGATGTAAACTGTGTAGAGAGCTTCAACAGCGCCACTCACTGACTAGTGGCTGTCACAGGTACTGCAGATCTATTCCTATTCACTTCAATAGGCGCTAATCTGCAGTAACGGAGCACATCAGCTGTACATTGTACAGAGCCGCGCTTTTCCATCTGACCGGCCGAAGCCGCCTGTCACTCATCAGCGCACAGAACGCCATTTATTTATTGCATATTTGCAGGAGCAGACTGTGTCAGAATAATCGTTACCAGGGCCCAGACTTCTTATAAAACTTGCCATCTGTTCTGCCATTTTCTGTGCTCCTTACCGTGCCAAGAGCGCAGCTAAAAATGGGACACGAAATAAAGCTAAATACAAAATATGCCGTCAAGAATTGTGTACATGATTTCATACTTTTATTTTTGGAGATTTAGAATTACGCTGCATACATTTATTTTTATTTTTATCTGTTTTAAAACTTTTTTGGATGATCATTCTCAACTAAGAAGAAAAGTGAGTCACTGTAATGCCCTCAATATTTCATATGAGCGTGCATGTATAATGGATGCGGCTCTGCAGGAGGGGCGCCAGCAATTCCACTGGACTTTCTTTACAACAGTTTGGGTTTATCTCCCCCATGATAATCGCCTGAGGCCTAAACATTTTCACTCTCAGGACTGAATGTGCTGTACAAAGATGTCAAGTCCTTTATATCAAAAGATAAAAGTTGCATTTAGTGGCACTCGCTCTATCTATCCGTCCATCCATCCATATATCTTTCTATCCATCCCTCCATCCATCTATCCCTCAATCAATCAATCCCTCTATACAGTGGAACCTTGGATTAAGAGTGACTTGGTTTGAGAGCGTTTTGCAAGACAAGCAAAGCTTTCTAAAACTTTGTAACTTGGTTTAAGAGCAATGCTTTGCAAGAAGAGCAAATTCTCACCTATCACACATCTGGTTCTGTCCTTTCACCACGTTCTGACCCGCTCTGGAGGTAACTTTCTGTACATATGTACTGTATACTGTATACCACTGTACAGTATATACTATATAGCATGTCTATTAATTTGCATTTGTGGATACAGTATTGGACTTTCTTTATGCTAACCAGTGCAGCTCATTGCTTATACTCTTATCTGGTTGTGCAGAATTCCTACCCCACATTTGGCTTAATTCTGCCCTTATGTTGGGGACAATAAATTTGGAGTCTGTTTTTTTGTGTACTGTACTAGAATAAAGGTTGTCATATTTATACATCATTTTTTCTCTCTATACTGTACCTCCTGCACAACAATTCCATTGTAAGCTAACGTGCAGCTTAATTTGCTTTATATGTTTTTACTGCACAGTATGTTGTATTAGTGCACTGTAATGATTTTATATCAGTACAGGACATTATTTTGTATTACTGTAATTAGTTTGTATAAATACAATAAATATTTTGCTTTGATATAAGAGTAACTTGGTTTAAGAGCTCACTCCCAGAACCAATTATGCTCATAATCGAAGGTTCCACTGTATATCCATCTATATCTATCTTTCTATCTATTCAGCTTTCCATCTTATCATACATACATACATACATACATACATATCATACATACATCTTTTAATCCATCTTTCCATTCATCCATCCATCCAATTATGCTCATAATCCAAGGTTCCACTGTATATCCATCTATATCTATCTTTCTATCTATTCAGCTTTCCATCTTATCATACAAACATACATACATACATATCATACATACATCTTTTAATCCATCTTTCCATTCATCCATCCATCTTTCCATTCATCCATCTTTCCATTCATCCATGTTTCCATCCATCTATGTTTCCATCCATCCCTCTCATCCATCCCTCTCATCCATCCATCCATCCATCCCTCTCATCCATCCATCCATCCATCCATCCCTCTCATCCCTCTCATCCCTCTCATCCATCCATCCATCCATCCCTCTCATCCATCCATCCTTCTCATCCCTCTCATCCCTCTCATCCATCCATCGATCCATCCCTCTCATCCATCCATCCATCCCTCTCATCCATCCATCCATCCCTCCCTCTCATCCATCCATCCATCCATCCATCCATCCATCTCAGGCTGCTTTCACACATCCGGTTTTTGCTGGTTTTTGCTGAGCGGCACAATACATCGCTTTGCAGAAAAAACGCAAACTTTTTTTTTGCCGCCGGTTGCGTTTTTTCCGCATAGACTTGCATTAGCGCTGTATTGTGCCGCATGGCCTTGCGTTGCGTCCGTTTTTTGCCAGATGCGGCATATTTAGCCCATGTGGCAGCCAGATGGAACGTTGCCTGGCAAGTTTTTTTGTGCGGCGAAAAAACCACATTGTGCCGGATCCGGCACAATGCGGCGCGATTTTTAATGCAAGCCTATGGACACCAGATGCGGCGTCCTGCGGCAAAAACCGCATCCGGCCGCCGGATGCGGTTTTTTGCACTGCGCATGCTCAGTATCAAGCCGCATCCGTCAAAAAACGGACGGGCCGCATGGAAAAACTTATGCAACGGTTTTTTCACTACATCCGTTGCATAGGTTTTTGAGCCGGATTGAGCCGCACAGCAAAAACCGGATGTGTGAAAGCAGCCTTACCATCCATCTTTCCATCCATTCATCCATCCCTCTTATCATCCATCCATCCATCTCTCTCTCCATCCATCCATCCCTCTTATCATCCATCCATCCCTCTTATCATCCATCCATCTCTCTCTCCATCCATCCCTCTTATCATCCATCCATCCATCTCTCTCTCCATCCATCCCTCTTATCCATCCATCCATCTTATCATCCATCCATCCCTCTTATCATCCATCCATCCCTCTTATCCATCCATCCCTCTCCATCCATCCATCCATCCATCCCTCTTATCATCCATCTCTCTCTCTCCATCCATCCTTCCTTCCTTCCTTCCATCCATCCATCCATGCATCCATCCATCCATCCATCCATCGCCATCTTCAGGCTGAATTCACATGTTGCAGTCTCCGTGCATCTTTTTGCCAGGATTGTGATAAAACCTCAAAGTTCCTGTTGCGAATTTTGAAAACTGCAGCAAACGAGTTTTGTGATATAAAAACAAGCAGCAGCCTACACTGTGTGAATGCAGCCTTAAGGCCCTGTCACACACAGAGATAAATCTTTGGCAGATCTGTGGCAGGAGTGAAATTGTGGACAATCAGTGGCAGGTTTGTGGCTGTGTACAAATGGAACAATATGTCCATGATTTCACTGCAACCACAGATCTGCCAAAGATTTACCTCTGTGTGTGACGGGGCCTTTACTCTATCAATGCCATGATTAGTAGCGCACATTGGTCACTTTTCCTTCCCTTTTTTTACATGGCGGCTTTTCTCTCGGTTGCGGCTCAGACTCCTCTTCTCTGAATCCCCGGCCACTTAGTGATGAGGCAGAGGATGAGGAGGCTCGTATTCAGCCGTGCATATATTTATTAGAATTAATGGGGTCCTCACAGAACGTTCTGCCCCTTCTGTCATTAGTGGTGGAGGCTGCGGTAACGACCTTAAGCCTCAGTTAATTGGGGCTGGATCTGGACCTGGGATTTAATTGCTGTTTTTGCAGAGCAGTAATAACAGTGTATGGTAATATGATATAATGTAACACATATAATCACTGTCAATCTGAAATAATGAGCCGTCTGCATTGTTCCAGACGCCTTTCCTTCAGAAGTCTCGGATGTTTGAGGGAGGCCTCCGCGTCCGTTTCCTGGGCCGCCGTATTGACCCATTTCTGGAGAGCCCTTAGTTTTGCAGCTTTTCGCTTTTCCACATTCGATGAGTCGCGTCACCTCCGGTTACAATCTATCGGGGACAACTTTCTAATTGAACTCATGGATTTTGTGATATGGAAATTAAAAGCGGAGTTCCTCTTTGACCTTGGAGGATACAGACGCTTTCCTTCTGAGGAGCGGTAATTGCCGATATGTAGAGGAAACCGGCAAACGGACGGTAGAAATCTCTCTGCCCGGAAAATATATGGCCGACATTAATAGAGGGCTTATCTTTGTCAGAAGCGTCTAGGGCTGTGATTGTAATTGATCTCATTGTTTGGGCCCCAAATGATCACTTCTAATCTACCTGGTAATTCTATTCTCAATTCCTTGCAGCGCCCCCAGTGGGGAAAAGCAGCATTACACTGTGCCCATTGAGTCATTGGATTGTCCGTTTAATGCATGTCTATGACGGCTCCTCCTGGCTCCAGGGGACGCTCTTTACTGCAGTCTCCCCTCCAGTTAATAGATAGAAGTTCTCAATTTTAGTGGTTTTCTCATCATCATAAATTAGTAAAATTGCAAATTGCTTGTAAAGACAAGAAAGTCTGCAATATACTTCTTATTAAAAATCCTCTCTGCTCTCAAGAACAGAAGTATGTTTAATCTACAGTTTATTGCTTGTCACCTAGGAATAGAAAAGAGCTTGCACTCTTTGCTTAGGAGTCCGGCCACCTCTGATAGCCTGCAGCAGTGGTCGGTTTCTTAGGCAAGGAGTGTGTGCTTGCAAGCGCTTTCCTATTCTTCTATGATAAGCTGTTTTATCTTTGCCATTAGTGGGTCTCAGCAGTGTGTGAGCAAAAAGTCCCCTTCTGTTATTAGCAGCTTCTGTCTATAGAAATGTGCACTGAAAGCCTGGCGTGGGCAGGGACAGATCTCCCAGCACTGTCATATACAAAATCTAAAATCTGTAACTCTTTCACTGTGTCAGAACTGCTGCGGCCCCTAATAAAAGTGATACATTGTTGGATTCAGAGCCTGTTTGCCTACATCAGATGAGGTAGCAAAAACCTGCTGACAGATTCCCTTGAACAGCATTTTCTTACCATCTAGCTTTTATTATAATACTAGCTGGAGTACCCGGCATTCCCCGGAATAGTAACGGTCTCTCTGTCTCTCTCCCAGTCTCTGTCTATCTCTTTGTGTCTTTCTGTCTTTGTCTGACTCTTTGTGTCTGTCCCGCTCCCTGTCTGTCCCGCTCCCTGTCTGTCCCGCTCCCTGTCTGTCCCGCTCCCTGTCTGTCCCGCTCCCTGTCTGTCCCGCTCCCTGTCTGTCCCGCTCCCCATTTGTCGCTTTGCCAGTCTGTCTCTTTCCCCGTATAACCAATTTATAGACGTTAATGTAACCAATGCCAGGCAGTCGCTGAAAAAGCCTTGTATCCTGTTGAGTGGTTGTTATGTCCCCACGGAGTCCGCTCCAGCAACTTCTACTTCGATCACCAGGCGACGCCGTGTTCCTGCCATGGATAGTGCTGGTGATGGGAGAGGAGTCGATGCCAGCGGCGCTGGTGGGTGCAGGCTCCGCTCATTCACTGGGCTGGGTTTCCTTGAGATCTGCAGTACCACTGGCTAACTGTAGGTGGCGAGTATTTTCCAGCTGAAGTTACCATCATTCAGCTACAGCCAATGGGAAGACACCACACCCTTCTTATTCCCCCTCCTGTCTGCTGACCTCTGCCAGAGATAGTTCTGTATTCCTGGTTCCTGTCCCGCCCTGTTTTGTTTAGTGATTCTGGTGTTCTGACCTCTGCTTGTTTCCTGACTACCCTCCTGCCTGCTGTTTATGTACCTCGCTGCCCGATCCGGATTTGACCTCTGCTTTGTTTTCTGATTACGTCCTTGCCTGCCGATTCCCGTCCCTGTTCGTTTACCTTGCCTGACTACTACACCCTCAGACTGCAGCCTTCCACAGGTAGTGATCACCTTGGGCCCTGTGTAATTCCAAATCCCTATATAGGGGTTAAAGGTTTTCAGGGTTCTGGGGGTCCAGCTTGGTGAGTGGCGTCCCTCTAGCCTGTCCATTACAGCCCATCTGAGTCTGTAGATCCAGGCAGGTGTTACAGTGGTATAGAGAAACTTACCCTACAACTTGCATCTGGTGCATCGTGGAGCAGTAGAATATCTATGCAGCTCCTATGGTCTTTTATATAGGAGGTCCTAATGCCCTTTATAAGGGTATTATGAAACCTTACTGAATTCTATCTATTTGTGTCAAGCAGTGCACCACATCAAGGAAGGGAAAACGTCCTACATATAACATTTATAACATTACTAGCTGTACTACCCGGCTTCGCCCGGGTTAATAACTGTTGTTAACAAAATAGAATGTATTAACATTCCCGGGATAGAATGTATAACTAGAATGTATTAACGCCCGGGATAGTAACTGTCTCTCTGTTTCTCTCCCATTCTCTGTCTGTCTCCCCTCTGTATATATATATCTCTCTCTCTTTTTCTGTCTGTCTCTTTCCTTGTCTGTCTCTGACTGTCTCTGTCTCTTTCTCCATCTGTCTATCTATTTTTTTTCCCTGTCTGTCTATCTCTGTCACTTTCCCTGTCTGTCTCTTTCCCTCTGTCTCTTTCCCTCTCTTTCCCTGTCTGTCTCTTTCCCTATCTGTCTCTTTCCCTGTCTGTCTTTTTCCATGTGTCTGTCTCTTTACCTGTCTGTGTCTGTCTCTTAACCTGTCTCTCTCTTTCCCTGTCTGTCTCTTCGCCTGTCAGTCTGTCTCTTTGTCTGTCTCTTTCCCTGTCTGTGTCTGCCTCATTCCCTGGCTGCGTCTGTCTCTTTCCCTGGCTGCATTGTGACACGCCAACTATAGCTGTCTTTAAAGGTGGGAATGTAGACCGTGCATTGGTAAGAAGGGGTGGAAGTTTGCAATGAGGCCATCTCCCTGGGTAGGAAAGGCCCCCATAGTTAGTAGAGAAGAAGCCAATATCCTTTCTAGGCTGGAAAACTCTTCCAAGTTATGGGGCTAAGAGTAATTTGTATCCACTAAAACCAGCTTAATATAACAGTTGGTAGATCTCCAAAGAGAAGGAGATGTGGTGAAAGGTCCCCATGTCTTGATGAAGTGGCCACTTTCCCTCGGTGCAGGTGAAGGAAACGCTTTAAACACAGTCCACGAGGCAGATCCAATTTCTTTGTCATTGTGAAACATGTCAAAGCGAGGATGTAGTTGTTATGTCGCTTTCCATAAAGATTAAACGTTCCATCTCCGGGTACTGTTGATGCCAGAGGGGACTGCAGTAATAAATGTCTTGTTATCCTGACATCTATAGGAATCTCTCAGTCTATTGACACATTGACAGTCTCGTCATGCTCCGCGAGAGGACAAAGAGAAAAAAAACCTCAGCGCATAAAACCCTATAGAAGGCCGTCCTCCCGCTACCTGACTGCACACAAGACGAGGGCCGGAGTCTGCATGTAGATTAAAAATTGCAGAAATATAGAAATATTTTCTGTAGAAAGAACCTCAAGTAGCAATTTACACTCCCAGGATCATTCCCATAGAAGGATCTCTGCCCCATCACTGGATGATTGAGGAGGGAAATGGTTAATTGTTTTGCTACTTTTTAACCATGTTTTGTTTTATTGTTTCCTTTAGAAGTTTTTGCTTCTAATAAAAACACAAAACAAATAATATTCAAATAAAAACATACAAAGCAAAAAAAAAAAACAACAAAAACATGACTATCGCCTCCCTGCAGACACCTTCTTTAGAGGGGTTGTCTATATTTTTCTATACTAAACTACCATGTTATAGAATTTTGAATAAAAGGTGTGAGGTAAATCCGGAGATATGACGATAAATCATGATATTCAAGTATGTCAGGAAGCCCTCTCCTGGTGTCACCCCCCCTTTCCTTCACACAACTGGTTTAGCAACAAATCCCATGGCCATCTCCTGTGATATGGAGATGAGGTGGTGTGGGAACAATGGACACAGGATGACTCCCTGCCGTCACCCTGTAACAAGAGTTGTATCTCATTAGCAAGGCTATGGAACTAGCAGACAGAACGACTCCAGTAAAAAATGGTTCATATCTCGCAAGCCATATTTCCGATAAATATGGCAACCATAAAAATGGTGTCTCCGCATGCGGACGATGCCGGCACACCCTTTTTATGGGAGCAGGACATTGGGAAATGCCCCAGGCGTGATATCAGCCAATGGGGAACTGGCAGACAGGTCATGAGTCCCCTCGTTCTGTAGCTAAATTCATAACTGTCACAATGAGAGCATTGGCGTCCGCCTACGACGCTCCCAGGCAAAGTTATGGCCCATATTCCATGTTGTGGATTGTCCATAACTCAAGCCAGGGGTGGAGCAGTGCTCCCTCTGAGGTCACTAAGGTAGGAGGGGACCTGGATCTGCCCAGGTTGATAACCCTACTTCGGCCATTTTCCAGGGTTCTTTCGCTGGGGGCACGTGTAGGAAACATCTGTGGGAAGGATCCTAGAAACCTGGGTACAGCGCCCCCCTGTGGCCAGACGCAACAAGGTAACTGCTGGAACTGTGTATGCCTGTTTGTAACCCATGCTTTGATTGTAACTGTACTCTGACATATGTATATTCTGTAGATTCCCTATTGTATATATTGTAGTTTCTAGTGTGCTTTAGGCTGATTAAATTATATAATTAATCTTGGGCTGTTCTGTTATCTCGATCTTGAATCCCACGTCTGTGTGTTCGGCTAATAGTTACCGTAAATCGGTTGGTGGCAGCGAGTTTGTGCCAAGGATTATTGTGGGGAGGCCAGTGAGATTCGGGGAGATTTTATATATTCCGCCCGCGGAGGTCGGGGGAATATATACCCTACTCTCACCGGGGACCCTTCAATAATCGGCATAAGTGGTATAGCGGCCTCCTTGCTTATGGTCGGGCAATTCCATAATTGGCCTGACTATAAGAGGGGCGCTAGAGAGCGCGTCACGTGCTCTGTCTGTCGGTCGGGAGGTATAAAGGAGGGGTGACCCCCACTTGTTACCCCCCGATTGTGACGTACTGGTAGCCAGCGCGGGGGATTTCGGAGTGACCCCCCCGGTGGTTTGTGACATATTGGTGGCAAGCGGTGGGATCGAGATAATAGTGTGTGTGAGTGTGAGACCCATACTCCCAGACACTAAAGACTGCCTGCAGCAGCTGTGGCTGCTGGGGTCTTCAGACTAGCTCAACACTAGAGTGTCAGAGTGCAGATACTGTAAGGTGTGTGGAGGCATCAGGTGTCAGTTCTGTGTCAGTGACCAAAAGTCTGCAAGAATGGCTGATGGCACCAGGAGCAGAGCTAGGCAACTGGCCAATGCTAAAGCAGGAGCCGAAGAGAGGGAGGACGGTGCTGTGGACAGTAATGAGGAGGTTGCCCACGAGTCCTCCAGGAGCTCGACGCCAGAAAACAGCTCTGCAGAGGACATTGCACAACCTGGCACTGCTGGACAAGATGAGGAGCAGCTCACCCAAGGGTCCTCAACGAGCCAGATGCCAGCCCTCCGCTCTGCAATGGACAGTGAAGCACCAGGCTCCGCAGCGGGCCGCAGATCACCACGTGCCATTCCACCGAGCCTGGGAGGCTCGGATAGCCTTCTTCAAATGGCTATGGCCCTTCTCCAGGCTGGAGACCAGGAGGGCTACAAGGAACTCCTGGCAGAGCGCAGGGCAGAGCGGCAGGCAGCGCGTGAAGAGCGCCAGGCAGAGCGTGAGGCTGCGGAGCGACGGCAACAGGCAGACCGTGACCACCAGCTGCAGCTAGCTCAGCTCCGGCCCTCATCAGCCACACGTGACCTTCAAGACACCAAACTTCCAAAGGTCCGTGTTGAGGACTTCCCAGTGCTGGAGAAGGATGGAGACTTGGACTCTTTCTTGACTGCTTTTGAACGGACTTGCTTGCAGCACCATCTGGACAAGGAGCAGTGGGCCAAATACCTGACCCCCCGTTTAAGGGGTAAGGCCCTGGATATCCTTGGGGACTTGCCTGCTGAGGCAGATCAGGGCTACGACACCATCAAGCGGGCCCTGATCCAACAGTACAACCTCACCCCAGAGTCCTACCGCAAGACGTTCCGGAGCCTACAGAAGGGACCAAAGGACTCCTGGGCTGACCACAGGCGGGCACTTGCCCGAGCTGCCGACCACTGGACCCAAGGCCTGCAGCTTTCCACCGGACCGGAGATCCTGGACTTGGTCATCACGGAGCAACTCTTGTGGAACTGCCCTGAGGATCTCCGCCAGTTCATCCGAGACCAGAAGCCAAAGGGGTCCACGGCTACAGCTGCCCTGGCCGATGACTACACCAACAATCGGGCGCCTGAAGCCAGGAGAGCAGCCACCAGCAGCACCTGGAGAGGGGGTAAGATGAATTCTGCGACTGCCCCACCTGCCCCTAGACTGCAGGGGGTGTCCCCCTCAACTCCCCTCTCCAGGCCCGTGGCAGAACCAAGACGGTGCCACCAGTGCAACCTACCTGGACACTTCAAGGCCATGTGCCCTCGGCGTCCCAAGGCCCCGGCTCCGTCCCCGTCCCAAGGGCCGCCCAAGGTGTATTGTGTGGGTGGGGGTGGTGGTAGGTCCCTGGACAGCTTCCAACCTGTCACCGTCGGCCGGTCTGTGACCATAGGACTGCGAGACAGCGCCTCGGAGGTGACTCTGGTGCGGCCTGAGATGGTGTCCCCCCAAGACTTGATCCCTGGAAAAACCCTCGCTGTCTCCGGGATTGGAGGCACTGACCCGGCGCTGCCTGTTGCTGACATTTATGTGGACTGGGGCGCAGGGCGGGGGGTGAGGGAGGTGGGGGTAACTGATCGGATCCCTGCAAACGTGCTACTTGGGACAGATTTGGGGCAGATAACCTCCCAGTTTGGGCCCCCCCCAAGGGCTGAACCTTCAGCCCGTACTGACATGACTCCTAACAATGTTAATGTGTTATCTATGAATGATGTAAGGGAGGAGGGAGTGAACTCTGATATTTCTGCTTGCATAGACACCATAGACACACACTCAGCTGCAGCTGTGACAGGGGAGGGGGTCAGAGAAAGGTGTGACAATGCCTCTACAAGTAACCAGCCTGTGAGCTGGGATCTGTTGCCCTCTGCAGGGATAAGCAGAGAGCAGGGTGCTGCAGGGGGAGGACCAGTGTGTGGGGTGGGGGCTACCACAGCAAATGTGGGGTCCCCAGAGATTTCACAGCGGGGTTCTGTTGCTGCAGGAGGGGAACAGGCAGGTGAGATTGGGGCCGGTCCAGGAGCGGAAGTGCTCCCAGGTAAGATCTCGGTGCATGGTTCCCCCACAACCGGGGTGTCAGGAAGCCAGGTAGGTCTGCCTGAACCGGCGACTTGGTCAGGAACGGAGGAGGAGCAGGCACGACCCACGGTCGCAGCGGCTGTGGCCGCTGTCACCCGCAGTGGGAGTGCTGGAAGCCAAGGGGCCTCCCGGAGGTCCGATAGCTCTTCCCCTTCTGACCAAGTGGCAGCCGAGTCAGGTGGAGGCCAGGACACAGGTCCCGGGGTACTGACTGAAGATGTGACAGTCTCGTCGATTCTGGCCACATCTAGTCAGGGGTTTCAGGCAGCGTTAGAAGCTGACGACAGCCTGAAAGCTCTTAAGGAGCAGGCGGCACAGCCTCCCTCGGACTCGGACCCGGAGCGAGTGGTCTGGGACCAAGGACGGCTGTACCGGGCCACGGTCCAGCAGGGTTCACCGGAGGCGTGGCCCAGGGACCGACAGTTGGTGGTACCCTATCCGTTCCGGACGGAGTTGTTGCGGATCGCACATGAGATTCCGATGGCCGGACACCTAGGGATCGCTAAGACCAAGGCCAGGTTAAACCAGCATTTCTACTGGCCAAAAATGGGGGCCGATGTGGCTGCCTACTGCCGTTCGTGTGAAACCTGTCAGAGAGTGGGGAAGGCGGGGCCACACCCCAAAGCCCCACTAGTATCTCTGCCAATCATCGATGAGCCTTTCAGGAGGGTGGCTGTGGATCTGGTCGGCCCGCTGGCCATCCCCAGCAGCTCCGGGAAACGCTTCCTACTGACGGTAGTGGACTATGCCACCCGGTACCCAGAAGCAGTGGCCTTGTCGTCCATTCGGGCTGACAAGGTGGCCACCGCATTGCTGGAGATTTTCTCCCGAGTGGGTTTTCCCCAGGAAATGCTCACTGACCGGGGGACCCAATTCATGTCCCAGCTGATGGAGGCCCTCTGTAAGCAAGTCCAGGTGCGACATCTGGTGGCCAGCCCGTACCATCCACAGACTAATGGCCTGTGCGAGCGGTTCAATGGCACCTTAAAGCAGATGCTTAAGATGTTGGTCGACTCCCATGGGCGTGACTGGGAGCGGTATCTCCCACACCTGTTATTTGCTTACCGGGAGGTTCCACAGGCCTCAACAGGATTCTCACCGTTTGAGCTCCTGTACGGGCGACGTGTGCGGGGCCCCCTGGCTCTGGTGAAAGAGGCTTGGGAAGGGGATTTGGCCACCCCTGGAGTGTCGGTTATCGAGTATGTCATGCGCTTCCGGGACAAAATGCAGGCCTTGACGCAACTGGTACACGACAATATGGCTCAAGCCCAGGCCGATCAGAAGCGTTGGTACGACCAGAACGCTTGTGAGAGGACCTACCAAGTGGGTCAAAAGGTGTGGGTACTGGTCCCCGTACCACAGGACAAGCTTCAGGCAGCCTGGGAAGGCCCATACCTCGTGTACCAGCAGCTCAACCCTGTAACGTACCTGGTCACCCTGGACCCTGCCCGTGGAAGGCGGAAGCCCTTCCATGTGAACATGATGAAGGCACATCATGAGCGGGAGGCATGTGCACTCCCTGTGTGCAACCTGCCCGAGGAGGGAGAAGCGGAAACCCTCTTGGATATGCTAGCCCAGGTTAGGGCAGGCGGATCCATTGAGGATGTGGAGGTTGGCCACCAGCTCTTGGAAGACCAACGGTCCCAGCTGTGGGCCACCCTCCTCCCCTTCCGGGGGTTGTTTACCAACCAGCCCGGAAGGACTGACTTGGCTGTCCATCACGTGGACACTGGGGATCATCCCCCGATCCGGCGTTCAGCATATCGGGTCTCCCTGGAGGTGCAGCAACACATGCGCCAGGAGATTGACGAGATGCTGAAGCTGGGGGTGATCCAGGCATCCAACAGCGCTTGGGCCTCGCCTGTAGTCCTCGTCCCTAAGAAGGACCGAACCACTCGGTTCTGCGTGGACTACAGGGGGCTCAATGCTGTCACGGTCGCCGATGCGTACCCAATGCCACGCATCGATGACCTGCTCGATCAGTTGGCCGGGGCTCAGTACCTGACCATCATGGATCTGAGCCGGGGATATTGGCAGATCCCCCTGACTCGCAAGGCCAGGGAACGCTCTGCCTTTATTACCCCATTTGGACTATACGAGTCCACGGTGATGCCATTCGGGATGAGGAATGCCCCTGCCACTTTCCAGCGGATGGTCAACACCCTGCTCAAGGGACTTGAAGGGTACGCGGCCGCGTACCTAGATGACATTGCCGTCTTCAGTCCCACCTGGGAGGACCACCTAGAGCATCTAGCACAGGTGCTCAGGCGGATCCACCGGGCAGGTTTGACCATCAAGCCGGGAAAGTGTCAGCTGGCCATGAGCGAGGTCCAGTACCTCGGTCACCGGGTAGGCGGGAGAACACTGAAGCCCGAGCCTGAGAAAGTGGAGGCCATCGCATCCTGGCCCACCCCCAGGACCAAGAAGCAGGTGATGTCCTTCTTGGGGACCGCTGGGTACTATAGGAGGTTTGTTCCATGCTATAGTAGCCTGGCAAAGCCCTTGACGGACCTCACCAAGAAGAAGCTGCCCTCTGCAGTCGATTGGACAATGGACTGCGAGACAGCCTTCCGGGCCCTAAAGGACGCCCTGTCCAGCCCGCCCGTGCTACAGGCAGCCGACTTCACGCGGCCGTTTGTAGTACAGACCGACGCCAGTGACTTCGGCCTCGGTGCGGTGCTCAGCCAGGTGGACTCTGCGAGCCAAGAGCACCCAGTCTTGTACCTGAGCCGGAAGCTGTTACCGAGGGAAGTGGCCTATTCCACAATGGAGAAGGAGTGCCTGGCCATAGTGTGGGCCCTGCAGCGTCTGCAACCCTATCTATACGGGCGCCACTTCATCGTGGAGACGGACCACAATCCCCTCAGCTGGTTGCACACCGTCTCTGGGACGAATGGGCGATTGTTGCGATGGAGCCTTGCGCTCCAGCAATACAACTTCACCATTCGCCACAAAAGGGGCCGTGACCACGGTAACGCAGACGGGCTGTCCCGACAAGGAGAGGTCGCGGACGGGCGCACGGGGGAACACCGGAGTGTGCTGCCCCCTAGCGCCCTCAAAAGGGGGGAGGTGTGAGGTAAATCCGGAGATATGACGATAAATCATGATATTCAAGTATGTCAGGAAGCCCTCTCCTGGTGTCACCCCCCCTTTCCTTCACACAACTGGTTTAGCAACAAATCCCATGGCCATCTCCTGTGATATGGAGATGAGGTGGTGTGGGAACAATGGACACAGGATGACTCCCTGCCGTCACCCTGTAACAAGAGTTGTATCTCATTAGCAAGGCTATGGAACTAGCAGACAGAACGACTCCAGTAAAAAATGGTTCATATCTCGCAAGCCATATTTCCGATAAATATGGCAACCATAAAAATGGTGTCTCCGCATGCGGACGATGCCGGCACACCCTTTTTATGGGAGCAGGACATTGGGAAATGCCCCAGGCGTGATATCAGCCAATGGGGAACTGGCAGACAGGTCATGAGTCCCCTCGTTCTGTAGCTAAGTTCATAACTGTCACAATGAGAGCATTGGCGTCCGCCTACGACGCTCCCAGGCAAAGTTATGGCCCATATTCCATGTTGTGGATTGTCCATAACTCAAGCCAGGGGTGGAGCAGTGCTCCCTCTGAGGTCACTAAGGTAGGAGGGGACCTGGATCTGCCCAGGTTGATAACCCTACTTCGGCCATTTTCCAGGGTTCTTTTCTTTTCGCTGGGGGCACGTGTAGGAAACATCTGTGGGAAGGATCCTAGAAACCTGGGTACAGCGCCCCCCTGTGGCCAGACGCAACAAGGTAACTGCTGGAACTGTGTATGCCTGTTTGTAACCCATGCTTTGATTGTAACTGTACTCTGACATATGTATATTCTGTAGATTCCCTATTGTATATATTGTAGTTTCTAGTGTGCTTTAGGCTGATTAAATTATATAATTAATCTTGGGCTGTTCTGTTATCTCGATCTTGAATCCCACGTCTGTGTGTTCGGCTAATAGTTACCGTAAATCGGTTGGTGGCAGCGAGTTGTGCCAAGGATTATTGTGGGGAGGCCAGTGAGATTCGGGGAGATTTTATATATTCCGCCCGCGGAGGTCGGGGGAATATATACCCTACTCTCACCGGGGACCCTTCAATAATCGGCATAAGTAGTATAGCGGCCTCCTTGCTTATGGTCGGGCAATTCCATAATTGGCCTGACTATAAGAGGGGCGCTAGAGAGCGCGTCACGTGCTCTGTCTGTCGGTCGGGAGGTATAAAGGAGGGGTGACCCCCACTTGTTACCCCCCGATTGTGACGTACTGGTAGCCAGCGCGGGGGATTTCGGAGTGACCCCCCCGGTGGTTTGTGACAAAAGGAATTTTCCAGTTTCCCCCATTGAGGGGTCTTCTGTTCGGGATCCTCATCTCTTGACCGGAGAGAGGTCATTAAGGTGGTCTCCTGCTCCGGAGGACTAGACTTGTCCTGACAAGTCATCGATTTGAATAGGCATTGTGTAATACTCAATGTAACCTGTGGGGGCGCTGCAGAGAAAGTGAGTACTTACAATGACTTCATGGAAGATTACAGAATCCCGGGTGTCACTCTTTTGGGAGGATTATTTTGATGAGTGAATCATATTAATGCTTAATCAAACTCAATAGGAATTTTGTAAAAATCTTACATTTTAATGACTCAGAAATGTTCTAGATATACTTTCAACAAATAGAGTAAAATACGTGCGAGACTCTAAATGTCTTTTTAAGGCAATCAGGTCATTTTCGACAAGGACCAAATAGAGTTGTGACACGGGTGTGCAATGGGTGACAGACAGTCATGTGGTTTCTGGCCATAGAAGGTCACAGTGTTTGGCTGTGCAGAATGCTCCCTGACTTTCTTTTGGTCCTGCTGTCAGTATTCATTGGTATAGGTAGCTTTCCTGCTGGATTCACCTCGCCCCCTTTTGTACCCAGCAGGAGTTCGCCTTCCATCCAGCTGCTGATCATCCGTATTGTCATGGTGTTTCTATATCCCTTCCTTCCTCGGAATGGTGCTGGTGATATTTTTCAGTTCATTCAAGCTCTGGATGCAAGCAGGTGGCTTGTACGCTTCTGTGGTATCACTGTTGAAAACTTTGCTGAAATACGACCTATGTCATCTATGGATAAGTCATTCATACTTTTCCCCCTGTGTATCTTCTTTGTGTCTCTTTAATGTTTAGTGGGGTTGATGTAGAGCTCATCCCACATGTTCCCTATTTAGGGCCCAGCACTAGGCATATCTAGGGTCAGGTATCCAGCTCGACGCATAGGTGCGGAACCTATCTAGGGTGGTGAGGGACCCCAGGGACCAGCTGTAGGTTTAGTCAGGGGTCACCATCTTATCCTTCCCTAGACACAGGGTTTCCCCTCCCTTTCGCTGCTCGCTTGGTACTTCCCTGTAGCTACTTTGACGACCAATCAAATTGATTCTATCTAAAATTAATTTTTGGCGTTTGGGCTCATCTCTATCTGTGACTCTTCTAACATTTTTTTTCCCTTTTTCTGATCCAACGCATCTATGTTAACTAATATCCGTACTACGGAGATACAGGAAATAATCTGTATACGGAATCCTGCGCGATCTAATTACAGTATCAATGTTTAATTCTATTCTGTGCTGTTGCCTAGCAACTCCTGACAGTTCTATGGATCTTTAAGAGCCATCAGATACAATGTTGCGTCCTATATGTTAGTCCTTTATCTTCCTGAAAAGCCTCCCAGCAATATTCCATGAAACTGATATTTATTCTGGAGGCACGAGAGGAAACGGTGATTGCGAGAGAACTCAATAGTTTACAACCGTACCAAGATACACCGTGTGCAGAATTATTAGGCAAATGAGTATTTTGATCACATGATACTTGTTATACACGTCGTCCTACTCCAAGCTGTATAGGCTGAGAGCCAACTACCAATGAAGTAACTCAGGTGCTGTGCTTTTCTGTAATGAGGAGGGGTGCGGTGTAATGACATCAACACCCTATATAAGGGGGGCTTAATTATTAGGAAACTTCCTTTCCTTTGGCAAAATGGGTCAGAAGACAGATTTGACGGGCTCTGAAAAGTCCACAATTGTGAGCTGTCTTGCAGAGGATGTAGCAGTCTTGAAATTGCCAAACTTTTGAAGCGTGATCACCGAACAATCAAGCGTTTCATGGCAAATAGCCAACAGGGTCGCAAGAAGTGTGTTGGGCAAAAAAGGCGCAAAATAACTGCCCATGAATTGAGGACAATCAAGCGTGAAGCTGCCAAGATGCCATTTGCCACCAGTTTAGCCATATTTCAGAGCTGCAACGTTACTGGAGTATCAAAAAGCACAAGGTGTGCCATACTCAGGGACAGGCCAAGGTAAGGAAGGCTGAAAACCACCACCTCTGAACAAGAAACATAAGATAAAACATCAAGACTGGGCCAAGAAATATCTTAAGACTGATTTTTCAAAGGTTTTATGGACTGATGAAATGAGAGTGACTCTTGATGGGGCAGATGGATGGGCCAGAGGCTGGATCAGTAAAGGGCAGAGACCTCCACTCCGACTCAGACACCAGCAAGGTGGAGGTGGGCACTGGTATGGGCTGGTATCATCAAAGATAAACTTGTGGGACCTTTTCGGGTTGAGGATGGAGTGAAGCTCAACTCCCAGACCTACTGCCAGTTTCTGGAAGACAACTTCTTCAAGCAGTGGTACAGGAAGAAGTCGGTATCGTTCAAGAAACACATGATTTTCATGCAGGACAATGCTCCATCACATGCATCCAACTACTCCACAGCGTGGCTGGCCAGTAAAGGTCTAAAAGATGAAAAAATAATGACATGGCTCCCTTGTTCACCTGATCTGAACCCCATAGAGAACCTGTGGTCCCTCATAAAATGTGAGATCTACAGGAAGGGGAAACAGTACCCCTCTCGGAGCAGTGTCTGGAGGCTGTGGTGGCTGCTGCACGCAAACAGATCAAGCAATGACAGAATTTATGGATGGTCGGCTGCTGAGTGTCATCAGAAAGAAAGGGGCTATATTGGTCACTCATTTTTTGGGGTTTTGTTTTCGCATGTCAGAAATGTTTATTTCTAAATGTTGTGCAGTTATATTGGTTTACCTAGTGAAAATAAACAAGTGAGATGGGGATATATTTGGTTTTTATTAAGTTGCCTAATAATTCTGCACAATAATAGTTATCTGCACAAACAGATATCCTCCTAAGATAGCCAAATCTAAAAAAACCCCACTCCAACTGCCAAAAATATTAAGCATTGATATTTATGAGCCTTTTGGGCTTATTGAGAACATAGTTGATGATCAATAATAAAAAAAATCTTCTATAATACAACTTGCCTGTGTCGCTGCTCTCCAGTCCGATGGGTATCGCTACTCTCCAGTCCGATGGGTGTCGCTGCTCTCTGGACTGGCACCTTTTCTCTCCAGCAATTGCCGACCTCCTTCTTAGCATGCTCATGTGGATAACGTGTCCTATGTCATCCACACTGGCCATCATTGAGGTCCTGCGCAGGCGCCCTTTGATCTCCCCTGCTGTGGGCAGATCATAGTATTGTAGTGTGCATGTGCAGCCGGTCCTTAACTTTTCCTCACGCTTGCGCATTACAGTACTTTGATCTGGCCTCAGCAGGGAATACCAAAGTGCGCCTGCGCAAGACCTCAGTACTGGCCAGTGGGGATAACATAGAATGCGTCATCCATACTCGGCTGGGTAGAAGGAGGACGGCGACTGCAAAAAGGAGATGCCGGTCTGGAGAGGAGGTGCCAGATTGCAGAGAGGAGGTGCCGGACAGGAGAGAGGAGGTGCCCGACAGGAGAGAGGAGGTGCCCGACAGGAGAGAGGAGGTGCCCGACCGGAGAGACGAGGTGCCCGACCGGAGAGACGAGGTGCCCGACCGGAGAGACGAGGTGCCGGACCGGAGAGAGGAGGTGCCGGACCGGAGAGAGGAGGTGCCGGACAGGAGAGAGGAGGTGCCGGACAGGAGAGAGGAGGTGCCGGACAGGAGAGAGGAGGTGCCGGACAGGATAGAGGAGGTGCCGGACAGGAGAGAGGAGGTGCCCGACCAGAGATCAGCGACATCCACCGGCCCCGACCACCCCCTAGGTGAGTATTATAAAAGGTGATTTTTACGTTCTACACAGCGCGGCTTGGGCTCTTATATACAGCATTTTAGAATACTGTATATAAGGGCTCAGTGGTGGTGACCGCGGTTCATAAGGGACAAATATAGTGACAGATTCCCTTTAAAGCGAATGAGAGGACGCAGTACCTGAAAAGAACCACTAGGCGGTATATGGAGCTGTGAGTTTCTGGCACAATGCACTGCACTTTTGGCACTTCTTTTAGACATGACTAATCAGGTGACAGGTTTCAGACCCCCATAATCTGAAATTAATGACTTTCTGCTGCGAACGGCTCATCAATATCTTAGATGCAGACAACCCCTTTAAAGTTACAAATTTGGTGCAAATATACAGTTTATGTTCAAATGTCCAGTGCAACTTTTGAAAAAAAAAGTTGAATAGTTCTCATCAGCACCCTCTAAGTTGTTGTGTCAAAAAAAACAAAGTTTTTGTATATTTTTGTTGCCAATTTTGGTGTTTTTTGTGTGCTTCTATTTCTAATTAAATCAGTGGCCAAATTTGACGCTTTTTTTTAAAGCAGAAATGGCTCAAGAATTGACTATTTGCTTATTTTTCTACACTGGGAAACAACCCAGGTATATAAGACATCACCATGTGCACCGCAGGCGGGTTTACCCATCAAAATGAGTAAAAAGCCAATTCAAAGAGCGTCTGAAGCCGTTTTTGATGTGGATTTCGGAGCAGAGTCCATGTGAACGCACACGGATTATTTCTCAGTATAAGATCCTTTTTGTTATCGTTCTTGTATAAAGAAAAGTTTTCTTTTTATAAGAAACTGTTTTTGCAAAATGTAATTTTCTACATGAAATATGAGGCCATCTAATAAAAGGGTCGCCTTGTGGCGGATCTGACACCGCACCTCCCAGAACATGAAAAGTACCTTTCTTTTTTGATTCTTTCTTGGCGCTGGTTTTCACAGCCACTTGAAGTTCTGCCTCAGTTGACATCCTATTAAATCCTCCTTAGACCTTTTCACACAGATCCAGGCTCATCTAGAAGTCTTCTCCAACAGAATCGCTTAGCCCTTCAGATGCAACTCTCCAAATCACATATCTCACTCATGTCTTTCAAGAGCTGCGGGAGAAATGACAAACAGTCAGGTTAGAGGGGGCTCGGGGGGACGCGCTTTGTCACAAGTCATGGAGTGCACTTAAGAGTTTGCAGCTCGCGGTCACAGCGACCTCTCCCCGGTATCTGCATCTCCTGGACAAACCTGAAAGCAAATTACTTAGAGGAGACCATCATTAGGCTGCTGTGATTCTCCATTAGAGAGGACGGAACGGGATGAACATGACAACCTGGCGGAAAGAACGGCGTGCGCCGAGCTCGAATGCAATCTCAAGTTTCAAAAAAGAGGAGAAAATGTTGCAGAAAGTATCGGGAAGAACCACTCAGGAGATGGAGCGAAGTGGGTTCCCCAAATGTCACTCATCTCTCACTTTAGCGGGTGGCATTTTGGAAGAGATGTCAACTGTCCCTAGTGTCCCAGTGCAGACAATATGTTATAAGTCCCTTTTTATCTCAGCATGGACAATATATTATCAGTCCCTATAGTCCCCCAGTGTGAGCAATATATCATTCGTCCCTATATTCTCCCAGCACGGGCAATATGTCACCAGTCCCTATATTCTCCCAGCGCGGGCAATATGTCACCAGTCCCTATATTCTCCCAGCATGGGCAATATGTCACCAGTCCCTATATTCTCCCAGCACGGGCAATATGTCACCAGTCCCTATATTCTCCCAGCACGGGCAATATATCACCAATCCCTATATTCTCCCAGCACGGGCAATATGTCATTCGTCCCTATATTCTCCCAGAACGGGCAATATGTCATTCGTCCCTATTATCTCCCAGCATGGGCAATATGTCACCAGTCCCTATATTCTCCCAACACGGGCAATATGTCACCAGTCCCTATATTCTCCCAGCACGGGCAATATATCACCAATCCCTATATTCTCCCAGCACGGGCAATATATCACCAATCCCTAAATTCTCCCAGCACGGGCAATATATCACCAATCCCTATATTCTCCCAACACGGGCAATATGTCACCAGTCCCTATATTCTCCCAACACGGGCAATATGTCACCAGTCCCTATATTCTCCCAGCACGGGCAATATATCACCAATCCCTATATTCTCCCAGCACGGGCAATATATCACCAATCCCTATATTCTCCCAACACGGGCAATATGTCACCAGTCCCTATATTCTCCCAGCACGGGCAATATATCACCAATCCCTATATTCTCCCAGCACGGGCAATATGTCACCAGTCCCTATATTCTCCCAACACGGGCAATATGTCACCAGTCCCTATATTCTCCCAGCACGGGCAATATGTCAGCAGTCCCTATATTCTCCCAGCACGGGCAATATGTCACCAGTCCCTATATTCTCCCAGCACGGGCAATATGTCATCCATCCCGATATTCTCCTAGCGCGGGCAATATGTCATCCGTCCCTATATTCTCCCAGCGCGAGCAATATGTCACCAGTCCCTATATTCTCCATGCGCATGTAATATGTCATATGTCCCTATATTCTCCTAGCGCGGGCAATATGTCATCCATACCTATATACTCCCAACACGGGCAATATGTCACCAGTCCCTATATTCTCCCAACACGGGCAATATGTCACCAGTCCCTATATTCTCCCAGCACGGGCAATATGTCAGCAGTCCCTATATTCTCCCAGCACGGGCAATATGTCACCAGTCCCTATATTCTCCCAGCACGGGCAATATGTCATCCATCCCGATATTCTCCTAGCGCGGGCAATATGTCATCCGTCCCTATATTCTCCCAGCGCGAGCAATATGTCACCAGTCCCTATATTCTCCATGCGCATGTAATATGTCATATGTCCCTATATTCTCCTAGCGCGGGCAATATGTCATCCATACCTATATACTCCCAGCGCGAGCAATATGTCATCTGTCCCTATATTCTCCCAGCGCATCCAATATGTCATCAGTCCCTATATTCTCCCAGCGCGGGCAATATGTCACCAGTCCCTTTAATCTCTCAGCGCGAGCAATATGTCATCTGTCCCTATATTCTCCTAGCGCGGGCAATATGTCATTCGTCCCTATATTTTCCCAGTGCATGCAATATGTCATCTGTCCCTATATTCTCCCAGCATGAGCAATATGTGATCCGTCCCTATAGTCTCTTAGCACGGGCAATGTGTCATCCATCCCTATATTCTCCCAGCGCATGCAATATGTCATCTGTCCCTATATTCTCCCAGCACGAGCACTATGTTATCTGTCCCTATATTCCTCCAGTGAGGGTAATAAATCATCCGTCCCTATATTCTCCCAGCGCATGCAATATGTCATCCGTTCTTATATTATCCCAAAGCGAGCAATATGTCATCCATCCCTATATTCTCCCAGCATGAGCAATATGTCATCCATCCCTATATTCTCCCAGCATGAGCAATATGTCATCCAACCCTATATTCTCCCAGCATGAGCAATATGTCATCCGACCCTATATTCTCCCAGCATGAGCAATATGTCATCCGACCCTATATTCTTCAAGTGTGGGCAATATGTCACCCGTTCCTATAGTCTCCCAGCGCGGACAATATGTCATCATAATGCAGAATGCCACCTGCTTTGGAGGTAGTGGGGGTCCATTGACCTCGTGGGCCCCTGTGCGGCTGCCCGGGTTGCACCAATGATATGTCTGCCCCTGATGGGGATGACTATGAGGATGGCACTCTGAGACTACAAAGAAGATGTGCTAAGTTGTCATCAAGGAACTATAAAAGGCTGACACTTTATACTACCATGGGGTTGGCACTGGGTGACTGCTAGAAGGTTGGCACTGTGGGAGTAAACCAAGGATAACACTATGAGGTCTAATATGAGGATGGCGCTGTTCACAGAGGACGCAGCTGATGTCTTCTAATCAGAATTACGGACTGCAGACAGACAGCAGTTAAAATATCCATGATTGATTGTGGTTTTCCAATGTGTCCTTATAAAATGTTGTCTGTCTGTGATTTTTTCATAAGAAGTCTAAAAAAAATGAAAAAAAAAAAAAATATCAAGTAGGCAACGAGGACGGCTCGCTGCGAGTGGGGAGGAGTACCAGCCAAGGAGGAGACGGATCTTTAAGGATCAGAGCCCCTGGTAATGGCCATATATCTTACCAAGAACTGCCTCCATAATAAACAATAACATTTACCAGTAGAGGAAAGTATACAGACAAATACTTTACTAATATATCTCCATCTGACTGAGCAGGGACTGGAGTATAGGTTTTGTCATCACAGGTATGGAATTAATTGGGCTGATTACTTTGAAACAGAAAACGTAAAATATAGATTTAGATAAAAAAAAAAATCTAAAAATATTTTAATTTATTCCAAGTTCCTTGGCAACCAAGACAAAGTTATTGGAATATTTAGCATTTTTAATGTGAAAGCTGCGCAGATCTGGTAAAGAACGAGGCGCTCAGAAGCTTTTTAGCTTCTGAGCGCCTGGATAGTAACTGGATAGCCCTGGATAGTAACTGTCTCTCTGTCTCTTTCCTAGTCTCGGTCTGTCTCTGTATCAGCCTCTCTGTTTATCTCTCTCTATCTCTGTGTCTGTCTGTCTCGTTCCTCGTCTGTCTCGTTCCACGTCTGTATCTGTCTCTTCCCCCCCAGTCTGTCTCTTCCCCCCCCCAGTCTGTCTCTTCCCCCCCCCCAGTCTGTCTCTATCCCCCCCAGTCTGTCTCTTTCCCCCCAGTCTGTCTCTTTCCCCCCCTGTCTCCGTCTCTTTCCCTTTCTCCGTCTCCGTCTCCGTCTCTTTCCCTTTCTCCGTCTCTGTCTCCGTCTCTTTCCCCGTCTCCGTCTCTTTCCCCGTCTCCGTCTCTTTCCCCGTCTCCGTCTCTTTCCCCGTCTCCGTCTCTTTCCCCGTCTCCGTCTCTTTCCCCGTCTCCGTCTCTTTCCCCGTCTCCGTCTCTTTCCCCGTCTCCGTCTCTTTCCCCGTCTCCGTCTCTTTCCCCGTCTCCGTCTCTTTCCCCGTCTCCGTCTCTTTCCCCGTCTCCGTCTCTTTCCCCGTCTCCGTCTCTTTCCCCGTCTCCGTCTCTTTCCCCGTCTCCGTCTCTTTCCCTGTCTCCGTCTCGGTCTCTTTCCCTGTCTCCGTCTCGGTCTCTTTCCCTGTCTCGGTCTCTTTCCCTGTCTCGGTCTCTTTCCCTGTCTCTGTCTCTTTCCCTGTCTCTGTCTCTGTCCCCCCGTCTGTCTCTGTCTCTTTCCCTGTTTCTTTCCTTGTTTCTGTCTCTTTTCCTGTCCCCGTCTGTCTGTCTGTCTGTCTCTTTCAGTCTCTCTCTATCCGTCACCTCACACATAAGCTTCTTATACTAACAATTTATTTTGTTCCTATAGCAACCAACCACAGCTGCTATTAATAGCCTAATAGCTCTCAGCTGCATTGACTTTAATGGAGACAGGTTTTTTGAAGAGTAACTGTAAAGTGTGGGGTTAAATTTTCCCATCAAAACATAGTCTATGACGTTCCCTGAGTGACACGGAGTGTCTGTGCAACATTTCGTGATTGTAAATGCAACGGTGCGGATTCCTTTAGCGGACATACACACATATACACATACATACATACATACATACATACATACATACACGAATACATACACACATACACACACATATAGACACATACATACACACATACATACACGAATACATACATGCATGCATACACACACATGCATACACACACATACCTACATACATACATGCATACACACATAAATCTAACATATAAAGCTTAGTGTATCAGATCGATTCTAATGTAAACAAACAGACAAACGTTCCTCCCACAATGCTACAAAAGTGATACAATTATTACACTATCGAAACATTTGAATCAATATGTACCCCTAGAATATAATCACGACCACAAAGCAAAAAAACGTCCGGTCAATAACAAGCTGCTGTAATGGCAGGAAAGAAGAATCCGGATGAATTATAGAAGCATCACATAAACCTGACACTCAATTACTTTTCTTTGACGAGCAAAAGAAAAACAACAAACGATCCGCGCTGTAATCTACGGTATACAATGTGACGGAAGGAACGCGCCGACCACTCTGACAGCTACATGAGATGAATTTTCTGTTTGCATTCAGCAGGAGTCACATTATAATGCAGCAGAAGGTCTCCGCTGATGTTTAATACACGATACCGTAATTTCCTCCCCCCCCTTCTTCTTTCTTCCTTCTTACTTCCCTCAATACTTCCCTTCATCCCTTTATCCTTTCTCCTACCTTCTCTCCTTTCTTCATTTCCTTCTCCTTCAACTTTCCTTCCTCGTTCCCTTCTTCCTAGATTTCTCTCGCTTTTCTAAAAATAACTGTATTCTTGCCTTGCAAATGTCCTTTTGCACTAAAATTCCAGGTACACCCCTCCACCTCTGCAAATTGCAAATATATTGTTGACATTTGTCAAATTGTTAAAGCATCTGTTCAAATCTATCAATCTATCGAGACGGTCTGACCTTTCCTTGACCTAGTGTAAAGCTTCAGTTCCTACCCCTAAGGCTATGTTCACATTGGGCTTTTTTGGTAAGTTTTTTTTTCCTGACCAAAAGCTGATCTTGTGGCAGGAAATCTCCTTTGAGTCATCTGCGTTTTTGGTGCGTTTTTGGAGTGTTTTTAGTGTCGTTTTTGCTGCGGATTTGCTGCATTTTTTCTACAAAATGGGTTGATCAATCAAAAAACGCTGCAAAGAATTGACATGCTCATGCTTTAAAATCTGCAGCAAAAACGTAGGTATTTGCCAAAACAGTCAGGAAGAAATCTGCAGGTATGTCTGTGTGCATGAGATTTCAGAAATCTCAGACTTTGCTGGGACTGTAAAAAGCTGCTTTTTATTAGCATGGATTTGCATAAAACCAAGGCAAATCTGCAGCTAAAAACGCTGCAAAAACTTACTAAAAAAGCCCTGTGTGAACATAATCTTACTCTGTATTTTAATCTGTTTATCCATGGTATCCATCTATCTATCTACCTATCCATCCATCCATTGTATCTATCCATTATCTATCTATGATATATATCTAACTATGGTATCTATCTATCCATCCATCAATCCATGGTATTTATGTATCTATTTGTCCATTGCATCTAATCTGTCCATCTATCTATTCACCCATCTACGGTATCTTTCTATCCATGTATAAACACATTTATCTATCTTTCTATTATCTATTTACAACTATTTATCATCTTTCTGTCCATGGTATCTACCTATCCATCCATCCATCCATCCATCCATTGTATCTAGTCCATCCATCCATCCATCTATCCACCCATGCATGCATTGTATCTAGTCCATCCATCCATCCATCCATCCATCCATCCATCCATCCATCCATGGTATCCATCCATCTATCTATGGTATCCATCCATCTATGGTATCCATCCATCTATGGTATGCATCCTTCTATGGTATCCATCTATGGTATCCATCCATGGTATCCATCCATCTATGGTATCCATCTATGGTATCCATCCATCTATGGTATCCATCCATGGTATCCATCCATCTATGGTATCCATCTATGGTATCCATCTATGGTATCCATCCATCTATGGTATCCATCTATGGTATCCATCTATGGTATCCATCCATCTATGGTATCCATCCATGGTATCCATCCATCTATCTATGGTATCCATCCATCTATGGTATCCATGCATCTATGGTATCCATCTATGGTATCCATCTATGGTATCCATCCATCTATGGTATCCATCCATGGTATCCATCCATCTATCTATGGTATCCATCCATCTATGGTATCCATCCATCTATGGTATCCATGCATCTATGGTATCCATGCATCTATGGTATCCATCTATGGTATCCATCTATGGTATCCATCCATCTATGGTATCCATCTATGGTATCCATCTATGGTATCCATCCATCTATGGTATCCATCCATGGTATCCATCCATCTATCTATGGTATCCATCCATCTATGGTATCCATGCATCTATGGTATCCATCTATGGTATCCATCTATGGTATCCATCCATCTATGGTATCCATGCATCTATGGTATCCATGCATCTATGGTATCCATCTATGGTATCCATCTATGGTATCCATCCATCTATGGTATCCATCTATGGTATCCATCTATGGTATCCATCCATCTATGGTATCCATCCATGGTATCCATCCATCTATCTATGGTATCCATCCATCTATGGTATCCATCCATCTATGGTATCCATCCATGGTATCCATCCATCTATCTATGGTATCCATCCATCTATGGTATCCATGCATCTATGGTATCCATGCATCTATGGTATCCATCCATCTATCTATGGTATCCATGCATCTATGGTATCCATGCATCTATGGTATCCATCCATCTATCTATGGTATCCATCCATCTATGGTATCCATGCATCTATGGTATCCATCTATCTATCCATGGTATCCATCCATCTATCTATCCATCCATGGTATCCAGCCATCCATCCGTCCTATCTATCTCTATCCCCGCTACTGGTCAGACATGGTCAGTCTGTGGACACAATCTCACACAATGCAGCATCTCCATCCCCCAGAGCTATTTATGTAAATGTATGAATAGTAACCTTTTAATACCTGTAACGCAGACAATTGATTCAGCCGCTGCCATAGGCCACAAATAAACTGATAAAAAAATCCAATTAAATGTATTCAGATTCATATTTAAACGCTCGCATTAGATGGCAGATAAATATTTACATGGTTGATCGCCTGCATTTTATTAAAAAGTGCAAAACTAAATGTGATTATTATTCAAATGGCAGAGAAATGCTATTAACGTTATAAAGTCAGTGCTGCCGCGTGAACCGCAAAAATCAGCCGCAGACTAAACGTCAGCAACACAACGTAAAGCCTGCAAAAGAAACAATGCTACTGTACATGAAAGGTTTAAAAAACACCATCTAGAGCTTGACAGTTCCCTGAAAAAGTCAAGAATAAATCCAATGCAAAGACTTATTAATTAGTGAAAGTTTATAGTCAATGCATGTATTAGCCATCTTGTACCTGGTATCCACAGATCTACTATCGTAGTGTACCTTGCTAGCAGTTTTGCATTGGGAACTGCTGTAGGAATTTAATACTCAAATTTTCTCTCTTAGCAGCTGAAACTGTTGGTCTAAGTCAAGACATGGATTTAGGCTGTGTCCACGGTAAAATGTTGCTGCGGATTTTTCTGCATGAAAATCCGCGACTTTCGCGGCAAATCCGCACCTTTTTTCTGCCGCGGATTTACCGCGGAATTGCCGCGGATTTCGATGCGGATTTTTTTTTTTTTCCCCATTCTATAGCCAAAATCCGGATCAAAATCCGCAACAATAATTGACATGCTGCAGATTTTTCCGGATCAAAATCCGCGGCAAATCCGCCGCGGAAAAATCCGCAGCATGGACACAGCATTTCCAAAATGCCATTGAAATGGCTTGGAAGTGCCGCTGCTGCAGATTTTCGGAAAATCCGCGGCTTTTCCGCGAGAAATCCGCGGCAAAATCCGCACATTTTCCGCAGCGTGGACACATGGCCTAATAAAGGCAACTTTACCTTCTAATCCGATCTAGTTATCTATTAGTATAATTAACTCCCAAGTATCCGGCATCCAACCAGAATGTAGAACGAAGAGGACTGTTCACACCAAAGGGATATTTTCTGCAGCTTTTATTCACATTAAAAGCATCCCTGATGCGTTTCGAGCTGACAGTAGCTCTAAAGGCTGCTTTACACGTTGCAATTTCGCATACGATATCGTATGCGATTTGCAACGCCCCCATTGTACGTGCAGCACGTTCAATTTGTTGAATGTGCAGCACAAACGATTAACCCCCGTCACACGTACTTACCTTCCATACGACCTCGATGTGGGCGGCGAACGTCCACTTCCTGGAGTGGGAGGGACGTTCGGCGTCACATCGACGTCACGCGGCAGCCGGCCAATAGAAGTGGAGGGGTGGAGCTGAGCGGGACGTAAACATCCCGCCCACCTCCTTCCTTCCGCATTGTGGGCCCCGGGAACGATGAAAAGATCTTACCTGCCTCCTGCGGCTCCCGGCCCACAATGCGGAAGGAAGGAGGTGGGCGGGATGTTTACATCCCGCTCATCTGCGTCCCTCCGCTTCGCCGCCCACAGCGAGGTCGTATGGACGGGTAAGTACGTGCGACGGCAAATAATCGTTTGTGCGACACGTTCAACAAATTGAATGTACCGCACATACGATGGGGGCGGGTCACATCGCATACGATATCGTATGCTGGATCGTATGGTGTAAAGCAGGCTTAGAGGAAGGGGTGTGATATTGGGGGGAAATACATTGTTTAAAACTCAAGCTGTGCCAAATCATGCTAAAATTTAGATGGAAAAAAGTGGCACAAAGTAACGTCTTCTGATGGAAGTCCAACTGGCAACCAAAAGACTAGTCAGCTCTGAGCCAAGAGTGGCAGACATAACGTGTCCTGTGATAACGACACCACAGATGACGTTCCCCACGAATGTGTGGATGACCTGCGCTCCCCAGCATGGCGGACATGGGTTACTGGTTGTGTGACCACCACTTATACCACAGGTTGTAATAATACAATGATGGATGTGAGATGAATCCCGGGAACCCAGGGAAAGAATCAGGACTGACCCATGGTCTTTGGTTATTTCTTCTAATCAAAGTAAACTTTTGTGATTAATATTTGTAAACATCTTAAGTGTATGGAAACAATAAGTTGCACAGATGTGGACAACCTTTATATAAGGAAGGATTCTGCAACTCTGCACCTGCCGACCAGAGAATGGGGGGACATGTGGAGACCCTCAAGATGCCAACTCTCCTGAAGACACAGCAGAGCTGATGGGGGAGGTCACGCCGGGTAACAGTGAAACCTGCCTGTGCTGAAGGTTTAGAGAATAAGATCTTATCTAAAAGGAGTCCAAATTCCAACCTAATTAAGACAAATATCTACTTAATGTTTCACTTCTTGCAGTAATAAGAGTGACCCTGTCCCTTCAAGTTATAGTCACTGAGCCCGGGGTATGAGCAACAGAATCATATACAGATGTCGTATCAAGAAGAGTCATAAAGGGAGTCCAGTGTAGTATAATAAATCTGAAAATTGCTCTACCTTTTGTAAAAATTAATGTCCAGTGGTATGTGCAGATTTTAGAACACACTTATACCTTTCTATTTTCCTCTATGGTATATAGATGTAGAATTGTTTTTTTTACATTTCCCTGAACTGACAGCAACCACTAGGGGGAGCTCAAGAAAGCAAAGTAGACTGATCACTCAGCAAAGCTATAAAAGCTCCCTCTAGTGGTGACTGCAGGTAATCAGACGCGTATTACTGTATTAAAAAAAAAAGATTGTAAAGAAATGGGATTAAAGGGTTTGTGTTAACATGAAATAATCTTATTATAACCCCCATCCCTTCTCCTGAATGAATAATAGATATTGTTTCCCCTTAGTAATTTTATTTTTCAAGGTTCTGAGAAGGTTTGTGATCACTTACAAAGATCCTGCATTGTATAATACAAGCTTTGCAACTTTCTTAAATACTATGGGCCCAATTTATTAGTGCATTTGGACCTTTTTAGGCCCAGTGCCCGCGCTGCGGATTTTGACAAGGATTTTGACGCGTATTTTCAGAAATCTGCTGCAAAATCTGCATGTCCATTGTGAAGCCAACAAAGTCTATGAGAATTCAGAAGTGCTGTTGCGTATTTGATGCAGATTTCTTTTTTCTGCACCAAATACGCAGGGGAAATATAAGCAACGTGGGCACAGCACTTCTGAATTCTCATAGACTTTGCTGGCTTCACAATGGAAATGCAGATTTTGCTGCAGATTTCAGAAAATACACGTCAAAACTACACAGCGTGGGCACTGGACCTTAAGGTCACGTGCACACGCGGAGTATTTCATTGCAGAAATTTCTGCATCAAATCTACATTCCTTGGCAGAACCCCCCTCCCCCCCCCCCCACACACACACTTTTTTCAGCAATTTGCCTTGGTTTTTTTCATGTGTTTTTGGTGCATTTTTTCATTCGTTTGCCATGCATTTTGGGGTGGAAAAACGCTGCAAAAATGCTGAAAGACTTGACATGCTGCAGATTTATTTCTGCACCAAATCTGCAAAGGAAAAAAAGAGCAACATGTGCACAAAATTTCAGGATTCTGATAGACTTTTCTGGCATAAGGATTTGTATGCAGGTTTGTGACAAAACTGCACTTAAAAATGCACCAAAAAAAACCCCGCGATAAAAGCGCACTGTGTGTACATAGACTTAAAGTCCAGTTTGGTCTTTCCCCTGTTTTTCATCTGCATTTATCTCTTTTTTTACGTGTTCACTTATTTTCGCCTTGTGTTTCGCAAAGTGGACGAGGTTTGGTTTTCCCAAAGTTTTCATCTGATTCATCCTAAAAGTTAAAAAGTTTTTAAACGTTCTTCCCTCCCCTCCTCCTCCCAACCCACGAGTGTTTGTTTGTTTTTTACTTCTAAATTTGATTTGTACAAAGTTTGCAACACTTTAGCGATTTTTTGCACTAAAGAGTTAAAGACAAAAATAAAGAGCAGTGTTAAGATTGCGCTATTTTTCTATTTTAAAGTATATGGCACAAAAAAAGTCAAAGCCCCCCCCCCCAAAAAAATGATGACTTTGTCCCTGTGCGTTTTGAGCTCCGTTTTCAGACACTTCTTTGCGTCTTTGAATGGTCTCATGTTTCACCAGCGCACAATATCTATGTATCTATGTATCTTATTTATCTAATGTTGTCGCTACAATTACGATTCTTGATTCTACAGATTAGACTTGAGTGCAGAGTCCTAAAACACAACAGACGGGCGATTGCTGTGATGTCTCCATTTTTTCTGGTGGAAATGTGAACGGAAATATTTTCGGCCATGGCGTTAGACATTTTTCCTTGTGTTGTTGCCCCCCAGACCGCACGGGTCAGCGGAAGCAGTGACCTCGGGGGTAGAATTACTGGCCAGGTCTCGTAGCCTCACAGGATGCACCGCAGCTTTGTCATGAACTGTAGCAGAATGACTGCGGGCTGCAGGAGCCCGGCCGAGACGGGTGACATTCCCTGACATTTCTGTAATGCTGCTTTTTGTCTGCTTTAATGATTTTATATTTTCGGGATATTTACTGACGTGCAGCAGAATCGGAGCACAAGTCTCCTGGATGAAGCTCTGGCGGTATAATACATGCACCATACACTTCAGTGTCTGCATTATATATCATGGTAAGCTTAAGTGGCTGCAGCAAGTGGGTTCACAACCGCACAAAGAGGGCGCCCTCTAGTGGTGACTTCTGCTTTAAAGCGGTGATGATCTTCAGCCAGGGTACAATCTGGTTCTCCTGAATAATTCCTATGATGTGTAGAGCCCCATTCACATGTCCATGTTTCCAGTACCTGTGACATCCGTTTTTTTCACGGATACCACACATATCCATTGTGATCTTTACAAGTCCATTTCTTTTCAGCAGCACGGGTGACAAGGGTCAACACAAGTCTGTGGCTCCGGGAAAAACACATCCAGCACACAGATGGCATCAGTGTATAATCTGTGTGTCACCCATGTCCTGTACGTGTTTACCATTGCAAAGTATGGGAGAAGCCTTGTAATTTCATTCTTTCTCTATACCGGAAAAACACGTACTTGTTTTACACAATGTAACATAGCTGCCAGATATGTCATGGATGGGAGATATGTGTCACAGAGGTCCTTATCCTCAGTGATGTAAGCCTGGAAGCAAGCTCCAGCACATATAATACGGAGAGGGTTAATAGGGCCGGGTTTATGAGAGAGATGGATGGCACTGGCTGCTCACATATCTCAACCCGATGGCGTGGTATGGTGGACATAAGGACGTCCAGGTGAATTCATTAGGTGTCTGTGTGTGGAGGCAAGAAGACCTTCTGTGTGACGTCTCCATGCTCAGACCTGTATACCGCACCATCACTGCAGAGCCCTTGTTAGGACTGTGTATCCTGCACTGAAAGAATGGTTACTGTCTGTGTTATCCCCATGCTTTGTGGAGTTTTCATGAAGCAGCCGGGATGTTTTATTTAAAGTGTTTCCCGTGCTTAAAAAATACTGCTGAGTTAGCCAAGATCCCTCATGTGAAGGTGGCCTAAGGTCAGGACCGGATAGGCATCAGGATCACAGCATTCTCCATGTCTCAGGATTCAGCAGGTTCACCTACATCACCATGGAACAATTCGGGCTTATCCCAATCCTGCAGCTCTGGAGTATAATACAGGATAAGTAATGTAATGTATGTACACAGTGACTACACCAGCAGAATAGTGAGTGCAGCTCTGGAGTATAATACAGGAGGTAATTCAGGATCAGTAATGTAATGTATGTACACAGTGACTGCACCAGCAGAATAATGAGTTCACATTGATTGATGTTATAGAAACTATACTTTGCAGTGGAGTGGATTCGGATCTGTACACATGTAGCAGTGGAGTGAATTCGGATCTGTACACATGTAGCAGCGGAGTGGATTCGGATCTGTACACATGTAGCAGTGGAGTGGATTCGGACCTGTACACATGGAGCAGTGGAGTGGATTCGGATTTGTACACATGTAGCAGTGGAGTGGATTCGGACCTGTACACACATGGAGCAGTGGAGTGGATTCGGATCTGCACACACATGGAGCAGTGGAGTGGATTCGGATTTGTACACATGTAGCAGTGGAATGGATTCGGATTTGTACACATGTAGCAGTGGAGTGGATTCGGACCTGTACACATGTAGCAGTGGAGTGGATTCGGATCTGTACACATGGAGCAGTGGAGTGGATTCGGATCTGTACACATGTAGCAGCGGAGTGGATTCGGACCTGTACACATGTAGCAGTGGAGTGGATTCGGATCTGTACACATGTAGCAGCGGAGTGGATTCGGACCTGTACACATGTAGCAGTGGAGTGGATTCGGACCTGTACACATGTAGCAGTGGAGTGGATTCGGACCTGTACACATGTAGCAGTGGAGTGGATTCGGATCTGTACACACGTAGCAGTGGAGTGGATTCGGACCTGTACACATGTAGCAGTGGAGCCGGCCACTAACATTATTGTTTCTATTAGTAATGCAGCATTTCGCATTGATAGCTGTAATCTGATTGGTTAATATTGGGTACAGCCATGTTCTTCCTTGTCCTAGTTTCCCCATAATTCAGATACCCGGAGCCGTCAGCTTGTGGTGTGAAGATTTGTATTTGGCAGCTCTCGTCTGTTCGGAGCCGGTTTCGGGGGGGGACGTTGCCGGGGAGATTAGTAGTCATAATAGTGGGTCTGTCGCAGTGAGTGAGCATTCACCATACTGTCCCCGCTGAATGTTTGTTATGCAGATTACTGTGACAGTCAATCTGTTTTCCCAGCTTCCTACTCACCCTAATGTAGGTCAGTACAGATAATGGAACAATGCTTTCCGAGTGATACATTCACCAGCAGCATTGTTCCCAGGCACATACAGCCGGGAATAAATCACATCGAAAAAAGAGAAAAAGTCTGAGAATATAATTTCCTAAAATATTAGATGACGACTTCCTTATCAAGTCAATGTAGTGTGTAATCAAATATTGTACTGTGAAGTCTAAGAAGCCTCCGTCCCCCGACTGGTTAATGAACCGCAGCTTCTCCAACATAAAAAGGCGACTTTTGTGAATTTACTGTTTTGAGGACAGAAAATAATTAATTTTTAATTTAGTTTTCGCCAAAGGGATTAATTAAAAAAAATAAAAAAGAAGAAAAGAGAAGGAAAAAAGCTAAAAAAATGTTTAATCAAATGAGATTTTCTCTTTTTTCCCCTCTTATGTACGGATATGAGGCAGCAACCTGAGGGCGATAAGGAGAACAAAAAGGGAAGGGGGCTCTGCAGAGGTGGTCTTCATCTCCTTTCTCCCCATATTCGGGGGCGGGGCAAACTTTCCTCCACCCCTGAGCAGACATAAATAACGGTAGATGGTATTTATGCGCTGCTTTGTAGTTAAAGATGACAACGACTATCCTAGTATATGGTGTCTGGGGCAAAGCGTAAGGAAGCACCTGTCACTGGTGTGTCACGGAAGACAGTCCTGTGGTGTATGGCTATAGAAGGTCAAAGTGTTTGGCTGCGCAAACTGCTCCCTGATCTTCTATTATTCCTGCTTGGTGTATTTGGTATCCTATGTATCTCCTCTGCTTGTTTTTCATCCCTTTTCCTTTAGGACCCTGTGGAGTTCCTCACCATTTCAGCTGTGTTTCATCAGCACTCTCCTTCTATCTTTATATACCCTCATTCCCCCTTACTCTGTGCTGGTGATAGGTCTAATATCTTTATCTTATCAAGTTTTCAGTGCAAGCAGTCGGCTTGTATTCATCTGGAGAAACTTTGTTGATGTGGCTGCTTCTCTCCCTGAATCATCTGGAAATACGTTGTTGTTTCTTTACCTTGTTTGTGATCCCTGTGTGTTCTTTAGAGCTTAGTGGAGTTGACTAAGCGCTCATCCCATCCATTCTCTACCTAGGACCTACTTCAGGGTCAGCCAAGGCCAGGTATCCTGCTCGGCTGACCTATCTAGAGTGGTGAGGGAAGCCAGGTCCCAGTGGTAGGTTTGGTCAGGGGTCACCATCTTCCCCCTTCCCTAGACACAGGGGTTCCCTTCCCCTTCGCTTGATACTTCCTCGTACCTAGCGTGACAGCACCATTTTTTATTATGGTCACTGTTGCAGAGAAACATATGCCCTAATTAGTTATATGCTGAGGAAGTGTGGACTGACCAGTTACCAGGGTAGTACCTGAGGGTCCACAGCTAGGAAGGACCTACAACCCTTAAGCCAAATGCATTAGGCTATGTGCACACAGTGCGTTTTTCGAGGCGTTTTTCGGGTGCGTTTTTGGGCTCAAAACTGCATGACTTTGCTTCCCCAGAAAAGTCTATAAGCTTTCATTTTTTGCTGTCTGCACACAATTTTTTTAAGCTGCGTTTTTGAGCTTAAAAAAAAAAAATGGACATGTCAATTCTTTCCTGCGTTTTTCTGCGTTTTCCCCCCATGCAATGCATTGGAAAAACGCAGCAAAACGCAGAGATCAAAAACGCAGCAAAACACAGCCAAAACCGCAGAAAAACACGGTAAAAACGCCTGCGTTTTTACCGATGCGTTTTTGGCGTGGGTGCGTTTTTATGCGTGTTTGTACATTTTTAGTGGCCAAAAACACAGCGTCAAAAAAACGCTGTGTGCGCACATAGCCTAAAGGCTTAAGATGTATCAGAGATAAATGCTCCTCGGGCGTTCTCGCTCAAGTTTATTAAAACTATGATGGTCGGTAAAGGACTTATAACAATGGCTGCCCAGGTGCTCAGACCACTCTTAAAGGGGTTGTCGAGAGAAAACAACTTATTTATACTTCTTGACCATGGGGGTCCGACCACTCTGACCACCACCGATGAGCAGAATGGGGTACTTTTATCCCCATTTGAATAGATTGGCAGTGCACAGGCTCCATTTATTCTCTATGGAGCTGCCAGAAAAAGCCAAGTGCAATGGTCGGCAGCCCCATAGGGAATGAATGGGCAGTGGTTGGGTGCGTGCACTGCCGCTCCATTCTATCTGGGGTACATGTGCTCTGTTCTTCAGATCGGTGCGGGCCCTAGTTTATCACCTATCACATGGATAAGTGATAACTTGTTTTTACTGGAGAACCCCTTTAATTTCCAAAGTCCAGTATTCACTTCCCCTCTCTCATAGAAGTTAGGAAAGAGTGTGAGTGATTGACCACGCTGAAAGCCGCGTACCAGCCGTCCCATAAAAGTGAACTGTCACAATGGTTGCAGTAGTAATAATGCACTATTGTCTGAACCCTTCCTGGCAAAGGGTCATGTACCAAAGTGATAGTTACTCTAGGACCCTGGAGAATGGAAGTCATAGGTGTGTAACGGTGTGATGTGATCTCGGGGGGGGGGGGGGGTAATGTCTGGTATTAGAAGGTCACAGTGTATTATTGATCGCAGATCTGCGGTGCCTGCCCGTTTTTTACTCGAAGAAGAAGCATATTTAAATCTGGTACTGAAGAGGTTAAGGTTCCTTTCTATCCTGCAGTGATCTAACGGGTAGTTGTAACCTCAGCTGCTATAAATATCCACTCCTCCCTCCTCCCTATGCCGGCTATAGCTCATACCTATGCTGTCCACTTTGAAGGAGCCTATGGAGAAGCTGAAGTGTCGCATCTGTTGCAGCTGAGAAGTTCCTGCTGGAGAACGCTGTGGAGTGTTATCTGATGTGTCTTTCCCCTCCTGTTTGTCTTACCTTCCTCGTGTTGTCTTATTGCAGTGGCCAGACTAGTGTCTTGCTGGCCTTCAGTACTCCGGGTAGCTTCAGAGCCAGTGAAGGCCTAGGCACATGATGGTGCATGGGGAGGATATAACGGAGTACAGGGATCAGCCTTGGGTGAGTGTTAAGAGGTTACTCGCTCCCCTTTCCCTAGTGCCAGGGCCTTTTGTAGTATTTCTACCCCGGTGCTTCCTCCGTGTTGCGCTGCTCACCAGGAGTCCTCTCTTACGTGGCAATGCACCATGGGTTAATCTAATAGCTTCAGTTATTGTGGAGCCAGAAGATAAGGAACTGGTCAACGGGTCAATAGAACTGACTGGAGGGGGATATAAACCCAAATCACAGGCAGGTCAGATGCAGACAGCATTGTAGATTCCTAAAGCGGTCAGAACCACAGATCTGGAGGACGCGGCTGTAGAACCAAGAACCGTTGTGTTTAATGGAGCACAAGCTCGGCCTCCACTCCAGGCATTGTCTATAGGACCTCGGAGAGCTGGACTTTTCTCCAGCAGTCACATAGACAAGGATTGGATAGGAGCATTGATGATGGCTCTACACTTCTGGCTTCCAGAGCTGCAATCTTAAGAGTACTGTGTCTCTGGCCTCCTAGACCCCCATGGATAGGGATACCTTAGTATCTTGGGATTAACCCTTTAATAGGAGCTCCGGCTGCTGAACTCCCCCCATACCAGACCACCTAAAATCCCAGTCCTCTTCTACCTCTCCCCAGCCTGCTCTGCCCACGTTCTGCAGCAGTAAGTAGTTTAGGAAATTTCTCCACTAATCACAGGATTACATTGCAAAAAAGTCTCTCGTAACCACCGCTAAATACATGTTTCTATAGATTTCCCCAAATCCGGTATTTCAGGCAATGTTTAATTAAAGCAACATGAAAATTATAGACTGATAACAGAGAACGGCGACGTAATAAGGTAATTGGTCCTTAACTAAATTATAACCCTCTCCGATCTCCGCAAAATCATTTGCAGTAAAAACGGAACATTATGTATGTTTTAAAAATCAGCGACATTGCGAATCCTGCCGAGGCTGCAAACTCAGACACGAGGGGCGCAGGGAACACTGGACATCGCAACGTTAGTGCATTCCTGTACAGATTGCATTTGTATCCATGACCCTTTTCAGCCTCAGCCCCTTTACATTGCATCCCCTCCCCCCGAATGTGCATTTGGACTTTAGGGTTCGGTCTAATGACTTCGCTTTCTGGCATAACGCACAAAAAACTCCCTAAAGAAAGTCTCTGGAGGCGTCTGCCAGACTAAGGAGATTTACCTAATCTTCTACCAGTCCAGGAGGTCTCCCAATTATCTGGAGGCCTCTAGGATATTAAAGTATAAATTTATAGTTCGGACCAGCGGGATGGTTGAGCCGCCGGTCCAAACATTGTGCTATTGACTTAGCCTCCGTGTAGTGTCGGCGTGCATGCAGGGACGCAGACTTTCTCACCACGTCGGCCAGGTCCTGTTCTCTCCTGCTTCTGTGCGGCGTTCCATGTGCTCTCCTGCCTCCTTCGCCTCCTGGGCCCTGTACATGCAGCACAGGCTCCCTGGAGACCACCTAACACATGCGCGCACAACGGCCCTCCTCTTAAAGGAGCAGGCTTGCCATTTCCCAGAAATGCCTCTCAGTCTACGGCTGAGAAGCACTATGTACTTAAGGCACCCTCCCATTAGGGGAGGTGCCTGCACAATGCATTCAGTTAGTGTTCCAGTCTTCTAGCTAGATGTCACATCCTGTTACCCCTGTGTCCATTACCTGTACCTGCCTTCCCATACCTGTCTGTCCCTGCTGTGCCCACCATACCTGTCCGTACCCACCTGTCCAGCCTGCCTCAGTCATCCCGCATGTACCCGAGTCCGTCACCTGTCCTGGGGTCAGCTGCCACAGTCCCGATCACTGCCCTGGCAGTGGCACCTGACGTCCGCCTCTCTGTAGGTGCTTAGTCAAGCCCCTTCCACTAAAGGGTAAGCTCGGGTCCCCCCTGTTGTCCAGTGGGTCCACACTAATCCAGCTCGCTGTCCCTACACCGGCCGCGAGCGTTACACTCCATAGCATTGGAGGAGCGAGACAGATCCAAACATCTGGTTAACCCTAGAACGCATACCTGGGTCCTCGCAGGCCTGCTAGGTTGCTTGTTTTCTACGATTGATTTCTATAGTTGTGCGTTCTAGGGTTAACTTAAGAGTAGCACTTGCAAGCTCTGTAGCAAAGAGCTTGTAAATGTTGAGCTTATTGCCTAGGAGACCGGCCACTGCTGATAGATTGTGGAAGGTGGCAGTAACCTAGACAACCATTAAAGTAAAAAATCCTATCACTTTTGAGAACGAAGAGGATTTCAAATTAAAGAAGATACTTTGCCGTGTAACACACAGTTTACAAATGTAACCATTCATGGTGTGTACATCCAAAACAATGCAGCTAAAAAGGAGGTAGTGAGATGACAGAGCTTCTACTTAAAGGGGTTGTCCGGGATATTGATTGACTATCCTTAGGGTTGTGCAGTAACACCCTATTGGTGGAGGTCTGGTCACATGGTACCCATATAGATAAGCTCCTGCCATGGTCCACGGTGTATGGAGCCAAAAAAAGCACGGCGCCTCACATGGTAGAGTGGCCATTCATGAGTACTGCAGCTCCTATTGAAGAGAATGGTTGCTGCCAACAGCTAGTTGGTGGGGCTTTCGGATGTCGGACCCCCACCAATCTGACATTACCTATTTACAGTATAGGTCATTAATATTAAACTAGTAGATAATTATTAGAAAATGGTCGGTGCAGTATTCGTTCCTGGGCATTACGTCATAGGAATCCAGCCCCCTCCTTTTTTTTTTTTTTTTTTTTGTGTGGTTTCTTTGCAGAAATGGCAATTTTAAATTTGAACGAAAATTGAATACATTTCTCTACGTTCTCCCCCAGAGACCCCGCCATTATTCAACAATTCTCAGATCTACATTCGCACATGCAGGATCCACATTGCGCAGTTTCACACATTTTCACCCAATTGTCCAACAAGAAATAATGACAAAATCTCCCAAGAGGGTCGACAGGAGCGAGCGGACCCCTGAGAAGCTCCCCCAGATCCAGACCATAGCGAGAAAATACACTTAATTATCCATCATGGTAACAGACACCTGAATTAACTATTTAATGGCCACCCATCCCTCCGGCTGAGAGGGCCATCTATACTGTAGATAAAAGATTCTATGTAATAAGAAGGGGCCAGGGGAGGAGGGGGTCACTTACTTTCTCAGGGTTCCCTCATAGAACTCTCCATATCCCACAGACAACATCTACAACACTGAAGCCTTATCTATGGTAAGAGGGAAAGCACGGGACAAAGTGCAGAGCTATGTAATTACAGGTGTCAGCCGGCGCGGTCATAAACCAGGAGTGCGGAAGAAGACGCCAACAATGGAGGAAGGAGCAATAATACAATCCCCAAACAACCGGTCACGTCCCTCTATCTATCCATCCATCTATGTATTCATCTATATCTATCCATCCATGTATCTATCCATCCATCTATGTATTCATCTATATCTATCCATCCATGTATCTATCCATCCATCTATGTATTCATCTATATCTATCCATCCATGTATCTATCCATCCATCTATGTATTCATCTATATCTATCCATCCATGTATCCATCCATCCATCCATCCATCCATCCATCCATTCATCCATCCATCCACCCATCCACCTATCCATCCATGTATCCATCCATCCATCCATCCATCCACCTATCCATCCATGTATCCATCCATCCATCCATCCACCTATCCATCCATGTATCCATCCATTCACCTATCCATCCATGTATCCATCCATCCATATCCATCCATCTCCATCAATCTATCCATCCATCCATGTATCCATCCATCTATGTATCCATCTATGTATCCATCCATGTATTCATCCATCCATCTAGGTATCCATCCATCCATCCATCCATCCACCTATCCATCCACCTATCCATCCATGTATCCATCCATCCACCCATCCACGTATCCATCCATCCACCCATCCACCTATCCATCCATGTATCCATCCATCCACCCATCCACCTATCCATTTATCCATCTCTCCATCCATCCATATTTCCACCAATACATCTATCCATTTATCCATCTATCCATTCATGAATATACAGGGCAGTACTAGTGGTGGCCACTTTTAGAAAAAGAAAAACAAAAAAGATACAATTATAGAATGTTTGAATAAAACTTATTTTTATTACTTTTTTGACTATTTTTTAGCACATCTGTAGAAGAACAGTCGGGGCACAATTGGATATAATGGGGCTGAGTCAGGTTGTTTGGAGCACATTGTAGGCGATATCATCACCCCAGTCTTATAAGATTTGGGGAGTCAGAAATTGCCCCCTAAGGTGAGGAGGAAAGCCCCCACCAGCCCCGATAATGATATTTTACTTCTGACGCATTTCGGGTCGGTTCTATCTCCTGCTGGTTGGTAATGACAATATAAAGGCTGCAGTACAATGTACAGACCCTGCGACAAAGGGAAAACGAGTCTCCGGAAATCCCGGCCTTGTGCCAAGAAGCTTTAATGGAAATGATACAGTGCGGCGAAATGTATCAATCACCGCTTCGAGCTCAATTGACAAAGATTAAAGTCTTTATAATATTGAACACAAATTGTATCAAACCCCCGATCCGGGGCATCAGGGAGAACAAATGATTGTGATTTATCAGATTTGTAAAAGTTAATTACATTAATCCGAGCGAAGGCTGGAACCGGTCACTGGAAATCAACACCAGTAACGTCAGCGTCACCAATAACGTCAGCGTCCCCGGTAACAGCAGCGTCACCGGTAACATCAGCGGCACCAGTAGCAGCAGCGGCACCTGTAACATCAGCGGCACCGGTAACATCAGCGGCACCGGTAACATCAGCGGCACCGGTAACATCAGCGGCACCGGTAACAGCAGCGTAACCGGTAACAGCAGCGTCACCGGTAACAGCAGCGTCACCGGTAACAGCAGCGTCACCGGTAACAGCAGCGTCACCGGTAACAGCAGCGGCACCGGTAACAGCAGCGGCACCTGTAACAGCAGCGGCACCAGTAACAGCAGCGGCACCAGTAACAGCAGCGTCCCCTGTAACAGCAGCGTCCCCTGTAACAGCAGCGTCCCCTGTAACAGCAGCGTTACCTCCCCAGTAACAGCAGCGTCCCCAGTAGCAGCAGCGTCCCCAGTAACAGCAGCGTCCCCAGTAACAGCAGCGTCCCCAGTAACAGCAGCGTCCCCAGTAACAGCAGCGTCCCCAGTAACAGCAGCGTCCCCAGTAACAGCAGCGTCCCCAGTAGCAGCAGCGTCCCCAGTAGCAGTAACAGCAGCGTCGCCAGTAGCAGCAGCGTCCCCAGTAGCAGTAACAGCAGCGTCCCCAGTAACAGCAGCGTCCCCAGTAACAGCAGCGTCCCCAGTAACAGCAGCGTCCCCAGTAGCAGCAGCGTCCCCTCCCCAGTAACAGCAGCGTCCCCTCCCCAGTAACAGCAGCGTCCCCTCCCCAGTAACAGCAGCGTCCCCTCCCCAGTAACAGCAGCGTCCCCAGTAACAGCAGCGTCCCCTCCCCAGTAACAGCAGCGTCCCCAGTAACAGCAGCGTCCCCAGTAACAGCAGCGTCCCCAGTAACAGCAGCGTACCCAGTAACAGCAGCGTCCCCAGTAACAGCAGCGTCCCCAGTAACAGCAGCGTCCCCAGTAACAGCAGCATCCCCAGAATACAGACGATGGATAATTACATCACCAGAAGGTCATGTGTGGAGTTTGTTCTCACCCTCGTCTATATCGCTCTTCCTTCATCTCCCTCATTGTTCCTTTCAGTCATCTCTCCATTTCTTCAAATTTTCTCCTTTCTTTCTTTTTCTCCCTCATTTCACTTTTTTAATTTTTCCCTAATTTTACTCTCTTCTTGTCCTTTTTGCCTCTTCTCCCTCTTTCTCTGCCTCCTCTCTTTTCCTCCTGTGATCTTCTTCCCGTCTAAACCTCCTTATCCTCTCCTCCTCTCCCGCTGTTCTTTAACATCTCTCTTCCCATCCCTCTCTCTTTGCCTCCCTTTACACTACTTTCTTCCTACTTCCGCCATCTTTTTCCTCTTTAACCTCTTCACTCCCTCCTCCCTCTCTAGCCCTCCCTTCTCTCTATCTCATCATTATCATGTCTCTCCCTTTCCCTCCTGTATATCTTGTTTTCTCTCCACCTTTCCCATCTCTTGCCTCCTGTACCTGGCCCGCTCTCTACTCTCTTTCCTCTTCTTACTCCCCTTAGTCTCTTTCCCTCTGTCTTTAACCACTTACATCTCTACCTTCCTCCCTCTCCCTACCAATATCTCTCTACTCCTTCTCCTCTCTTCTTACTCAGTCTCCCTCTCCATCCCCACTCACCTTCTCCATCTCTCCCGCTCTCCATTCCATCCCTCTCTCCCCTTCCCCTCCCTATATTCGTCCTCTCCCCATACATCCTTTCCCTATGTCCATCCCCTTCCCATCCCATCTCTTTGCCCTCTTCCTGCAATCCTTCTCTCATCCTCTCATTCTCTCTATGTCCCCTCCCTCTCTCCATCCCCTCCCTCTCTCCACGTCCCCTCTCTCTCTCTCAATCCCCTCCCCCTGCCCCCCCTCCTCCCCCTCTCTCTCTCCCAGTCCCCTCCACTCTCTCCCCATTACCTCCCTTTCACTCCGTCCCCTCCCTCTTTCCCCGTCCCCACCGTCTCTCTCCGTCCCCTCCCTCTTTCCCCGTCCCCACCGTCTCTCTCCGTCCCCTCCCTCATTCCCCGTCCCCACCGTCTCTCTCCGTCCCCTCCCTCTTTCCCCGTCCCCACGTCTCTCTCCGTCCCCTCCCTCCGTTCCTCCTCTTCTCTTTTCTCTGTCCTCTTTCTCTCTCCATCCCCAGCACTTCCCTCTCTTGTCCTCTCCCCATCTCCTGCCTCTCTCGTACCCTCCTTCTCACTCTGTCACTCCTCTCCTTTTCTCATCCCCTCCCCCTCCCTCTCTGCCCCCTCCCTCTCTCTACCCCCTCCCTCTCTCTGCCCCCTCCCTCTCTCTGCCCCCTCCCTCTCTCTGCCCCCTCCCTCTTTGTTCCTTCCCTCTTTGTTCCTTCCCTCTTTGTTCCCTCCCTCTCTCTACCCCCTCCCTCTCTCTGCCCCTTCCCTCTCTCTGCCCCCTCCCTCTCTCTGCCCCTTCCCTCTCTCTGCCCCTTCCCTCTCTCTGCCCCTTCCCTTCTCTCTCACTTCATTCCCTTTCGCCACACTTTCTTTATTTCCCTCCGTCCTGAAGCAGCTACAGATGTATCCGATCTAGAGCAGCCAGAAATGGTGTAACTTCTGAATTTAGAGCACTTTCCATCTTATTGCATGGCTCCTGCAGATGATTTTACATTTGCTTATAGAATCTCAGGCTGTGCGGCCTCCACCCAGTGTGTGTCTTTAGTACGTTGCTGGTTTCCGGCTGTTCGTATATGGCGTAATGCTGCGCACTGCTCTCTGATCTGATCAGACGACTTCCCACTTCTCCCCTCTCACAGCGCGCAGTCTCAGTAAGAGAAGCTGCAGTTACCTCCTCTCCTGCCTTGCCTTTATGTATACTCACTTTACGGAATAGCAACTATTTTAGAAGGTTCTACAAAGACACAATTAATGTAAATGGGGTCCTCTGGCGCTGCTCCTTCTACACTGGGGACTGCGTGAGCGCTGCTGATGATGTCACATCTACACGTTTGCCGATGGCGCATGTATCCTGGAAGATATGTGCCGACACGACATCATCAGCGCCACTGACCTCCGGATGTGGAACTAATCAATGTTGAGATGATCAAATCAATTCATAATGAATCATATTAGTAGCAATTTCGGGTTCTATGGAGTCTATATTATCTTCAGATTTTATTTACACAAACCCAGCAAAATGGCTACTAACAGATGTGCGCGTGTGTAGCATACTGTATGTGTGTGTGTGTAACATACAGTGTGTGTGTGAGTGTAACTGTGTGTGTGTGTGTAACATACTGTGTGTGTGTGTGTAACATACTGTGTGTGTGTGTGTGTGTGTGTGTGTGTGTGTGTTTAATATCCACATGTATTGCAGACAAATGTTTGTAGGTGTATATTTGTCGGTAATCCCCCACAGAACAATTCAAGCTTTCATCCATCGATTGATTGGATAATTTATGCCGGAATAGACACGAGTTCTCGGCAGCACATCGCCCGGTGTAACCAGGTGTACATGTGCTGCCGATAACATGATACTGTGTGGGGTCACAACTAAGGCATCTGAACTCGTTCTGTTCCCATCATTCATCGTCAATTCCTTTATAAAGAGTTTGGTAAACAAGTGATGAACACCTTGAGCCCAGTCGATCGGTGCTGGTTTATAGGTCTGAAATCAGATTGTGCAAGTGCAACATAAACATTTGTGTTCACATTTAGGGCCCACTGTTACTTTTTTGGCCCCACCTTTACTTTCCTGGTCCCACTGTTACTTTCCTGGCCCCACTGTTACTTTCTTGGCCCCACCTTTACTTTCCTGGCCCCACCTTTACTTTCCTGGCCCCACCTTTACTTTCTTGGCCCCACCTTTACTTTCTTGGCCCCACCTTTACTTTCCTGGACCCACCTTTACTTTCTCGGCCCCACCTTTACTCTTTTGGCCCCACCTTTACTTTCTCGGCCCCACCATTACTTTCTCGGCCCCACCTTTACTTTCTCGGCCCCACCTTTACTTTCTCGGCCCCACCTTTACTTTCTCGGCCCCACCTTTACTTTCTCGGCCCCACCTTTACTTTCTCGGCCCCACCTTTACTTTCTCGGCCCCACCTTTACTTTCTCGGCCCCACCTTTACTTTCTCGGCCCCACCTTTACTTTCTCGGCCCCACCTTTACTTTCTCGGCCCCACCTTTACTTTCTCGGCCCCACCTTTACTTTCTCGGCCCCACCTTTACTTTCTCGGCCCCACCTTTACTTTCCTGGACCCACCTTTACTTTCCTGGACCCACCTTTACTTTCTTGGCCCCACCTTTACTTTCTCGGCCCCACCTTTACTTTCTCGGCCCCACCTTTACTTTCCTGGCCCCACCTTTACTCTCTTGGCCCCACCTTTACTCTCTTGGCCCCACCTTTACTCTCTTGGCCCCACCTTTACTCTCTTGGCCCCACCTTTACTCTCTTGGCCCCACCTTTACTCTCTTGGCCCCACCTTTACTCTCTTGGCCCCACCTTTACTTTCTTGGCCCCACTTTGTTTACAATCAGCCCTCCCTGTATCTTACATGTCACATTGCATTACTCCTCGGTCAGTGATGGACAGAAGGCTATAATGACCGGTAGAACTGTGATAATGAATCAATGTTCCTCTCATCGGTCACACATGGAATAAGCAAATCAGTTATTGAATGGCTGGTTTTGTGCTGGCGTCCCCCCGATATGTGTCAGGCCCGTTTTGCATTCTGCAGGTCTGCAGCCGTATCAGGCTTTGTACATCAGCGGATAAGACAAGATGCCAGCTCTGCAAATTAACATTACTTGGATAAGGAATCGCGCTGAGCTGGCAGACGTCCTCTTGGATTCTCTCTGCGGTTCGTGAACCTTGGTGTTAATCCATTGGAATTGGTTAAAAAAAAAAAATCTTTAAATACGATGACTCCTATAAGTGGCTCTATAGCCAACCCAACAAACAATGTGCAGCATTCCTCCACAATATGTGCTCCGTCACGCACCATAACGCTCGCCGGGGTTAGCGCCATTAGTGAGAGTCACACTTTTAATCCGATAAATAGTGCTTGCTACAACTGAAAGCAAAAGAGAGCGTTTAAATACTGCAAATCAGAGGGCTCAATGGCCCGGAAGCAAAGGTTTATGGGCACACGGAAATTACAATAAAGTAATTTGGGAAGAATGTGAGACGCTTTATACACAATGATCATCCTGCAAAACCAACTTAATGCTTATTAAACCTATACTTGATAAGGCAGGATCTAAAAAAAAATGGCATCCAAATAGGAAAGGATTCTTTACAGTTAGAGCAGTCAGAATATGAAATGCCCGAATGCAAGAGCAAGTGACAGCAGACACTATATCAGCAATCAAACATGGCTGCAGGCTTCTCATAATACCTCGGATTGCACGTTAATATATAATCTAGTGATAATGTATTATTGATCAAGAAATGTAGAACTTGGTGAACCTTGGTCTTTGTTCAGCCTATGTAACTCCAAAAATGTCAGTCTATATAAAACAGTAAATACCTGACCTGATGGAGGGGGGATGCGGCTGCAGTTTCTGTAGCTACTGAATGACAACTTAAATTACATTAGTTACACAACTCTCCATATGTTGCTGGAATCCAGAAAATTCACTGTATGATGAGGTGTCCCCAGCACAAAGCCCCTCCTGCCCGGATACAATGTATCAGTGAAGGTCAAATGTATCAATGCATCAGTAAAGGTAACACGTAACAAAGTATCAGCAGAGGTAAAATGTATCAATGTATCAGCGGAGGTCAAATGTATCAATGCATCAGTGAAGGTAACACGTAACAAAGTATCAGCAGAGGTAAAATGTATCAATGCATCAGTGAAGGTCAAATGTATCACTGCATCAGTGAAGGTAACATGTACCAAAGTATCAGCAGAGGTAAAATCTATCAATGTATCAGCGGAGGTCAAATGTATCACTGCATCAGTGAAGGTAACATGTAACAAAGTATCAGCAGAGGTAAAATGTATCAATGCATCAGTGAAGGTACCACGTAACAAAGTATCAGCGGAGGTCAAATGTATCAATGCATCAGTGAAGGTACCACGTAACAAAGTATCAGCGGAGGTCAAATGTATCAATGCATCAGTGAAGGTACCACGTAACAAAGTATCAGCGGAGGTCAAATGTATCAATGCATCAGTGAAGGTAACAAGTAACAAAGTATCAGCAGAGGTAAAATGTATCACTGCATCAGTGAAGGTAACATGTAACAAAGTATCAGCAGAGGTAAAATGTATCAATGCATCAGTGAAGGTAACACGTAACAAAGTATCAGCGGAGGTCAAATGTATCAATGCATCAGTGAAGGTAACACGTAACAAAGTATCAGCAGAGGTAAAATGTATCAATGCATCAGTGAAGGTACCACGTAACAAAGTATCAGCGGAGGTCAAATGTATCAATGCATCAGTGAAGGTAACACGTAACAAAGTATCAGCAGAGGTAAAATGTATCAATGCATCAGTGAAGGTAACACGTAACAAAGTATCAGCAGAGGTAAAATGTATCAATGTATCAGCGGAGGTCAAATGTATCACTGCATCAGTGAAGGTAACATGTAACAAAGTATCAGCAGAGGTAAAATGTATCAATGCATCAGTGAAGGTACCACGTAACAAAGTATCAGCGGAGGTCAAATGTATCAATGCATCAGTGAAGGTAACACGTAACAAAGTATCAGCAGAGGTAAAATGTATCAATGCATCAGTGAAGGTAACACGTAACAAAGTATCAGCAGAGGTAAAATGTATCAATGCATCAGTGAAGGTAACACGTAACAAAGTATCAGCAGAGGTAAAATGTATCAATGCATCAGTGAAGGTAACACGTAACAAAGTATCAGCAGAGGTAACACGTAACAAAGTATCAGCAGAGGTAAAATCTATCAATGTATCAGCGGAGGTCAAATGTATCACTGCATCAGTGAAGGTAACATGTAACAAAGTATCAGCAGAGGTAAAATGTATCAATGCATCAGTGAAGGTACCACGTAACAAAGTATCAGCAGAGGTAACACGTAACAAAGTATCAGCAGAGGTAACACGTAACAAAGTATCAGCAGAGGTAACACGTAACAAAGTATCAGCAGAGGTAACACGTAACAAAGTATCAGCAGAGGTAACACGTAACAAAGTATCAGCAGAGGTAAAATGTATCAATGCATCAGTGAAGGTAACACGTAACAAAGTATCATTGGAGGTCAAATGTAACAAAGTATCAGCAGAGGTAAAATGTATCACAGAAGATAAAACATATCAATGTATCAGTGAAGGTAACACGTAACAAAGTATCAGTAATGGTAAAATGTAACAAAGTATCAGCGGAGGTAAAATGTATCAAAGTATCAGTGGAGGTAAAATGTATCAGCCTGGACTTTACAATGTTTGCACTGGATACATTTGTAACACGTCCTCAGAATCTCTGTAAATTATACATATTTAGAAAGGAAAAAAAGCTATATCGATCCAATTACATCAATTTACTTAAAACTTATGTATAACCCCCCCCCAAAAGAAAAAATCACTCCAAAAGTGTATCTGCATCTGACAACAGAGTCCCTGAAGATACATTACAGAAAATGATGAGGGCGAGTTCTTTGCCTCTCTATAAGACGTGGAGGCGAGTCTTTGCCTCTCTATAAGACGTGGGGGCGAGTCTTTGCCTCTCTATAAGACGTGGGGGTGGGTCTTTGCCTCTCTATAAGACGTGGAGGCGAGTCTTTGCCTCTCTATAAGACGTGGAGGCGAGTCTTTGCCTCTCTATAAGACGTGGAGGCGAGTCTTTGCCTCTCTATAAGACGTGGAGGCGAGTCTTTGCCTCTCTATAAGACGTGGAGGCGAGTCTTTGCCTCTCTATAAGACGTGGAGGCGAGTCTTTGCCTCTCTATAAGACGTGGAGGCGAGTCTTTGCCTCTCTATAAGACGTGGAGGCGAGTCTTTGCCTCTCTATAAGACGTGGAGGCGAGTCTTTGCCTCTCTATAAGACGTGGAGGCGAGTCTTTGCCTCTCTATAAGACGTGGAGGCGAGTCTTTGGGTGGCTTTGCACGTTGCGACATCGCACGTGCGATGTCGGTGGGGTCAAATCGAAAGTGACGCACATCCGGCGTCACTTTCGACATCGTACTGTGTAAATTCTAGATGATACGATGAACGAGCGCAAAAACGTCGTTTTCGTATCATCGTTGCATTCACCGACATTTCCATAATGCCGGTGCCACGACAGGTACGATGTTGTTCCTCGTTCCTGCGGCAGCACACATCGCTGTGTATGAAGCCGCAGGAGCGAGGAACATCTCCTTACCTGCCTCCACCGGCTATGCGGAAGGAAGGAGGTGGGCGGGATGTTTACATCCTGCTCATCTCCGCCCCTCCGCCACTATTGGCCGCCTACCGTGTGACGTCGCTATGAAGGAGGCGGGTCGCCGGCCAGAGCGACAGTCGCAGGGCAGGTCAGTGCATGTGAAGCTGCCGTAGCGATAATATTCACTACGCCAGCTATCACACAATATCGTACCTGTGACGGGGGCGGGGACTATCGCGTGCGACATCGCAGCATCGGCTTGCGATGTCGCAACGTGCAAAGCCCGCCTTTACCTCTCTATAAGACGTGGAGGCGAGTCTTTGCCTCACTATAAGACGTGGAGGCGAGTCTTTGCCTCTCTATAAGACGTGGGGGTAGGTCTTTGCCGCTCTATAAAATATGGGGGCTGGTCTTTGCCTCTCTAAAATATGTGGGACGGGTGTCTTTCGCTCTAAATTATAAGGAAATGTCTGTCTTGCTCTCTACTGCTCTGTTAACAGGCCTTCCATTCAAGACATTCATCCATTCAATTGTACAGTAGCTGGAACAAAGCCTAGTGGGAAGTTAGTGAAAAGGAGTTCCAGCACCAGTAGTGCAGGTAGAATGCTGAGGAAGAGAAACCTTCCACTGAAAAGCATTGGATGGCAAATTACACTGCATGAGGATACTGACAGTTCTGGAACACACTGGTGGACAAAGACAGAAAAGGCCCATGTGTAAGAACAATATACGGATCTATTGTGGTTCAGCAGCTCCTCATAATGCACAATCTTATCTGTTTTGGGGGTAGATGTCGCCCCATTACCTCCTGGGCCCCTGTGTGGCAGCACAAGTTGCACCATTATATCCCCTGCTGGAACATATTATATCGGTATGTCCGCTAAACACAGCCTCGCTCAGTGGAGATACGAGGGCAGTATGGCCGCGCTACTTTTCTATAGGTTTAATGTAAAAGGACATGAATTATAAATTACCTGCAGTCTCAGCTCCGCGGTGATACATGACTCACATATGTCCTACAAGACGACATATTGCATCTGCCTCCGCCGCGCACTTGTAGAGCGGCTCATGAATGTTTTCTAATTGTGCAGAAACATATTGCTGAGATTCCCAGTGAATATCGCAATCTTGGATTATTTCCAGAGCGGCCATCTGCCCTTCTGCCATGACTTTCCCGTATATACACAACGGCTGGGGACATTATACATTTCATACAGTGAGGAGCATTACTGTCTATTGCTGACGACGGAGCCGGAGACCATTCTGCTGCTTCACTGAATTCAGCCTCTTGTCTCCAGTAGATTGGAAATTAACCCTCCACCTCCCAGCCCATCCTTTAGAAATCTGATGAGCGAGCACTACCATGCTCAGTACTCGTAACTAGTGATGAGCGGGCACTACCATGCTCGGGTGCTCAGTACTGGTAACTAGTGATGAGCGGGCACTACCATGCTCGGGTGCTCAGTACTCGTAACTAGTGATGAGCGGGCACTACCATGCTCGGGTGCTCAGTACTGGTAACTAGTGATGAGCGGGCACTACCATGCTCGGGTGCTCAGTACTCGTAACTAGTGATGAGCGGGCACTACCATGCTCGGGTGCTCAGTACTGGTAACTAGTGATGAGCGGGCACTACCATGCTCAGGTGCTCAGTACTTGTAACTAGTGATGAGCAGGCACTACCATGCTCAGGTGCTCAGTACTGGTAACTAGTGATGAGCGGGCACTACCATGCTCAGGTGCTCAGTACTTGTAACTAGTGATGAGCAGGCACTACCATGCTCAGGTGCTCAGTACTGGTAACTAGTGATGAGCGGGCACTACCATGCTCGGGTGCTCTGTACTGGTAACTAGTGATGAGCGGGCACTACCATGCTCGGGTGCTCTGTACTGGTAACTAGTGATGAGCGGGCACTACCATGCTCGGGTGCTCAGTACTGGTAACTAGTGTTGAGTGAGCACTACCATGCTCAGGTGCTCAGTACTGGTAACTAGTGATGAGCGGGCACTACCATGCTCGGGTGCTCAGTACTGGTAACTAGTGATAAGTGGGCACTACCATGCTCGGGTGCTCTGTACTGGTAACTAGTGATGAGCGGGCACTACCATGCTCGGGTGCTCAGTACTGGTAACTAGTGTTGAGTGAGCACTACCATGCTCAGGTGCTCAGTACTGGTAACTAGTGATGAGCAGGCACTACCATGCTCGGGTGCTCAGTACTGGTAACTAGTGATGAGCGGGCACTACCATGCTCAGGTGCTCAGTACTGGTAACTAGTGATGAGCGGGCACTACCATGCTCAGGTGCTCAGTACTGGTAACTAGTGATGAGCGGGCACTACCATGCTCGGGTGCTCAGTACTGGTAACTAGTGTTGAGTGAGCACTACCATGCTCAGGTGCTCAGTACTGGTAACTAGTGATGAGCGGGCACTACCATGCTCAGGTGCTCAGTACTGGTAACTAGTGATGAGCAGGCACTACAATGCTCAGGTGCTCAGTACTCGTAACTAGTGATGAGCGAGCACTACCATGCTCGGGTGCTCAGTACTCGTAACTAGTGATGAGCGGGCACTACCATGCTCAGGTGCTCAGTACTCATAGCTAGTGATCAGCGGGCACTACCATGCTCAGATGCTCAGTACTCGTAACTAGTGATGAGCGGGCACTACCATGCTCGGGTGCTCAGTACTCGTAACTAGTGATGAGCGGACACTACCATGCTCGGGTGCTCAGTACTGGTAACTAGTGATGAGCGGGCACTACCATGCTCGGGTGCTCAGTACTTGTAACTAGTGATGAGCAAGCACTACCATGCTCGGGTGCTCAGTACTCGTAACTAGTGATGAGCGGGCACTACCATGCTCGGGTGCTCAGTACTTGTAACTAGTGATGAGCAAGCACTATCACGCTCGGGTGCTCAGTACTCGTAACTAGTGATGAGCGGACACTACCATGCTCGGGTGCTCAGTACTGGTAACTAGTGATGAGCGAGCACTACCATGCTCGGGTGCTCAGTACTCGTAATTAGTGATGAGCGGGCACTACCATGCTCGGGTGCTCAGTACTGGTAATTAGTGATGAGCGGGCACTACCATGCTCGGGTACTCAGTACTCGTAACTAGTGATGAGTGGGCACTACCATGCTCGGGTGCTCAGTACTGGTAACTAGTGATGAGCGGGCACTACCATGCTCGGGTGCTCAGTACTTGTAACTAGTGATGAGCGGGCACTACCATGCTCGGGTGCTCAGTACTTGTAGCTAGTGATGAGCGGGCACTACCATGCTCGGGTGCTCAGTACTGGTAACTAGTGATGAGCGGGCACTACCATGCTCGGGTGCTCAGTACTTGTAGCTAGTGATGAGCGGGCACTACCATGCTCGGGTGCTCTGTACTTGTAACTAGTGATGAGCGGGCACTACCATGCTCGGGCGCTCAGTAGTCGTAATTAGTGATGAGTGGGCACTACCATGCTCGGGTGCTCAGTACTCATTACTAGTGATGAGTGGGCACTACCATGCTCGGATGCTTTGTACTCGGAACTGATTAGTAGCGGGCACCTGAGCATGGTAGTGCTCTCACATTCTTGTACCATGAGTTGTAAAACATGATAGATTGTAGCAAAGAACTTCATACTTGAGAGAAGTCTTCTTGGTAATGTTCTCAATGGAAAACCTATAGGTTAGTGATGCCACCATTTGGTTCAAATTTACTGAACCTTCATCTTTGGATCTTAAGATATGAACTGAAGCATCCAAAAGTTAAACAAAATTATCTTGGTTTTATGGGTAAAGAAGACTACTGACGGAAAGACTACGGCATAATGGGGAACTGGGGCCCCTAAACTGTCCCTCAAGCTAGGGGGCCTTTGCTATCTCTAATCTCAGGGATACTCCAGATGGTGGGGATGTCTGAGTTTCCTTCCTGTCCCTGCTCCTGACCAGTCTTGATCTGATTCCCCATTTCCCCCAGGTGACAGGGAGGGACAGGACAGGAGTGTGACTAAACCTACATATAAAGACAGACAAGGGAAAACCAAAACTTTGCCAAACAGCACACACAAAAGGTAAAGACAATAAGAAATTCATGAGGAAAAGCAAAAGCAGGAAGGAAGCTACAAAACAATAGAGGAAAACTCCACAACTGCTCCAAGCAATGAGCACAACTTTCACCAGAGAGTCTGGGACACACCTTACAGACCAACATAGACAAACTATAGCTGGCATAGGTAGAAGGATTCCACCAACATAAATAGGAGGGGAGCAAATGTGATAGGTCTCCCCACAACATGTGATCAAAGGAGCACGCAGACCAGCAGAGATTAACTCTTGCTAGCCCGGCTATGAACCAGCACACAGCAGGTCGATGCCCGAGTCGTCTGTCTGTGTTGATGCCAGACACCGGAGAAACCATCTAGTGTCAGACTCTGCAACAAAAACAGAGTGCAATGCCGCCATGACAGTTGATGAACTTTGTGCAAAACACTTTGTGACAAAAGATACTCCAAGCACTTGATATCTACCAACATCTCCAAGGACTTTGTCTCCAAAAAAAAAACCCCCCTTCAAGTAAAGTTTCCAATATGGGAGTCGAGACTTTCTTGCGATTGATGGACCATAAAACGTGTGCGCCGAAGCGAGTCTACTGAGCATTTCCTGAAGGTGACAGCAGAAGACCGGCCGTCCTTGGCCATCACAATGTCAAGCTGAAGAGCGCACAGCTGTAATAGTGAAATAATCTAGTTTTATGGTGGAACCACAAAAGTTCTAAAAGGGTGATTTGTACTGGAAGCCCCGAAATGGCTCCCGCCGAGACGCTCCACCTTTGAGGAGAGGTTAATATGTCTTTCTATGTCTCAATCAATAAAAGGGGAGCACGTCCAACCCTTTACGTTGCACTTGTTCTCTGCTCCCTCCTCCCATGAATGAGATTTATCACGTTGTGCGGGCGCTCGGATTCAGCCACATTCTTCTAAACTGCTTTTTAAGACCCCATTTCGATGGCAATCTTTACAGCCCAGGAAAACAGACCACATCCCGGGTCTCATCTGCTCCCTTTATTGAGCGAATGCAAGAATGAATGATGCAGGGTCCTAAAAAGCAAATAAACAAGCAACACCATAAAGATTACCTGCCCAGGGGCCTCTTAGTGCGAGACTCCCAATTACTGGATTTAGGATGGGCTCTCATGGTGTTGGGGCTGGATCACCATCCCATGCACATTAATTAGTATAGAGAAGCCCCTATGACAAACATTGAGGGGATCATGATGCCCAAATAATGAAAAAGAAGCCACATAATTATACAATTCATTACACAAGTATCGTAAGAAGAAAGGACGCCAAATCATGTCTGCATTAATGCTTTGGAACTTTTGGGCAATGTGCATGGCCGCCGCTATATATTGGGGGTGTAGTTAGCGTTGGCACCCGAGCACTAGAAAGGTAGAGACCACAAACCTCACTATACACAAGACACCCTACTTTCAGTGGGGACAGTAGAGATGCTTAAATCCCACCACCAGTCCTGCAGGGAACGACCAAAACTAGATGGCACCACCCAAATGTTTTGGCAGTTTATGTAGACCCTTCAGATTCTCTGCTGGGAACATCCAAAAAATTTTAACTGTGATGCAAGCCACTAATTATGAGAAGTGTGGGCAGGAGCGTAGTCAGGAAAGCTGGGGTCTGTTAATAGCAGGACACGTATGACCACAAGGAGTAAACAGAGGCATAGTCAGGGTCAAAAGTCAAGGAGAGAATGTAATAAGTTCAGGGGGAAAGCAGAGACGTGGTCAGGTAACGGTCTCAGGTCAACAGGCAGGAGGATACGGCAGGAATAGGGAGCAGGCAGAGAGGAGTCAAATAACGGTCTGGGGTCAGAGAATAAAGATCAGAAAAGAGACACACACCAACAGAACAACTGCAGAACCAGAAAATACAACTGGCAATGTACTGAGCATGCTCAGTAAGCCTGAGTAATTACCAGGAAGGTGGAATAAATGAGAGATCAGCACTAACATGGAACCCTGCACTGTCAAACACAGGAAAGTGCAGCAGAGCATCTCCAAAGGCAAGATGCTCTGCACAGAGGCATCGTGACATTACCACAATCATTTCTGATAAATCAGAAGAGATCCACCTTCACTGTGTCATTTATAACAGTGACCCAATTTTGTTGGAGACAGAGGAATTTCCCCAAATTAGTTTTGGGTAGATTTGCTCAAATCATTAAGGAAATTTGATTTGGTCAAACTGCAACTCAGTCCCAAGTAGCCCAACTGCCATGAGAAGAAGACCTCCATTATAATTCCCAGACTGCAACCATAGGAAACAGAAGGGGTTAAAAATTAAAAACAAAACGATATAAGGAGTCTGGTGAATACTTAGGACAGGGGAGTATGATGGGTTTCTCCATTTTAATCCTTCCTAGACACTGGATGGCGTAATCCGGCAAATGGGGGATGGTTGGTCCATTTGTGCCAAATCAAATCTCAAATATTTACGATTGGCTAGAATTCAACATTTTAGCGAAGTTCAGAACTAATTTGATTGGCTCGTCTGTAGTGGGAGGCGCTGAATCGCGGCCTCGGAGAAATCACACTTCTATGTGGTTATTATGTCACATCCCATCATGGCACGAGTCGCCACTCCGGACGTTGCGCACCACGTTCCATCTTTTACATCTGGACTTACAACTTCCCCAGTCCCGAGATCCCGAGAGGCATCACAGCTCTCCATAGAGAATCTCACACTTCACCATCAAAGTGCAGAATTCTGGAGTAAAACACTAAAAGATACAAGATTTCTGCTCAATAAGAAATTTAAGAAGTTATGATAAAGAACTGCAATGGTTTGGCAACACCTCCCTGGTAAATTAACCAATTATCGACCTACGGTGTATATATGTCCTAGGTTTCCCTCCCTTTGATGTAGGCTCACACGATGATCCTACGTCTTTCCCCGCACGTCTGATGATCTGATCAGCAGACATGTGCAGCTAACACTTGCAATCTAAAAGCGCAACTAACGCATTCCGGCGGGGATCACGTTGTTCCCCACCACCATCGGCAGCCCTATGATGCTGTCACAGGGCGCCAATGGGTTGTCATCGCGGGGTCAGCTGATAACCACTGTCGCGGTCATGACTTACTAACTGTGAATGCTGGCAGAGTGCCGGTATCCACAAAATGGCATTTCTTCTGATCAAAGTGATGCTGCAGCATCGCTCTGATCAGAAGAAGCGATTAAACTCTGCAGGCATAAAGTCCCCTAGGGGAACTAGTAAAATCAATTTTTTTAAAAAAGTTTTTAAAAATATGAAAAATAAAAAAAAAAAATTAAAAAAAGTTCAAATATCCCCCCTTTTGCCCCTTTGAAAATTATATATAAAAAAATACACATATTTGATATCGCCAAGTTCAAAAATGCCCGATCTATCAAAATATAAAATCAATTAATCTGATCGGTACATGGTTTAGTGAAAAAAAAAATCAAAATGCCAGAATTACATTTTTTTTGGTCGCCGCAACTTTGCATTAAAATGAAATAACTAAGGATCAAAATGTTACAGCTATCCAAAAATGATACAATTAAAGACGTTGGCTCAAGATGCAAAAAATAAGCCATCACTGAGCTGCAGATCTCGAAAAATGAGAACGCTACGAGTCTCAAAAAAATGGCACTAAAAGCGCAATTTTTTTTTTTTTTATTTTATTTAGTAAAACGAGACATGTTTCGTATCTACGAACGCGTACTGAGCCGGGGAATTATATGGTTAGGTCCGTCTTTCAAAATAGTGAATATGGTAAATAAAAAATAAATAAATTGTGGAATTGCACTTTTTTTGTAATTTCACAGCACTTGGATTTTTTTTTCTGGTCTCCGGTACAATATGGGGCAGAATGAATGGTGTCATTCAAAAGTAAAGCCTGGCCCACAAAAAGCAAGCCCACATAGGTCAATATTGACAAAAAAATAGAAAAAAACATTATGGCTCTTGGAAGAAGAGGAGGAAAAAAAAAACAACAAAAAACAGAAACTCGCCAGTGGTGAAAGGGTTAGCCTAAAGTGGGGGTGCACATTATGCAGAATGTTCCTCCACTACATGGGGTGCACTTCTTAATGAGTTTGATGCATCTTATTCCTGCAAGCCCCAGATTATTACTGGTGTATGAAATGTAATCTGACTGGAGAACACAAGGAGATAAATGCCCGATATAACATTTTACCGGTGAATATACAGTGGAAAGTGCTAGATATCTTTAAAAATTCATAGAAGGAGAAAAAAAATGGAAAAATAAAAAGTGAGGCTCACAGAAAACCATGCAAATAATAAAGGGGAGACAGTAAGAAATTCATTACTTCCACAATCATATTAAAGTGCAAGTGCGGTTTATATAGACATAGAAGAAATGGCCTAATTTCTACATTAGATCAGCTATCTTGGTACACAGTAATTTAGAGAGGACTCTGTTATCTACTCTCAGCGCAAAATATGGAAACATTTACCTTACTGTCATAAAAAGGTAAAATAGTGTCCCTATGTACAAAGAAAAGACCATGCACTCTCAAGGTTACATACCCATATTACATATAAAACCATAAAAACCAAAATCCCCTTAAGGAGGTCCCCAACGCATGTTTCGCAGTATTATGTTTGCTTGTTCAGGGGGAAGCAAATATCTGTAGCACATGTCCACATAGAAGGATTTTAAATATTGATAGCTCTGGTCACCAATTCTTACACTTTGCCCGGCTCTCTCTGTTTGCCCTGGTGCGGTGGCAATTGGGGTAAAACTTCTGGAGTTGATATCACCTGTGAATTGTCAGCTGGCATCAGGGGTTAGTAATGCAGAGGAGTCTATCAGACACCCCCATTACTAATCCTGTAAGTGATACGTTAAAAATCCACATACTCACAGTTAAAATAGTTGATTTGAATAAAGACTCCCCTACACTATTCCTCGTTCATTATTTATAAAAATTAAAAAAAAAGAACAAAAATAAAAACCTTAAAGATCCGACGTAATCCATTGTGTAGTGGTCCTACAACGTCCCCTGAATCCATACTCCAACCAATGGAGCTTCGTTTACCAAACAAGCCTCCATAGGTCTCTCCAGGTGAATGCCAGATTGGGAATTTTTGACACGCGGTGATGTCAGAAACTCAGTGATGTCACCGCAAGTGAGAAATTCCAGATCTGGCAGTGACCTGGAGACACCTATGGAGGATTGTTCTCTAAACAAAACCTGAATTTTACAATTCGGGTTCACTATACCCTACACCTTATTGGAGGTTGTAAATATCTGTATGTAGTGAGCTCCCCATAGTCGTGGCTGTATAAATTTGTATGTAGTGAACTCCGAATAGTATTGGTTGTATAAATTTATAAGCAATGAGTTCTCCCTAAAACTGGCCATATAAATCTGTATGCAGGGGGTTTCTCTGGTGGTTGCTGTATAAATCTGTATGTAGTGAATTCCCCCTAGTGGTGGCTGTATAAATCTGTATATAGTGAGCTTCCTCTAGTGGTGGCTGTATAAATCTGTATGTAGTGAACTCCCCCTAGTGGTGGCTGTATAAATCTGTATATAGTGAGCTTCCTCTAGTGGTGGCTGTATAAATCTGTATGTAGTGAGCTCTCTCTAGTGGTGGCTGTACAAATCTGTATGTAATAAGCGCTTTCTGGCGATGGCTGTATAAATCTGTATGTAGTGAGCTCCCCCTAGTGGTGGCTGTATAAATCTGTATGTAGTGAGCTCCCCCTAGTGGTGGCTGTATAAATCTGTGTGTAGTGATCTCCCTCTAGTGGTGGCTGTATAAATCTGTATGTAGTGAGCTCCCTCTAGTGGTGGCTGTATAAATCTGTATGTAGTGAGCTCCCACTAGTGGTAGCTGTGTAAATCTGTATATAGTGAGCTCCCTCTAGTGGTGGCTGTATAAATCTGTATGTAGTGAGCTCCCTCTAGTGGTGGCTGTATAAATCTGTATGTAGTGAGCTCCTTCTAGTGGTGGCTGTATAAATCTGTATGTAGTGATCTCCCTCTAGTGGTGGCTGTATAAATCTGTATGTAGTGAGCTCCCCCCAGTGGTGGCTGTATAAATCTGTATGTAGTGATCTCCCTCTAGTGGTGACTGTATAAATCTGTATGTAGTGATCTCCCTCTAGTGGTGGCTGTATAAATCTGTATGTAGTGAGCTCCCTCTAGTGGTGGCTGTATAAATCTGTATGTAGTGAGCTCCCTCTAGTGGTGGCTGTATAAATCTGTATGTAGTGAGCTCCCTCTAGTGGTGGCTGTATAAATCTGTATGTAGTGAGCTCTCTCTAGTGGTGGCTGTATAAATCTGTATGTAGTGAGCTCCCTCTAGTGGTGGCTGTATAAACTGTATGTAGTGGAGCTCCCTCTAGTGGTGGCTGTATAAATCTGTATGTAGTGAGCTCCCTCTAGTGGTGGCTGTATAAATCTGTATGTAGTGAGCTCTCTCTAGTGGTGGCTGCATAAATCTGTATGTAGTGAGCTCCCCCTAGTGGTGGCTGTATAAATCTGTATATAATTGGGTCCCCCTAGTGGTTGCAGAATAAATCTGTATGTCCAAAATACATACATAGAGACAGTATATTATTAGCAAAATGCAATGATGCAAAGTGCCTAGCACATTAAGGAAAGCTCTCAGCATGGAAGGGCCATTAGGGTCTTGTGATTTATTTGTACACCCCCTCCTACAGGAGCGGCATATGTCACCTATCAGCAAATGTGAAAAATATTGAAATTATCATTTACAAAATTCTTGCAATAAAACTCCACAAAACCTCCCAAAAAAAACATTTGACTAATCAAAACATCACATTTACGCCCTGAAAACACAGGTGACAGGTGACAGGCGCCCGGCGTAATCACCACCGTCAAGGTGACCCGCGCTATACTGTGCCAGGCTCCTGATATAATCTCCATCTTGTAGAACACATTTGATCATCTCGCATTAATCAGACAGCGCTAAATGGCAGCTACATGCGCCGCGCCTCATTATTTGTTGAACAGTCAAACTGTCCTGTCTTGGCAAGAAAAAAGTCCCATAAGAATGATAAAAATCCTCATCGACCGACAGCAGGAGGAATAGACGGCGGATCACACACGGCAGTGAGCGGCGGCGTTCAGTGCCGGCTCCTCCGTAACACCAGAGAGCCGCACATCTAATGGTCACTGACAGGCACCGAAACGCTGAACCTCAAAATGCTGCACAATACTCCAATATTACTTCGCTTTTTGCGATAAAAAGATCATAAAAAGCTGCAAAAGTTTCCACTACAACAATGTATATAATCATGATAAAAACTAAAAAATAAAGTTCATCAACATTATAATTAAATAACCTGGGCATGTGGTGATCTGCAATTATATACATAAAGCTGGCAGAATATATAGATCCTCTGGTATATAGTGAGATGTCACATGCTGGTATAACCTGGGTATCTTCTTTATATAACAAAAGAGAGTACACCCCTCACATTTGTGTAAATATTCTATTATATCTTTTCTTGGGAGAACACTGAAGATCTGACCCTGTGATACAATGTACAGTGTCAGTGCGCAGCTTGTATACAATGTACAGTGTTAGCGTGCAGCGTGTATACAATGTACAGTGTCAGTACGCAGCTTGTATACAATATACAGTGTCAGTGTGCAGCGTGTATACAATGTACAGTGTCAGTGTGCAGCGTGTATACAATGTACAGTGTCAGTGTGCAGCGTGTATACAATGTACAGTGTCAGTGTGCAGCGTGTATACAATGTACAGTGTCAGTGTGCAGCGTGTATACAATGTACAGTGTCAGTGTGCAGCGTGTATACAATGTACAGTGTCAGTGCGCAGCTTGTATACAATGTACAGTGTCAGTGCGCAGCTTGTATACAATGTACAGTGTCAGTGTGCAGCTTGTATACAATGTACAGTGTCAGTGTGCAGCTTGTATACAATGTACAGTGTGAGGCTTGTATACAATGTATAGTGTCAGTGTGCAGCTTGTATACAATGTGCAATGTCAGTGTGCAGCTTGTATACAATGTACAGTGTCAGTGCGCAGCTTGTATACAATGTACAGTGTCAGTGCGCAGCTTGTATACAATGTACAGTGTCAGTGTGGAGCTTGTATAACAGGGTAAATGTGGCATCCACTAAATAACTCAACACACAGCCATTCATGTCTAAACTGCTGGTAACAAAAGTGAGTACACCCCTAACATGAAAATGGACAAATTGTGGCCAATTAGCAATTTCCTTCCCCGGTGTCATGTGATTCATTAGTGTTACAAGTTCTCAAGTGTGAATGGGGGCAGGGGTGTTACATTTGGTGTTATCTCTCACACACTCTCTCATACTGGTCACTGGAGGCTCCTCATGGCAAAGAATTTTCTGAGGATCTGAAAAACGAATTATTGCTCTACATAAAGATGGCCGAGGATATAAGAAGATTGTCACCACCCTGACACTGAGCTGCAGTATAGTGGCCAAGACCATACAGTGGTTTAACAAGAGGATCCCCCCAGAACAGACCTCACCATGGTCAACCACAGAAGCTGAGTGCACAAGCTCAGCATCATATCCAGAGGTCGTCGTTTCACAATAGAACTAGAGTACTGCCAGCATTGCTGCAGAGGTTACAGCGGTGGGGGTCCACCTGTCAGTGCTCAGACCATACGCCGCACACTGCAGAGGTTAGAGGGGTGGGGGGTCCGCCTGTCAGTGCTCAGACCATACGCCACACACTGCAGAGGTTACAGGGGTGGGGGGTTCACCTGTCAGTGCTCAGACTATACACTGCACACTGTATCACATTGGTCTGCATGGCTGTCATCCCAGAAGGAAGCCTCTTCTAAAGATAATGCATAAGAAAACAGCAAACAGTTTTCTCAAGACAAGCAGACTAAGGGCATGAATTAATGGAACCGTCCTTTAATTTGATAATACCAAGATAAAATTCATAGGTTCAGTTGATATCAAGCGTGTGTGGTGGCAACTAGATGAAGAGGACAAAGACAAGTGTGTCCTGCCTACAGTCAGACATGGTGGTGGAGGGTCATGGTTTGAGGCTGCATGAGTGCTGCTGGCTGTGAGGAGCAACAGTTCATTGAGGGAACCATGAATGCCAACATGTCCTGTACATACTGAAGCAAAGCATGATCCCCTCTCTTCATATTCCAATAATAATGACCCCAAACACCTCCAAGACCACCACGGCCTCGCTACAGAAGCTGAGGGTAAAGCTGCTGGACTCGCCGAGCGTCTCTAGACCTAAACCCTATGGAGCATCTGTGGAGCCTCCTCAAATGGAAGGTGGAGGAGCACAAGTTCTCTAACATCCACCAGCTACAGGATGTCGTCATGGAGGATGGAAAAGGATCCAGCGGCTCCTGTGACGCTCTTGTGACCTCCAGGCTCAAGAGAGTTAAAGCAGTGCTGGAAAATAATGGTGGCCACACAAAATGTTCACACACTGGGCTGTTATGATCCGGAACCATGGAAGATCACAATAGATCATTGGCAAAAAAGGTGACAAGAGCATTGGCAACTAATCTGGCCGCCATCCCCTTACTAACCATCAACACAAGAAGTAGCTGAGGGGTGAACTAACATCCTATGCACCACGAACCCAGCCGGAGAACTAGCTATCCTAAAGGAAGGAAAGATTAATAACTCTCTTCCTCAGAAATAGACCGCAAAGGTATAGCAAGACCCCCATATTCAAAGACTACGCTGATATAGGAAAACACAATACACAAATGGAGGATAGGATTAGCAAAGGTGAGGCCCCACTGACTAAATAGGAAAGGATAGGAAAGGGGCTGATAGTGGCCAGAGGAAAACCCTACAAAAATCCAAATACCTGATAGTACAAAAAGCCCTCAGATAGCACGATCTGAACTCCGTCCTAAACCAGGCGCTCTTGTCATACCAATGAATAGAAAGCAGGAACCATTACAAATTCAAGAAGCAACAAACACATGGACTTATAGGAGCAATACTCCAAACATAGCTGCAGGGAGCTTCCCAGCTAAGCAACTGAGAGAGAAGATTCCTGCAAGCTAATGAACTGACAATAACCACAGCAAATGACAAACCCAGATAAGAACAAAAACAACATAAGAAAGAACAAAGCACTTATCTGGGGTAGATGTGGTGTGGAGCAAGATGAGAAGGCTGGTAAACTGAAGAACAAATGAGAACCGACTCAGACTGCCAACAGACCAAGGTGTAAATAGGCAGAGAGTTAGCAATGGAAACGCCTATTGCTCCAGCACACCTGGTCTATGTCCAAACCATTCCTGGCCACAAGAGGGAGCCTCACAGCAGCAAAAGCATAACTGACATTCACAACACTGGGCACAATTTGGCCATTTTCTCTTAGGGGTGTACTCACTTTTGTTGCCAGTGGCTTAGACATTAATGGCTGTGTGCGGAGTTATTTAGAGGACACCAAATGTATACAGTTATACAAGCTGCACACTGACACTGTACATTGTAACACAGGGTCAGATCTTCTCATGGAAACATTGAAAGACATAAAATATTTACAGAAATGTGTGGGGTGTACTCACTTTTGTGACATACTGTATATGTACAGCTGGTATATTCTTGCATGTAGTGATGTAGCATTATCTTTGTATAATAATGAGGATTTTGTTAACTTAGTAAAGTCTTGAGGATGATGATCAAACTAGAGTTTGTAGAATATTTGTATTTATTTATTTTTTTTCTCTGTTATTGCTGTTTCTTTATTGTTGCATATTTAAAATTCTTCAATTATAAAACAAGTGACAAAAGTATCTTGCGGTTTCGGAGGCTACGATAGAACAATGTGAGAACTCTGCAGCGAGGTATCTGAAAAGAAATGTATTAGTGTTTTAATAATGCAGCTACTGATGGGCGCAGGGACATGGGACGAGGAGCGCGGCTTTGAAGTGGAAATGTGTAAATAATTACCATTTCACTGGGAACACCAATGTGGAGCTTATTAAAACTCAATCAATAAAGACCTTTGTGGAAAGGATGAACAGTGTTTTTATCCTCGTCTTCTTCAATATGTCTGGTGATAGACACACCTAAGGCTACTTTCACACTTGCGTTGAACGGTATCCGTTGCATTGCGTTGTGTGACGGATGCAACGGATGTGTTGCATATAGTGACACAACGGATGCAACGGATGCTGCAAAACAACGCAATTCGTTTTGATTTTTTTTTTTTTTTTTTCCCGGTTTTACCAGCGGCAGACTATAGTGAACGATCAGCTGATCGTTCCCTGCAGCCGGCCGCTGGGTGATCAGCTGATTGCTCCCAGTAGCCGGCCGCCGGGTGATCAGCTGATCGCTCCCGGCCGCCGGGTGATCAGCTGATCGCTCCCGGCCGCCGGGTGATCAGCTGATCGCTCCCTGCAGCCGGCCGCCGGGTGATCAGCTGATCGCTCCCTGCAGCCGGCTGCCGGGTGATCAGCTGATCGCTCCCGGCCGCCGGGTGATCAGCTGATCGCTCCCTGCAGCCGGCCGCCGGGTGATCAGCTGATCGCTCCCTGCAGCCGGCTGCCGGGTGATCAGCTGATCGCTCCCGGCCGCCGGGTGATCAGCTGATCGCTCCCAGCCGCCGGGTGATCAGCTGATCGCTCCCGGCCGCCGGGTGATCAGCTGATCGCTCCCTGCAGCCGGCCGCCGGGTGATCAGCTGATCGCTCCCTGCAGCCGGCCGCCGGGTGATCAGCTGATCGCTGTCACTTGCCGGCGCCCGGGCATGCTGGTGGCCGGTCATTCAGCTGAGCGCTGTCGCTTGCCGACGGCCGGGCGCTCAGCTGAACGTTCGGCCACCGCGAGCCAAAATAAAGTTTGATTTAAAAAAAAAAAAAAAAAAAAAAAAAAAAAAAGAGCATGCGCAGTGAAATCCAGAGGATTCCGCTGCTCAAAATAACGTTACATGCTGCGTTCCTCCCGCTGGGCGGAAGCAACGGAGCGTCGCCCAGCGGAAGCAACGCAGCTCCTTTTGGTACAATCCGTCAACCATACAAGTCTATGGGAAACAGCGGAATCCGTTAACGGATTCCGCTGTTTCCCAAAAGGGCGGATTGTAACGGAAGGAAAATAACGCAAGTGTGAAAGTACCCTAAGCCTGATGTGTAAATGAGGAAGAAAGTGGACACTGCAAGACCACAGAAGAGACAGAAGTATTCTCTATATATTACATCAAACGGTGAAACTCTCATAAATAAGTCGTTAGAAAGGAAAGAGATTTAAAAAGAATGAAGCATACGGAAATACAAAACTAATATAATACTGCCCCTATTTACAGTCATATGAAAAAGTTTGGGCACCCCTATTAATGTTAACCTTTTTTCTTTATAACAATTTGGGTTTTTGCAGCAGCTATTTCAGTGTCATATATCTAATAACTGATGGACTGAGTAATATTTCTGGATTGAAATGAGGTTTATTGTACTAACAGAAAATGTGCAATACGCATTTAAACAAAATTTGACCGGTGCATAAGTATGGGCAGTTCAACAAAAAAGAGACATTAATATTTTGTAGATCCTCCTTTTGCAAAAATCACCGCCTCTAGTTGCTTCCTGTAGCTTTTAATGAGTTCCTGGATCCTGGATGAAGGTAGATTTGACCATTCCTGTTTACAAAACAATTCCAGTTCAGTTAAGTTTGATGGTCGCCGAGCATGGACAGCCGCTTCACATCATCCCACAGATTTTCAATGATATTCAGGTCTGGGGACTGGGATGGCCATTCCAGAACATTGTAATTGTTCCTCTGCATGAATGCCTGAGTATATTTGGAGCGGTGTTTTGCATCATTGTCTTGCTGAAATATCCATCCCCTGCGTAACTTCAACTTCGTCACTGATTCTTGCACATTATTGTCAAGAATCTGCTGATACTGAGTTGAATCCATGCGACCCTCAACTTTAACAAGATTCCCGGTGCCGGCATTGGCCACACAGCCCCAAAGCATGATGGAACCTCCACCAAATTTACTGTGGGTAGCAAGTGCTTTTCTTGGAATGCCGTGTTTTTTTGCCTCCATGCATAACGCCTTTTTGTATGACCAAACAACTCAATCTTTGTTTCATCAGTCCACAGGACCTTCTGCCAAAATGTAACTGGCTTGTCCAAATGTGCTTTTGCATACCTCAGGCGACTTTGTTTGTGGCGTGCTTGCAGAAATGGCTTCTTTCGTATCACTCTCCCATACAGCTTCTCCTTGTGCAACGTGCGCTGTATTGTTGACCGATGCACACTGACACCATCTGCAGCAAGATGATGCTGCAGGTCTTTGGAGGTGGTCTGTGGATTGTCCTTGACTGTTCTCACCATTCTTCTCTGCCTTTCTGATATTTTTCTTGGCCTGCCACTTCTGGGCTTAACAAGAACTGTACCTGTGTTCTTCCATTTCCTTACTATGTTCCTCACAGTGGAAACTGACAGTTTAAATCTCTGAGACAACTTTTTGTCTCCTTCCCCTGAACAACTATGTTGAATAATCTTTGTTTCCAGATCATTTGAGAGTTGTTTTGAAGAGCCCATGATGCCACTCTTCATAGGAGATTCAAATAGGAGAGCAAATTGCAAGTGGCCACCTTAAATACCTTTTCTCATGATTGGATACACCTGCCTATGAAGTTCAAAGCTCAATGAGGTTACAAAACCAATTTAGTGCTTTAGTAAGTCAGTAAAAAGTAGTTAGGAGTGTTCAAATCAAGAAATTGATGAAACAAAGATTGAGTTGTTTGGTCATACAAAAAGACATTATGGATGGAGGCAAAAAAACACGGCATTCCAAGAAAAGCACTTGCTACCCACAGTAAATTTGGTGGAGGTTCCATCATGCTTTGGGGCTGTGTGGCCAATGCCGGCTCCGGGAATCTTGTTAAAGTTGAGGGTCGCATGGATTCAACTCAGTATCAGCAGATTCTTGACAATAATGTGTAAGAATCAGTGAGGAAGTTGAAGTTACGCAGGGGATGGATATTTCAGCAAGACAATGATCCAAAACACCGCTCCAAATCTACTCAGGCATTCATGCAGAGGAACAATTACAATGTTCTGGAATGGCTATACCAGTCCCCAGACCTGAATATCATTGAAAATCTGTGGGATGATGTGAAGCGGCTGTCCATGCTCGGCGACCATCAAACTTAACTGAATTGGAATTGTTTTGTAAACAGGAATGGTCAAAAATACCTTCATCCAGGATCCAGGAACTCATTAACAGCTACAGGAAGCAACTAGAGGCTGTGATTTTTGCAAAAGGAGGATCTACAAAATATTAATGTCACTTTTATGTTGCGGTGCCCATACTTTTGCACCGGTCAAATTTTGTTTAAATGCGGATTGCACATTTTCTGTTAGTACAATAAACCTCATTTCAATCCAGAAATATTACTCAGTCCATCAGTTATTAGATATATGAAACTGAAATAGCAAAAACCCAAATTGTTATAAAGAAAAAAGGTTACATTAATAGGGGTGCCCAAACTTTTTCATATGACTGTACAAGAATATAACTATTATAATACTGCCCCTATGTACAAGAATATAACTGCTATGATACTGTCCCCTATGTACAAGAATATAACTACTATAATACTGCCCCTATATACAAGAATATAACTACTATAATACTGCCCCTATGTACAAGAATATAACTACTATAATACTGCTCCTATATACAAGAATATAACTACTATGAAACTGTCCCCTATGTACAAGACTATAACTACTATAATACTGCCCCTATGTACAAGAATATAACTTAATACTTCCCCTATGTACAAGAATATAACTACTATAATACTGCTCCTTATGTACAAGAATATAAATACTATAATACTGCTCCTTATGTACAAGAATATAACTACTATAATACTGCCCCCATGTACAAGAATATAACTACTATAATACTGCTCCTGTGTACAAGAATATAACTACTACAATACTGCCCCCATGTACAAGAATATAACTACTATAATACTGTCCCTTATGTACAAGAATATAACTACTATAATACTGCCCCTATGTACAAGAATATAACTACTATAATACTGCCCCCATGTACAAGAATATAACTACTATAATACTGTCCCTTATGTACAAGAATATAACTACTACAATACTGCCCCCATGTACAAGAATATAACTACTATAATACTGCTCCTGTGTACAAGAATATAACTACTACAATACTGCCCCCATGTACAAGAATATAACTACTATAATACTGTCCCTTATGTACAAGAATATAACTACTATAATACTGCCCCTATGTACAAGAATATAACTACTATAATACTGCCCCCATGTACAAGAATATAACTACTATAATACTGTCCCTTATGTACAAGAATATAACTACTACAATACTGCCCCCATGTACAAGAATATAACTACTATAATACTGCCCCCATGTACAAGAATATAACTACTATAATACTGTCCCTTATGTACAAGGATATAACTACTATAATAATGCTCCTATGTACAAGAATATAACTACTATAATACTGCTCCTATGTACAAGAATATAACTACTATAATACTGCTCCTTATGTACAAGAATATAACTACTATAATACTGCCCCCATGTACAAGAATATAACTACTATAATACTGTCCCTTATGTACAAGAATATAACTACTATAATACTGTCCCTTATGTACAAGAATATAACTACTACAATACTGCCCCCATGTACAAAAATATAACTACTATAATACTGTCCCTTATGTACAAGGATATAACTACTATAATAATGCTCCTATGTACAAGAATATAACTACTATAATACTGCTCCTATGTACAAGAATATAACTACTATAATACTGCTCCTTATGTACAAGAATATAACTACTATAATACTGCCCCCTATGTACAAGAATATAACTACTATAATACTGCCCCTATGTACAAAAATATAACTACTATAATACTGCCCTATGTACAAGAATGTAATTACTATAATACTGCCCCTATGTACAAGAATATAACTACTATAATATTGCCCCAATGTACAAGAATATAACTACTATAATACCGCGTCTATGTACAAGACTATAACTACTATAATACTGCCTCTATGTACAAGAATAGAACTACTATAATACTGCTCCCTATGTACAAGAATATAACTACTATACTACTGCCCCTATGTACAAGAATATAACATCTATAATACTGCCCCTATGTACAAGAATATAACTACTATAATACTGCCTCTATGTACAAGAATAGAACTACTATAATACTGCCTCTATGTACAAAAATATAACTACTATAATACTGCCCCTATGTACAAGAATGTAATTACTATAATACTGCCTCTATGTACAAGAATATAACTACTATATTATTGCCCCAATGTACAAGAATATAACTACTATAATACTGCCCCTATGTACAAGAATGTAATTACTATAATACTGCCTCTATGTACAAGAATATAACTACTATAATATTGCCCCAATGTACAAGAATATAACTACTATAATACCGCGTCTATGTACAAGACTATAACTACTATAATACTGCCTCTATGTACAAGAATAGAACTACTATAATACTGCTTCCTATGTACAAGAATATAACTACTATAATACTGCCCCTATGTACAAGAATATAACTACTATAATACTGCCCCTATGTACAAGAATATAACTACTATAATACTGCCCCTATGTACAAGAATATAACTACTATAATACTGCTCCTATGTACAAGAATATAACTACTATAATACTGCCCCCTATGTACAAGAATATAACTACTATAATACTGCCCCTATGTACAAGAATATAACTACTATAATACTGCCCCCTATGTACAAGAATATAACTGCTATAATACTGCTCTCTATGTACAAGACTATAACTGCTATAATACTGCTCCTATGTACAAGAATATAACGGCTATACTGTAATACTGCCTCCTCCTATCTGATAATATCTGTTATAAATTCGCTGGTGGTGTGAAGCCTGTGAGGTGCTACTTTCCTGTGCCTGTAGTAACAGTAGAATATACCGTAGTACTGTATAATGTTCTGCAGACACCAGACTTCAAGTCATGTATAAAACTTTTGTAAATTGGCTTCCACAGTCGGGGTAACAGGCTGGAAAGTGAAGCTGCCATCAGTCCTGGGGGTCCTCCTGCGCCTCCTCGCTTTGCTTAGTTGCCTTCAGGCTGATCCACTTCATTTGCTCGCCTCTAAAGAGATATTTGTAAGAAAAAAGACAAACCCTTTGTGGGAAAGGGAAGGGGCTCCACATTCACAGCCTGGCATTACCTCACTATTGGAAAATGTCTGTGCAATCAGCTTTATAATTGGTTGCTAAGTGCCCAAAGTTACATTATTCTGCACTTGCAGTGAATTTCTCAGGCGGTTCCTCTGCGGTCATCTGTGCTCCTGTGTGTGGGGATTGCGGGGTCTCGGACCCTCGGTTCAGTCCTGATGAAGCACAGACGTGACGTCACTTCATGATGCAACTGCCACTCCGTAAAGAGACTTATTTACACTCAGAGTCTTATTTTATAAATAGATACTTTGTTCAAAATATCTTGATACATTGTTTAGAGCGATTATATAAACAGTAAGTTAAGGCTTCCGCTTCCAGTTCCGCATAAAACAAAATTGGTCTCTTTCTCATCCAGAAGACTTGGACAAGTGACATCCGTTTGGTATTCCGTATATCATGCGAGTGCGCCATTTTTTTCTCCTTTTTAATCTCAGCAACTATTATTAATCATTTACAGGATGCTTTATGCTGCATAATGGTGATGTATCCGTAAAAATTGGACAGCAAATGGATACACTGTGGCATACGACTTTTTTTTTTTCTAGCACCCATAGACTTGTATTGGCGAATCCCATCCGATTTACGCAACCATACACAGCATGCTGCGAGCTTTTTCTCAGGGTGAATATTGGGGCGAAATAAATGGCAGATCAGCACTGACTCATTGAATAACATTGGGGCGAGTGCACTGAGATTTGTTATCAGATTGCACTTATATTTATAGTAAGGCTAAGTTCACACACTGAATCTTTTGCTGCGTTTTTGAGGTCACAAAGATGCACCTAAATGCATGCATTTCCTTCTCCCAGCAAAGTCTATGAGATTTCGATTTTGCTGTCCACACTGGGCATCTTTGGCTGGCTGCATCTTGGCTGCGTTTTTGAAGATACAACGTGTCAATTCTTTTGGTGTTTTTACCGCGTTTTTGAGCCCTTTCAGTCAATAGATTTGACTTACAAAACGCATTGGGAAAAACACAGGAAAAACGCAATGCATTGTCAGAAAATGAGATGCAGTCTCAAGATGCACTCAAAACACACATAACAAAAGATACCCTGTGTGAACATAGCCTGAAGGGTGAGCGAACTCAAAGGATGAGTGAAACGATTTATTTATAACACTTTTTTGGACTTGATTTGCAGAAACAAAGACAAATAATGACCAACTAAACTCCATTTTGCTAAAAAAAAACCAAAAAAACGTTTAGGGTTGGGAAAGGGTTACAAAATATTAAAAGATGGTGGTAGACCGAGACAGAAGAGGTCCCAGTGCAGGAATAATATAGGCAATCCAATAACTCATGATAATGCACAACTCCTTCCACTTCGGAGGTGGTGGTGACCTCCTTACCTCTTGGGTCCCTGTGGAGCATCACTAGTTACACCAACATCATGTCCGCTCGTCACCTGTGCTATCTCCAGACCATCACCTGTGCCATCTCCAGACCGTCACCTGTGCCACCTCCAGACCGTCACCTGTGCTACCTCCAGACCGTCACCTGTGCTACCTCCAGACCGTCACCTGTGCTACCTCCAGACCGTCACCTGTGCTACCTCCAGACCGTCACCTGTGCTATCTCCAGACCGTCACCTGTGCTATCTCCAGACCGTCACCTGTGCTATCTCCAGACCGTCACCTGTGCTACCTCCAGACCGTCACCTGTGCTACCTCCAGACCGTCACCTGTGCTACCTCCAGACCGTCACCTGTGCTACCTCCAGACCGTCACCTGTGCTACCTCCAGACCGTCACCTGTGCTATCTCCAGACCGTCACCTGTGCTATCTCCAGACCGTCACCTGTGCTATCTCCAGACCGTCACCTGTGCTATCTCCAGACCGTCACCTGTGCTACCTCCAGACCGTCACCTGTGCTACCTCCAGACCGTCACCTGTGCTACCTCCAGACCGTCACCTGTGCTACCTCCAGACCGTCACCTGTGCTACCTCCAGACCGTCACCTGTGCTATCTCCAGACCGTCACCTGTGCTATCTCCAGAGCTCCTCACCTGTGCTATCTCCAGACCATCACCTGTGCTATCTCCAGAGCTCCTCACCTGTGCTATCTCCAGACCATCACCTGTGCTATCTCCAGAGCTCCTCACCTGTGCTATCTCCAGACCGTCACCTGTGCTATCTCCAGAGCTCCTCACCTGTGCTATCTCCAGAGCTCCTCACCTGTGCTATCTCCAGACCATCACCTGTGCTATCTCCAGAGCTCCTCACCTGTGCTATCTCCAGACCGTCACCTGTGCTATCTCCAGACCGTCACCTGTGCTACCTCCAGACCGTCACCTGTGCTATCTCCAGACCGTCACCTGTGCTATCTCCAGACCGTCACCTGTGCTATCTCCAGACCGTCACCTGTGCTATCTCCAGACCGTCACCTGTGCTATCTCCAGACCGTCACCTGTGCTACCTCCAGACCGTCACCTGTGCTACCTCCAGACCGTCACCTGTGCTACCTCCAGACCGTCACCTGTGCTACCTCCAGACCGTCACCTGTGCTACCTCCAGACCGTCACCTGTGCTATCTCCAGACCGTCACCTGTGCTATCTCCAGACCGTCACCTGTGCTATCTCCAGACCGTCACCTGTGCTACCTCCAGACCGTCACCTGTGCTACCTCCAGACCGTCACCTGTGCTACCTCCAGACCGTCACCTGTGCTACCTCCAGACCGTCACCTGTGCTATCTCCAGACCGTCACCTGTGCTATCTCCAGACCGTCACCTGTGCTATCTCCAGACCGTCACCTGTGCTATCTCCAGACCGTCACCTGTGCTACCTCCAGACCGTCACCTGTGCTACCTCCAGACCGTCACCTGTGCTACCTCCAGACCGTCACCTGTGCTACCTCCAGACCGTCACCTGTGCTACCTCCAGACCGTCACCTGTGCTACCTCCAGACCGTCACCTGTGCTACCGCCAGACCGTCACCTGTGCTACCGCCAGACCGTCACCTGTGCTATCTCCAGAGCTCCTCACCTGTGCTATCTCCAGAGCTCCTCACCTGTGCTATCTCCAGACCATCACCTGTGCTATCTCCAGAGCTCCTCACCTGTGCTATCTCCAGACCGTCACCTGTGCTATCTCCAGACCGTCACCTGTGCTACCTCCAGACCGTCACCTGTGCTACCTCCAGACCGTCACCTGTGCTATCTCCAGACCGTCACCTGTGCTATCTCCAGACCGTCACCTGTGCTATCTCCAGACCGTCACCTGTGCTACCTCCAGACCATCACCTGTGCTACCTCCAGACCGTCACCTGTGCTACCTCCAGACCGTCACCTGGTTCTCCGCTCATTTTGGATTCGTTTTTAAATTGGATTGGACCGGAGTACGTATCTCCTTCACGCAATCTCATGGTGAACGAGGCACGCCATGGAGATCATCCTCGTACCCCATGTGGCCGAGTCAGAACTAGAGGAGCTGCGGTGCTAGGACAGAGGAGTACAATCTTCTGTTATTTTTAACCCCTTCCTGGCCCTTTCTTTTTATACTTTCATGCAGATTTGGACTGAATCTTATCTGGTTCACATTTCTGAAGACTCATTCATCTCAAGTAGGGTTACAACCACAGGTGACATCTAAGAAATTGGGTCTAACCCAGTTAATAACGCAGCACTTTATATTTTCCGATTTTAAAAACAGTGTGGAGAACACGACAAGGACTGCCAAACAAGATTAAGGCAGTGCGTTTTCTGGTGCAGTTTTGTGACATGTCTATCCTTATCCCAGCAAAGTCAATGAGAATTCTGAAGTGCTGTGCACATGTTGCTTATTTTTTCCTTGCAGGTTTTGGTGCAGAAAATAACTGCATCATGTCAATTCTCTGTGCATTTGTTTACTTGCACTTTTCAGGCCTTTCACCTATTGATTTCATTACAAAAAATGCATGGCAAAAAAACCCTTGTGTTTCTGTGCATTTTTCTGCCAGAAGATGCAGTTTTGGGTGCAGAACAATTCTGCACCAGACACTGCGTGCATGCATAGCCTTAGGGCGGCTTTGCACGTTGCAACATCGCACATGCGATGTCGGTGGGGTCAAATCGAAAGTGACGCACATCCGGCGTCACTTTCGACATCGTAGTGTGTAAATACTAGATGATACGATTAACGAGCGCAAAAGCATCGTTATCGTATCATCGGTGCAGGCTCCGACTTTTTCAAAATTACGCTGCCGCGACAGGTACGATGTTGTTCCTCGTTCCTGCGGCTGCACACATCGCTGTGTATGAAGCCGCAGGAGCGAGGAACATCTCCTTACCTGCCGCCACCGGCTCTGTGGAAGGAAGGAGGTGGGCGGGATGTTTACATCCTGCTCATCTCCGCCCCTCCGCTTTGATTGGCCGCCTGCCGTGTGACGTCACTCTGACGTTGTACGACCCGCCCCCTTAGGAAGGAGGCGGGACGCCGGCCAGAGCGACGTCGCAGGACAGGTGAGTGCGTGTGAAGCTGCCGTAGCGATAATGTTCGGTACGCCAGGAATCACAAGATGTCGCTGCTGCGACGGGTAGCGGGGACTATCGCGTGCGACATCGCAGCATCGGCTTGCGATGTCGCAACGTGCAAAGCCCGCCTTAGGGTGTGTGCATGCTGAGATTTTCAGGAGCTTTTGGAGCAGAAACTCAGCAAAAAACTTTCCAAATCCTCCTTAAAAACTTGGAGTCTTTTTGTATTGTCTTTGAAGCAGAATTTGAGCAGAACCTCAGTGTGTACATACCCTTAGACAAATTTGTGAACAATATTTGAGAGAATAAAGCCTTTTGTACATAGAAATTGTCTTAGGCTAAGAACGCACTTTGCGTTTCCACTGCTTTTTTTGGTCCGTTTTGAGAAGCACCTTTTTTCTGCCTAAAGGCATCCGTTTTGGTTTTCCAGCAAAGTCAATGGAAACTGTTGATTTTCAGACCGCACTTTGCGTTTCAAAACGCTGCGTTTAATTTGCATATTTTGTTGCAAAAACCATGCGTTCAAAGAAGCAGCATGTCAATTGTTTTTGCCATTTTAGGTCAGTTTTGCTAACATTGAAGTCAATGAGAAATGGCAAAAACCAAGATTCCTTCAAATTCCAGCGTTTTACCTGCTTTTCCAGTGCAGAAAACATGCATTTTGGACTTCAAAATAATGATTTGATATGTCCCTTGACACACACACATAATCTGACAATTAAATTTGAGAAAAATATGCATTTATTGCTATATTAGCGATACAATGTATATTACCGCTATAATTTTATGAAATATATATATTTTCATTATTTTTTCCATTAATATAGATTTTATCCTTTTTTTTCTCTTTTTTCATTCTGTATGACTAATTAAACTTTATTTATCAGTGTCTTGTTGTTCAAAATGCATCTGTCAAAACGCAGGTGAAAAAGCAGGTAAAAAGCGCTGAAAACGCATCTTAAATGCGGTAAATACGCATGCGTTTTCAGCGCTAAAGTTCTGAAAAAGGCAACTTTGGTCAAATCAATTAAGCCCAAAACGTGCGTTTAGAACTGCAAGTAGATGAACGCAAAGTGCGTGCTTGCCCTTAGAGTTCAACTCATGAAGAATGGGAGCAAACACCAGTGTTGTGTTTATATTACTGTTCAGTGTTTAAGACTCGCAACACACATCCGGTTTTTTTTTTACGTGTGCGGTACGTATTTGCACGTACCGGAGACACGTACACACGGAGACCCATGTTATTCAATGGTAGATGGCACATACACGTAAAATCACAAGGAACGTGTGTCCGTGTGGTAAGTACGTGTGTGCGCTTTTCTACCCGGACGACATGTCCGTTTTTGGCCGGCAGCACGCAGGCACGGACCCGCTTTAGTCTATGGGTCCGTGCCTGTACGGACCGCACATGGAGTATGTCCGTGTTCAGCATGTTTCGTGCGTGTGCATTTTTACACTAGCGATCTTATTTTTATTTTTTTTTTAAATTAAATTCAGTATACTTACCTTTTTTTCTGCTGTTCTCAGTCATACTTACATTGGCGCTCAGTTTTTTTCTTCCCCCGGCTCATACCGCTCCCCGATCACCAGCGCGGCGAGGAACAGCTGTGCAGAGAATACGCGGCAACAATTACTTTGAATATGCCGGCCGCTCATCAATCTCGTATTCCCTGCTTTCCCCACCCACAGACGCCTGTGATTGGTTGCAGTCAGACACGCCCCCCACGCTGAATATCAAATTCGGAACTGGAGAAAAACAGGTTTAGCGCCGCGCTTGAAGACCACGGTCATCAGTGTTGAACATACAATTCTTTTATTTCATTTAATTCCGCTATTCCCTTCATTTGTTGCGTGGAGCTGACAGGAGCGGCGGTGTCTTCTGCAGCTCCGTTACCTTCATGCAGCAGAGCTGGAAGCGACGCTGGACCATCCTGGATTACGCCGGACATGGAGGGCTTTTTCGGGCTTATAAAATTGGTGAACAAGGCAATTTGTTAGTGTTTTTTTTTCTAATAAAGGATTGTTGGGGTGTGTGTGTTTATTTACTGTAATTTACAGATTAATCATGGAAGGAATCTCGGGGAGACGCCTGACATGATTAATCTAGGATTTAGTGGCAGCTATGGGCTGCCATTAACTCCTTATTACCCCGAATGCCAATGCACCAGGGCAAATCGGGAAGAGCCGGGTACAGTCCCAGATCTGTCGCATCTAATGTATGCGTTAATTCTGGGCGGCTGCTGACTGATATTGTTAGGCTGGGGGGCTCTCCATAACGTGGGGCTCCCCATCCTGAGAATACCAGCCTTCAGCCGTATGGCTTTATCTGGCTGGTATTAAAATTGGGGGGACCGCACGCCGTTTTTTTTAAATTATTTATTTATTTATTTTACTGCACAGTATAGACCCGCCCACCGGCTGCTGTGATTGGGTGCAGTGAGACAGCTGTCACTCAGCGTGGGGGCGTGTCTAACTGCAACCAATCACAGGCGTCTGTGGGTGGGGAAAGCAGGGAATACGAGATTGAATATGCCGGCCGCTCATTAAACAAAGTAATTGTTGCCGCGTATTCTCTGCACAGCTGTTCCTCGCTGCGCTGGTGATCGGGGAGCGGTAAGTATGAGAGAGGACTGCTCACTTCAGTCACTCGGGGGATTAGCGGTCACTGGTGAATCCTTCACAGGTGACCGCTAATCAGTACGCGGCACAGAGAGAGCCGCGGCATGACAATGAAGTCGGGTGAAGTTCACCCGTGTTCATTCTCATCGCGCAACTCTGTCTGCTGTCAGCCGACATGTATCAACGACATTGTGCAACACACACGGACATTCCACACGGACATTCCACGTACACATACACGGGCATTTTACACACAAACACGGACATTTTACACGTACACACGGCTCGCATACGCCATCGCACGGATGCCATATGTACCGGAGAAACGCCCCGAAAAAACGGAACACGGACCCCAAAAACAGACCGTGTCACACGGACATTTTTTTTGCGGAAGTGTGTTTTAGGCCTAAAGTACAGAGAATCTTCAGAACAAAAAGCACCAGAAGAGTGGAGCGGTCACTTTCTTTTTAAACCTCTTTGCGTCATTGGAAATTCTAAACAGTTGAAAGCTGTTTTTAAGTGCCTTTTGGTGGGCGTCCACTCCAAATCCACGAGAAAATATTGCTGTGTGAACATGCACTAAGGCTAGTTTCACACTTGCGTTGAACGAAATCTGTCGCATTTCGTTGTGTGACGGATGCAACGGATGTGTTGCATATAGTGGCACAACGGATCGTACAAAACAACGAAGCTTTTTTTTTTTTTTTTTTTTTTTTTTTTACAGTCTTACCAGCTGCAGACTATTGTGAACGATCAGCTGATCACCCGGCTGCCAGGCGCTCAGCTGATCGCTCACAGCAGCCGGTCGCCGGGTGATCAGCTGATCGCTCACAGCAGCCGGTCGCCGGGGTGATCAGCTGATCACTCACAGCAGCCGGTTGATCAGCTGATCGTTCGGCCGCCGAGAATGTGTGCGGGGGGGCGGGAATTGGAGTGCGGGGTGGGTGGAGCCGAGCGGGTCATGGCGCTGAGGACAGGTGAGTGTGTGTACGCGTGTGTGTGTGCGCGCGTGTGTGTGTACATGCGGAGTGGAGTGCGGGAGGGGGCGGAGCAAAGCGGGGAAGTGTCGGGCTCCCTGCACACATAGCCAGGGTAAATATCGGGTAACTAGGAAAAGCACTTTGCTTGGTTACCCGATGTGTACCCTGGTTACGGGTGCAGGGAGCCAGAGAGAGCATGCGTAGTGAAATCCTAAGGATTCCGCTGCTCAAAAAAACGTCACATGCTGCGTTCCTTCCGCCCGGCGGAAGCAACGCAGCGCCGCCCGACAGAGCAACGCAGCGTCGCATGGCGGAAGCAGCGCAGGTCCTTTTGGCACAATCCGTCATCCATACAAGTCTATGGGAAACAGCGGAAACCATTAACGCAGGGGTCTCAAACACGCGGCTCGCAGGCCGCATGCGGCCCTTCAGGTGGCTTCTTGCAGCCCGCTGGCCCGTGGACCCGGCAAAGATGGCGACCGGTGCAGGGCCGCAGCTGCCAGCTATCTATTTCAGTTTCCAGTTTTGCCTTTGCCGGGCACAGTAAAGTTCTCGCTGCAGAACACAATAACAGCCGCCTGCCAATCAGAGGCAAGCACCTGCTCCATATGACCTCAGATGCTTACCTGTGATTGGCCAGTGGCTGTTGTGCAGTGAGAACTGCTCTGCACGCGCCGGCAGAAAGTTCAGCAGTGACAGGCAGGAGCTGTGATCATTATCAGGTCCACATGTCTGCGTGCTGCTGAGCCGACGGAGGATAGGTGAGCAGAATGTTTTTGTGTGTGTGTGTTTCTGCTGCTGGCTGAGGCTGCACAGGGAGTGTGTGTGTGTTTCTGCTGCTGGATGAGGCTGCACAGGGAGTGTGTGTGTGTGTGTGTGTGTGTGTGTCAGCTGAGGCTGCACAGGGTGTGTGTGTGTGTCTGTCAGCTGAGGCTGCACAGGGAGTGTGTGTGTGTTAGCTGAAGCTGCACAGGGTGTGTGTGTGTGTCTGTCAGCTGAGGCTGCACAGGGAGTGTGTGTGTGTTAGCTGAAGCTGCACAGGGTGTGTGTGTGTGTGTGTGTGTGTGTGTGTGTCTGTTAGCTGAGGCTGCACAGGGTGTGTGTGTGTGTGTGTCAGCTGAGGCTGCACAGGGTTTGTGTGTGTGTGTCTCTTAGCTGAGGCTGCACAGGGTGTGTGTGTGTGTGTGTGTGTGTGTGTGTCAGCTGAGGCTGCACAGGGTTTGTGTGTGTGCGTGTGTGTCAGCTGAGGCTGCACAGGGTGTGTGTGTGTGTCAGCTGAGGCTGCACAGGGTTTGTGTGTGTGTGTCAGCTGAGGCTGCACAGGGTGTGTGTGTGTGTGTCAGCTGAGGCTGCACAGGGTTTGTGTGTGTGCGTGTGTGTCAGCTGAGGCTGCACAGGGTATGTGTGTGTGTCAGCTGAGGCTGCACAGGGTTTGTGTGTGTGTGCGTGTGTGTCAGCTGAGGCTGCACAGGGTGTGTGTGTGTGTCAGCTGAGGCTGCACAGGGTTTGTGTGTGTGTGCGTGTGTGTCAGCTGAGGCTGCACAGGGTGTGTGTGTGTGTGTGTCAGCTGAGGCTGCACAGGGTTTGTGTGTGTGCGTGTGTGTCAGCTGAGGCTGCACAGGGTGTGTGTGTGTGTCAGCTGAGGCTGCACAGGGTTTGTGTGTGTGTGCGTGTGTGTCAGCTGAGGCTGCACAGGGTGTGTGTGTGTGTCAGCTGAGGCTGCACAGGGTTTGTGTGTGTGTGCGTGTGTGTCAGCTGAGGCTGCACAGGGTGTGTGTGTGTGTGTCAGCTGAAGCTGCACAGGGTTTGTGTGTGTGTGTGTGTGTGTGTGTGTGTGTCAGCTGAGGCTGCACAGGGTGTGTGTGTGTGCGTGTGTGTCAGCTGAGGCTGCACAGGGTGTGTGTGTGTGTCAGCTGAGGCTGCACAGGGTTTGTGTGTGTGTGCGTGTGTGTCAGCTGAGGCTGCACAGGGTGTGTGTGTGTGTGTGTCAGCTGAGGCTGCACAGGGTTTGTGTGTGTGCGTGTGTGTCAGCTGAGGCTGCACAGGGTGTGTGTGTGTGTCAGCTGAGGCTGCACAGGGTTTGTGTGTGTGTGCGTGTGTGTCAGCTGAGGCTGCACAGGGTGTGTGTGTGTGTCAGCTGAGGCTGCACAGGGTTTGTGTGTGTGTGCGTGTGTGTCAGCTGAGGCTGCACAGGGTGTGTGTGTGTGTGTGTCAGCTGAAGCTGCACAGGGTTTGTGTGTGTGTGTGTGTGTGTGTGTGTCAGCTGAGGCTGCACAGGGTGTGTGTGTGTGTGTGTGTGTGTGTGTGTGTGTGTGTGATTACTACAAGAAGACATGCATGGAGCACATTAATACAAGAAAGGGACCTGCATGAAGCACATTACTATAGGAAGGGGACCTGCATGGGGCACATTATTATAAGAAGGGGACCTGCATGGGGCACATTGCTACAAGGGGGCAAGGATGCGCACATTTTTACAGAATGGGGAACAGGATGGGGCACATTACTACAAGATGTTGGCCAAAATTACTATGCGGTGCTTATTGTAAATAAAACTGTATTACTTACAAAAAAAATGTGTGCGATAGAGATATATATATATATATTATATTAGTACCACTGCCGTACCACTACCAATGTCACTTTGTCCTGAAAAGAATGTGGCCCCTCAAATTATTTTTTTTCTGTGTGCGGCCCATACACCCAGCTGAGTTAGAGACCCCTGCATTAACGGATTCCGCTGTTTTCCAAAAGGGCGGATTGTGACGGAAGGAAAAAAACGCAAGTGTGAAAGTACCCTTAGTGATCACTTCTCCTCTTCTCCTTTGCAGAGATAATTCATCCCCCTCACAGGTGTGACATATCAAGATGCTGATTAGACAGCAGGATTACTGCACATGTGTGACTTAAGCAGCACGATTACTGCACGGGTACGCATTAGGCAGCATGATTATTGCACAGGTGTGCCTTAGGCAGCAAGATTCTTGCACAGGCGTGCCTAAGGCTGTGTGCGCATGTTGCATTTTTTTCATACGATTACGCTGCGTTTTGCGCTGCAGCGTAAACGCATGCATCCTGAGTCCCCAGCACAATCTATGAATATTGTGCAAATTCCATCCGCACATTGCGGTTCAGAACAATAATAATTAATAACAATAATTTTATTCATTTATATAGCGATATTAATTCCACAGCGCTTTACATACATTTGCAACACTGTCCCCATTGGGGCTCACAATCTAAATTCCCTATCTGTATGTCTTTGGAGCGTGGGAGGAAACCGAAGAACCCGGAGGAAACCCAGGGAAACACGGGGAGAACATACAAACTCCTTCCAGATGGTGTCCTTGGTGGGATTTGAACCCAGGACCCCAGCGCTACAAGACTGCAGTGCTAACCACTGAGCCACCACAAGACTGCAGTGCTAACCACTGAGCCACCGTGCCGCCCGACGCAGCATTTCTGCTGCTGACAAAACGCTGCATTCTAAAAAGCAACATGTCACTTCTTTTGTGCGTTCTGGATGCTTTTGCCACACTGTCTATGGCAGCGCAAGCATCCAGAACGCATGAATTCAGCAAGAATTCAGCATGGCACAATGCTTTCAAAACGCACCTTTTCGGCTGCGTTTTGAAATGCACATGCAGTGACTTAAACGCTGGGGAATAGAACGCAATGTGCGCACATACCCTTAGGGGAGCATGATTATTGCACAGGTGCGCCTTAGGCAGCATGATTATTGCACAGGTGCGCCTTAGGCAGCATGATTATTGCACAGGTGCGCCTTAGGCAGCATGATTATTGCACAGGTGCGCCTTAGGCAGCATGACTATTGCACAGGTGCGCCTTAGGCAACATGATTATTGCACAGGTGTGCCTTAGGCAACATGATTATTGCATAGGTGCACTTTTCTCTGGACACAATAAAAGGCCACTCTAAAATGGGAGCAAAAACAAGACTGTTGCGTTTATATTTTGTTCAGTGTAAATACAAGTCAATGGAAAGGCTCAAAAGACACCTGGCATTATTTCATGTGTTTGTCAATGTTTTGCTTCAAAAACTGATACCAGTATTTTATTGTCTATTGGAGTTTAAAAAAAAAACCCAAAAAAAAAAAACCTGAAATGCAAGTACAAAACGCACTGAAAATAAAAAAAAAAAAATGCTAAGGATAAAAAGGCAGTAATCAAAAATATCAGAAAAGGGCTCAAGAAAAGACGAATAAAACAGTAAAAAAGTAACTTGTTTTATAAAACTCCATAGAAAAGAGCGAATCCTGAAGTGTGTTCTGCTTGTATTTGGCCATCCTTATGCTAGATCAAGATTTCATTACTGCACATTCTACAGAACACATTTAGTTCTAGAACAGGATTAAATATACCCAGTAACAGGATTATCTGCTGCTCTAGAAAACGCTCTACAATAGGATTATAGTCTCTGAAGTCGGGCACGGGAACACAATGTTCACCAACAGGATTACAATCTCCTCTAGAATAAAATTGTGATGTCTACAGGAGGATTAATGTGAAGACACCAAGTTCAACAACACAATCAACTGCTCCAGAATGAGATTCTGCTGTTCTAGAAGGCGCAAGTGCAACAAATCCAAGGTAGTGTTTCACTGGTCTCTAGATCTGGAACAAGATGTCTTCTAGGAAAAGCTAGGACTGTACTGAAGATAACCCATCTCTCTAGAACATGACTATGATGCTCTAGAAAATAATTTTACAGGATCTATTAAAAATATAAAGATAGCTGACACTGAATGACATCATATGACATCATCAGTGTTTGTATGGAGGGCAGTGTCCAGTAAATGCATTCAGGGCTCTCATAAGAGAACAGTAGAATCTAGAATTATTTGTAGCGATATTTCACAAAAGACTCCAGGGTGAATCGATTCTCCATTGTTTGCTAAACAATATAATTCTCTTGACTTTTACGAATCTCAATCAACCACAGCTGGAGCCACGGTGATCCGAGCTGCACTCGACCCCCGATATCTACGGGGTGACATTAAATGACAACCAAGCATCTGTGGATTAAAGATACCAAAATAATGCACTTTACTGACTGTTTCTGGTGAGGACCCCACTGTATAGGATGGAATAGCGCTATGATCTTCAGATCCCTGCAGAACTGACAACTACTATTACCTGTCACAAAGCTGAAACCTTAGGATGACTAGAAAACATTGATTAACCACTAGTCCACCAGGGATATTACCATAAACAGCTTCATCTTCCTAGACTAGGAGGGATTTTACAATTATTGCTCTTAACTCTGTAAATCATCAGGGACATTACCATAAATCTGTTTAGCAGCACCTTAGATTAGCAAGGATTTTAACATTACCCTTTTAACACCCCAGACCACCAGGGATACTATTATAAATCTGTTCCCCAGCCTATATTGGCAGTGTTTATACCACTATCACTTTTAACACCACTAAAGAAATATTGCTATAAATCGCTTTACCATATTAGACTAGCAGGGTTATCATTTCCACTTTTACCACCACAGACCACCAGGGATATTACTATACACCTCTTCCTCAGCTTATACTAGCAAATATTTTAATATCATCTCTTAACATTCTATACTACCAAGGAAATATTTCTATGAATATTTTTACCACATTAGACTAGAATGGATTTTATTATTTCCACTTTTACCACCACAGACCACCAGGGATATTAGTGTCTTTTCTCAGCTTAGTCTGGCAAATATTTTAATATCTCTTTTAACATCCCAGAAAACCATGGAAATATTCTTATAAATCTCATTACCATATTAGATTAGCAAGACTTATCATCTCCACTTTTACCACCACAGACCACCAGGGATATTAGTATCTTTCCTCAGCTTAGACTAGCAAATATTTTAATATTATCTCGTTTAACATCCCAGAAAACCAAGGAAATATTGCTATAAATCTCTTTACCATATTAGACTAGCAGGGTTATCATTTCCACTTTTACCACCACAGACCACCAGGGATTTTACTATACACCTCTTCCTCAGCTTACACTAGCAAATATTTTAATATCATCTCTTAACGTTCTATACTACCAAGGAAATATTTCTATGAATATTTTTACCACATTAGACTAGAATGGATTTTATTATTTCCACTTTTACCACCACAGACCACCAGGGATATTAGTGTCTTTTCTCAGCTTAGACTAGCAAATATTTTAATATCTCTTTTAACATGCTAGAAAACAAAGGAACTATTGCTATGAATATTTTTACCATATTAGACTAGCATGGATTTTATTATTTCCACTTTTACCACCACAGACCACCAGGGATATTAGTGTCTTTTCTCAGCTTAGTCTGGCAAATATTTTAATATCTCTTTTAACATCCCAGAAAACCAAGGAAATATTCTTATAAATCTCATTACCATATTAGACTAGCAAGACTTTTATCATATCCACTTTTACCACCACCGACCACCAGGGATATTAGTATCTTTCCTCAGCTTAGACTAGCAAATATTTTAATATTATCTCGTTTAACATCCCAGAAAACCAAGGAAATATTTCTATAAATCTCTTTACTATATTAGACTAGCAAGACTTTTATCATTTACACTTTTATCACCACAGACCACCAGGAGTTTTAGTATCTTTCCTCAGCTTAGACTAGCAAATATTTTAATATTATCTCTTTTAACATCCAGAAAAGCAAGGAAATATTCCACTAAATCTCTTTACTACCCTAGACTAGCAGGGATTTCCTCATTATCCCTGATTTAACATAACAAATTATTAGGGATTTTACCATGAAACAAATAAATAACGAAGAGTAACAGTGATTTTACTATTACTCTTATAGACTCATAGACCAGTAGATGATATAACCTTAATCTCTTAATTCTCTAGACCACCAGGGATAATACCATAAACCTCTTCATCATTCTATATTTTGATCACAATAGGCCACCAGGGATTTTACAAATTATGCTCTTCTCACCTGAGACAACACTACTGTTAGTTTTATCACCACTCCATCTTCGCAACTCTAGGCCACCAGGACTAATATCCAGTTCAGCACTATGCAAATTAAATCTTTACTATCCAAGATCAACTTGGATATTAGAACAAAACAATATGTGGTGATATTATGCAGTACTTTTATTTTCCTTAAACTCCAACTTTGTGTGCGCACAGTCTGGGAGTATTTTTTTACGCACTATATGGCGGTGTTAGGTGTTCTTTGCACAGAGGCTGATTTTTGTGGTTGTTCTTTGGGACTATAGAATGATGTCATCACGTTACCATTCTCAGTCCCCGTCACAATGTAGCCTCTATAACTAATGCTGCACAGTTACAAGTCCTTGTATTTTTCAGAGTAAAATGAAGTGGAGCCGGGAGTCCTGTGTGATTTAACAAGTGCCGGTGTGTGATCGGAGTAATCACCGGGAATTGGCAGACTCTGCCGACTAAATGGACTGTATCACCTGTCACCTCCGATGTTTCCATCCTACAGCGTAAAGATCACGTCTGAATATTTTGTACAATCAGATCAGACATTCGCCAAAAGGAGTAAAAAATAAAAAAAAAAAACGTAAAAATAAAAAACGTTAACTGATTCTAGTCACATATTTTACTTTAGGCTCATTCTGTTACGTGTCCTCTGACAATTGCTCCAGCCATGGCCCCCCCTGATCTTTTACATTAATGCATAAAATTCAAGAGTTTCAGTAAAAACAAACAAACAAGTCACTTCCGGAACTCAGTGCAAATGGGGAGCAAAGTAACTGGCGCTCGTCCTCATCCTCGGCCCATGGCGGTCTCATCAGATTGGGGTGGGGTGGAGTGATGGAGCAAGAGCAGATGAAGGGCACATAACTGGTTATGTCTGTAGAAAGCGGCTGCATCCATCACCATAGAACGCAGCAGCGCCTGTCGCCTATCAGGGGCTTTTATGTCTCTGAATATAGAAAAGAATGGAAGCCGCGCTCCAAAAGAAAATCAGTGGACTTTATTCACACAGAAACAGGACAATTCAGCTCCTCATATGAAGCCTTTCTGGTGCTGAGAAATGAGAAGCCGAAAAGTCACGTGTCTGTGTGAATGAAGTCCACTGCTGCATTTATTTACATTGGCTGCTTCCACTGGTTGTTTTTTTTCTATATTTGGAGCTGATTACTTGTACCCACAACATTGGACTGTGCGGCTATTTTTCTGGATGGATGATGGATGGATAGATAGATAGATAGATAGATAGATGGAGAGAGGGGGGGGAGAGGGGGGGAGAGAGGGGGGGGGAGAGAGAGGGAGGAGAGAGGGGGGAGAGAGGGGGGGGGAGAGAGGGGGGAGAGAGGGGGGGGAGAGAGGGGGGGAGAGAGGGGGGGAGAGAGGGGGGGAGAGAGGGGGGGGAGGAGGGGGGGGGAGAGGGGGGAGAGAGGGGGAGAGAGAGGTGGGGAGAGGAGGGGGGGGAGAGGGGGAGGAGGGGGGGGAGAGGGGGGGGAGAGGAGGGGGGAGAGGGGAGGAGAGGGGAGAGAGGGGTGAGGAGAGGGGGGAGAGAGGGGGGGGAAGGGAGAGGGGGAGAGAGGGGGGAGAGAGGGGGGAGAGAGGGGGGGAGAGGGTAGAGGGGGGAGAGAGGGGGGAGAGGGGGGAGAGAAGGGGGGGAGAGAGGGGGAGAGAGGGGGGGAGAGAGGGGGAGAGGGGGGGAGAGAGGGGGGGGAGAGGGGGGGAGAGGGGGGGGAGAGGGGGGGGAGAGAGGGGGGGAGAGAGGGGGGAGAGGAGGGGGGAGAGGGGGGGGAGAGAGGGGGGAGAGAGGGGGGGAGAGAGGGGAGAGAGGGGGAGAGAGAGAGATAGATAGAGGGATAGATAGAGGGATAGATAGAGGGATAGATAGAGGGATAGATAGAGGGATAGATAGAGGGATAGATAGAGGGATAGATAGATAGAGGGATAGAGAGATAGAGGGATAGATAGATAAGAGGGATAGATAGATAGAGGAGAGATAGATAGAGGGATAGGTAGGATAGAGGGATAGATAGGTAGAGGGATAGATAGATAGGGGGATAGAGGGATAGAGAGATAGAGGGATAGAGAGATAGAGGGATTAGAGAGATAGAGGGATAGAGAGAGATAGAGCGGGATAGAGAGATAGAGGGATAGAGAGATAGAGGGATAGAGAGATAGAGGGATAGAGAGATAGAGGGATAGAGAGATAGAGGGATAGAGAGATAGAGGGATAGAGAGATAGAGGGATAGAGAGATAGAGGGATAGAGAGATAGAGGGATAGAGAGATAGAGGGATAGAGAGATAGAGGGATAGAGAGATAGAGGGATAGAGAGATAGAGGGATAGGTAGATAGAGGGATAGGTAGATAGAGGGATAGATAGGTAGAGGGATAGATAGATAGAGGGATAGATGGATAGAGAGATAGAGGGATAGAGAGATAGAGGGATAGAGAGATAGAGGGATAGAGAGATAGAGGGATAGAGAGATAGAGGGATAGAGAGATAGAGGGATAGAGAGATAGAGGGATAGAGAGATAGAGGGATAGAGAGATAGAGGGATAGAGAGATAGAGGGATAGAGAGATAGAGGGATAGAGAGATAGAGGGATAGAGAGATAGAGGGATAGAGAGATAGAGGGATAGATAGAGGGATAGATAGAGGCATAGATAGAGGGATAGATAGAGGGATAGATAGAGGGATAGATAGAGGGATAGATAGAGGGATAGATAGAGGGATAGATAGAGGGATAGATAGAGGGATAGATAGAGGGATAGCTAGAGGGATAGATAGAGGGATAGATAGAGGGATAGATAGAGGGATAGATAGAGGGATAGATAGAGGGGATAGATAGAGGGATAGATAGAGGGATAGAGAGATAGAGGGATAGAGGGATAGAGAGATAGAGGGATAGAGAGATAGAGGGATAGAGAGATAGAGGGATAGATAGAGGGATAGAGAGATAGAGGGGATAGATAGAGGGATAGATAGAGGCATAGATAGAGGGATAGATAGAGGGATAGACTAGAGGGATAGATAGAGGGATAGATAGAGGGATAGATAGAGGGATAGATAGAGGGATAGATAGAGGGATAGATAGAGGGATAGCTAGAGGGATAGATAGAGGGATAGATAGAGGGATAGATAGAGGGATAGATAGAGGGATAGATAGAGGGATAGATAGAGGGATAGATAGAGGGATAGAGAGATAGAGGGATAGAGGGATAGAGAGATAGAGGGATAGAGAGATAGAGGGATAGAGAGATAGATAGAGGGATAGAGAGATAGATAGAGGGATAGATAGAGGGATAGATAGAGGGATAGATAGAGGGATAGATAGAGGGATAGATAGAGGGATAGATAGAGGGATAGATAGAGGGAATAGATAGAGGGATAGATAGAGGGGATAGATAGATAGAGGGATAGATAGATAGAGGGATAGAGAGATAGAGGGATAGATAGATAGAGGGATAGATAGATAGAGGGATAGATAGAGGGATAGATAGAGGGATAGATAGAGGGATAGATAGATAGAGGGATAGGGTAGATAGAGGGATTAGGTAGATAGAGGGATAGATAGGTAGAGGGATAGATAGGTAGAGAGGGATAGATAGATAGAGGGATAGATAGATAGAGGGATAGAGAGATAGAGGGATAGAGAGATAGAGGGATAGAGGGATAGAGAGATAGAGGGATAGAGAGATAGAGAGATAGAGGGATAGAGGGATAGAGAGATAGAGGGATAGAGAGATAGAGGGATAGAGAGATAGAGGGATAGAGAGATAGAGGGATAGAGAGATAGAGGGATAGAGAGATAGAGGGATAGAGAGATAGAGGGATAGATAGATAGATAGAGGGATAGAGAGATAGAGGGATAGAGAGATAGAGGGATAGAGAGATAGAGGGATAGATAGAGGGATAGATAGAGGATAGATAGAGGGATAGATAGAGGGATAGCTAGAGAGATAGAGGGATAGAGGGATAGAGAGATAGAGGGATAGAGAGATAGAGGGATAGAGAGATAGAGGGATAGAGAGATAGAGGGATAGAGAGATAGAGGGATAGATAGAGGGATAGGTAGAGGGATAGATAGAGGGATAGATAGAGGATAGATAGAGGGATAGATAGAGGGATAGATAGAGGGATAGATAGAGGGATAGATAGAGGGATAGATAGATGAGAGGGATAGATAGATAGAGGGATAGATAGATAGAGGGATAGATAGATAGAGGGATACAGAGATAGAGGGATAGATAGATAGAGGGATAGATAGATAGAGGGATAGATAGATAGAGGGATAGATAGATAGAGGGATAGATAGAGGGATAGATAGATAGAGGGATAGATAGGTAGAGGGATAGATAGGTAGAGGGATAGATAGGTAGAGGGATAGATAGGTAGAGGGATAGATAGGTAGAGGGATAGATAGATAGATAGATAGATAGATAGATAGAGGGATAGATAGATAGAGGGATAGATAGATAGAGGGATAGATAGATAGAGGGATAGATAAATACCCTGTTTCCCTGAAAATAAAACCTACCCCAAAATAAGCCCTAGTAGGATTTTGGGGACTTATGAGTATGCTTAAAAGGAACCTGTCAGGTAATTTGTGTTCTAACCTACAAGCAGGGTGATGTGTGGGCTAGTAACCCCCTTCCTCCCCATCCCTGTGTTGTAATATTGTGTAATGTGCATGTATAAAAAAATGTTTTATTACCTATGTGTACCCTCTGTAAATGAGCAGGGGCTCCAGCCCGATGGGCGTCACATCACCCTATGGGCGTTTGCATGTTTTCCATGGTACCACCCCCATGTGGGCGTGATACCATGGATTTACAAGAGCAATGTCCCGTCGCTCCTTGAGATCCCGCGGTGTGCGCACTTACCATTCTCGCAGCCCTTGCTTGCTTCTCACCTTCAGACATGCACTGCGCATGCTCAGAAGACTCCTACGGTTCCAGTCATGCGCAGTGTGCGTCTGAAGGTGAGAAGCAAGCACTCAGATAAGAAGGCTGCAGGAATGGTAAGTGCGCACATGCGGGATCTCAAGGAGCGACAGGACATCTCTCTTGTAAATCCATTGTATCACGCCAACAGGGGCGTGATACCACGGAAAACATGCAAACGCCCATAGGGTGATGTGACGCCCATAGGGCTAGAGCCCCTTCTCATTTACATAGGGTACACATAGGTAATAAAACATTTTTATACATTCACCATTACACAATATTACAATGCAGGGATGGGTAGGAAGGGGTTACTAGGCCACACATCACACTGCTACTAGGTTAGAAACACATAAATTACCTGACAGGTTCCCTTTAAAATATAAGCCATACTCCAAAAATAAGCCCTAGTTGCAGTTCCATAAAGAAGTGTCCAAGCAGCTAAAAAAGTTAAAGAATACAGCAGCACTCTTCATCAAAGAAAGCAGACACCCCCAAAATAACTCCAAACAATTACACTTGGCAAGTGCTGATGGTGGCTGGGCTCTCACACAGAGATCTGCGTTGCTGTCAGGTCCCTCGCTGGTTTCAGCTGTATTGCACTGCAGCTTGCACAAGAGATTGGGTACCAATATCACTGCATGAAAATGATACTGCTTCCAGTCACCAGGGGGAGCCAACCGCTATAACATGCATGAGACCTGGCAGCGACGCAGATCTGTATGTGAGAGCCCATTCACTTTCCGACTCTAATTGTTTGGGGTCTGATAAGTGTGATTCTTTTAGGGGGTGTCTGCTTTCTTTTGGTGGTAAATCTGTAGCAAGTACATAGAGAATAATAAATATAAGCAGGTAATTTAAACCTTTGTAAATATGGTCTATGCCCACCACCATGAAAATAGCAAATTAGGTAAGAAAATCTGCATCTGAGCCAGTAACAAAATGTTGAGGTCCAAAATATGATAACATGATTAGATTTGAATTAATGTTAATTTTTTGTTCGTCAAGAATAAATGTGAATTGGAAAATATAACATGTCCCCTGAAAATAAGCCAGGAGCATCTTTTGGAGCAAAAAATAATATGACCCTGTCTTATTTTTTGGGAACCAGGGTGGATTAGATAGAGGGATAGATAGAGGGATAGATAGAGGATAGATAGATAGATAGATAGATAGATAGATAGATAGATAGATAGATAGAGGGATAGATAGAGGGATAGATAGATGGATAGATAGAGGGATAGATAGAGGGATAGATAGAGGGATAGATAGAGGGATAGATAGAGGGATAGATAGAGGGATAGATAGAGGGATAGATAGAGGGATAGATAGAGGGATAGATAGAGGGATAGATAGAGGGATAGATAGAGGGATAGATAGAGGGATAGATAGAGGGATAGATAGAGGGATAGATAGAGGGATAGATAGAGGGATAGATAGAGGGATAGATAGATAGAGGGATAGATGATAGAGGGATAGAGGGATAGAGGGATAGAGGATAGAGGGATAGATAGAGGGATAGATAGATAGAGGGATAGATAGATAGAGGGATAGATGATAGAGGGATAAGATAGATAGAGGGATAGATAGATAGAGGGATAGATAGATAGAGGATAGAGGATAGATAGGATAGATAGAGAGGATAGATAGATAGAGGGATAGATAGATAGAGGGATAGATAGATAGAGGGATAGATAGATAGAGGGATAGATAGATAGAGGGATAGATAGATAGAGGGATAGATAGATAGAGGATAGTAGATAGAGGGATAGATAGATAGAGGGATAGATAGATAGAGGGATAGATAGATAGAGGGATAGATAGATAGAGGGATAGATAGATAGAGGGATAGATAGATAGAGGGATAGATAGATAGAGGGATAGATAGATAGAGGGATAGATAGATAGAGGGATAGATAGATAGAGGGATAGATAGAGGGATAGATAGAGGGATAGATAGAGGGATAGATAGAGGGATAGATAGAGGGATAGATAGAGGGATAGATAGAGGGATAGATAGAGGGATAGATAGAGAGGGATAGATAGATAGAGGGATAGATAGATAGAGGGATAGATAGATAGAGGGATAGATAGATAGAGGGATAGATAGAGGGATAGATAGAGGGATAGATAGAGGGATAGATAGAGGGATAGATAGAGGGATAGATAGAGGGATAGATAGAGGGATAGATAGAGGGATAGATAGATAGAGGGATAGATAGATAGAGGGATAGATAGAGGGATAGAGGGATAGATAGAGGGATAGAGGGATAGATAGAGGGATAGAGGGATAGATAGATAGAGGGATAGATAGATAGAGGGATAGATAGATAGAGGGATAGATAGATAGAGGGATATATAGATAGAGGGATAGATAGATAGAGGGATAGATAGATAGAGGGATAGATAGATAGAGGGATAGATAGATAGAGGGATAGATAGATAGAGGGATAGATAGATAGAGGGATAGATAGATAGAGGGATAGATAGATAGAGGGATAGATAGATAGATAGAGGGATAGATAGAGGGATAGATAGAGGGATAGATAGATAGATAGATAGATAGAGGGATAGATAGATAGATAGATAGATAGATAGATAGATAGAGGGATAGATAGATAGAGGGATAGATAGAGGGATAGATAGATAGATAGAGGGATAGATAGAGGGATAGATAGAGGGATAGATAGAGGGATAGATAGAGGGATAGATAGAGGGATAGATAGAGGGATAGATAGATAGAGGGATAGATAGAGGGATAGATAGAGGGATAGATAGATAGAGGGATAGATAGATAGAGGGATAGATAGATAGAGGGATAGATAGATAGATAGATAGAGGGATAGATAGATAGAGGGATAGATAGAGGGATAGATAGAGGGATAGATAGATAGAGGGATAGATAGATAGAGGGATAGATAGATAGAGGGATAGATAGATAGAGGGATAGATAGATAGAGGGATAGATAGATAGAGGGATAGATAGAGGGATAGATAGATAGAGGGATAGATAGATAGAGGGATAGATAGATAGAGGGATAGATAGATAGAGGGATAGATAGATAGAGGGATAGATAGATAGAGGGATAGATAGATAGAGGGATAGATAGATAGAGGGATAGATAGATAGAGGGATAGATAGATAGAGGGATAGATAGATAGAGGGATAGATAGATAGAGGGATAGATAGATAGAGGGATAGATAGATAGAGGGATAGATAGATAGAGGGATAGATAGATAGAGGGATAGATAGATAGAGGGATAGATAGATAGAGGGATAGATAGATAGAGGGATAGATAGATAGAGGGATAGATAGATAGAGGGATAGATAGATAGAGGGATAGATAGATAGAGGGATAGATAGATAGAGGGATAGATAGATAGATAGAGGGATAGATAGATAGAGGGATAGATAGATAGAGGGATAGATACATAGAGGGATAGATAGATAGAGGGATAGATAGATAGAGGGATAGATAGATAGAGGGATAGATAGATAGAGGGATAGATACATAGAGGGATAGATAGATAGAGGGATAGATAGATAGAGGGATAGATAGATAGATAGAGGGATAGATAGATAGAGGGATAGATAGATAGAGGGATAGATAGATAGAGGGATAGATAGATAGATAGAGGGATAGATAGATGGATAGATAGATAGAGGGATAGATAGATAGAGGGATAGATAGATAGAGGGATAGATAGATAGAGGGATAGATAGATAGAGGGATAGATAGATAGAGGGATAGATAGATAGAGGGATAGATAGATAGAGGGATAGATAGATAGAGGGATAGATAGATAGAGGGATAGATAGATAGAGGGATAGATAGAGGGATAGATAGATAGATAGATAGATAGATAGAGGGATAGATAGATAGAGGGATAGATAGATAGAGGGATAGATAGATAGAGGGATAGATAGATAGAGGGATAGATAGATAGAGGGATAGATAGAGGGATAGATAGATAGAGGGATAGATAGATAGAGGGATAGATAGATAGAGGGATAGATAGATAGAGGGATAGATAGATAGAGGGATAGATAGATAGAGGGATAGATAGATAGAGGGATAGATAGAGGGATAGATAGATAGAGGGATAGATAGATAGAGGGATAGATAGATAGAGGGATAGATAGATAGAGGGATAGATAGATAGAGGGATAGATAGAGGGATAGATAGATAGAGGGATAGATAGATAGAGGGATAGATAGAGGGATAGATAGATAGAGGGATAGATAGATAGAGGGATAGATAGATAGAGGGATAGATAGATAGAGGGATAGATAGATAGAGGGATAGATAGATAGAGGGATAGATAGATAGAGGGATAGATAGATAGAGGGATAGATAGATAGAGGGATAGATAGATAGAGGGATAGATAGATAGAGGGATAGATAGATAGAGGGATAGATAGATAGAGGGATAGATAGATAGAGGGATAGATAGATAGAGGGATAGATAGATAGAGGGATAGATAGATAGATAGATAGATAGATTTCCTTCTGGGAAATATGGAACCACATGGACACAAAGAGCAAGAAAAAGAATGACACCCATATCCAAAATGGCAACATCTGGCTCCAGTACTTCAGAGACCTCTACAAAGACATCCCAAAAGAAGGACTAAGCCAAGAGCAGGAAAACATAACATCAAAACTAAAGGCAATGGAAGAGAAAATAAAAAACTTCCAAAACCCACTGGACACACCAATTACATTACAGGAAGTTGCAGAGAAAATCACTTCCATAAAGTGTAAAAAATCTAGTGGTCTGGATGGAATCCCCCCAGAGATGTTGAAGTACAGCCCACCAGAAATTCAAGCTGCAATGGTTAAACTGTTCAACATTGTGCTGAGTGCTGGTTACTTCCCTCGTACCTGGAACCAAGGACTCATTACACCGATCCACAAGAGTGGGGACAGGTATGACCCTGCCAACTACAGAGGCATATGTGTCAGCAGTAACTTGGGAAAACTGTTCAACAGCATCCTAAACAAAAGGATCATCAGTTTCCTTACCGAGCACAATGTCTTGAGCAAAAGCCAAGCAGGGTTCGTGCCAAACCACCGCACCACGGACCACATCTACACCCTGCACAGTCTCATTCAGAGCCACGTCCACAATACAAAGCATGGGAAGATATACGCCTGCTTTGTAGACTTTAAAAAGGCCTTTGACTCAGTGTGGCACCCGGGCTTGTTCTTAAAAATGCTGGAAAGCGGAATAGGAGGAAAGACCTATGATGTCATCAAAAGCTCCTACACCGAGAACCTCTGCAGCGTGAGTGTGAACGGTAGAAGAACGGCTTATTTCCAGCAGAGCCGAGGAGTCAGACAGGGCTGCAGCCTAAGTCCAACGCTCTTCAATATTTACATCAATGAGCGGCTACTGCTCTAGAATCTTCACCTGCTCCAGGTCTCACACTCCATGATGCCCAGGTGAAATTCTTGCTCTATGCAGATGACCTACTGCTGGTGTCACCAACCGAGAAAGGTCTCCAAGACAACCTACAAATCTTGGAGAAATTCAGCTCCACATGGGCACTACCGATCAATCTAAAGAAAACCAACATCATGGTGTTCCAGAAGAGAAAAAGAAGATTTGACCAGCATCCTTCATTTGTCCTAAACGGCTACACTCTAACAGGAACAGACAAATACACCTACTTGGGCCTGGAAATTCACCAGTCAGGGAGCTTCAAACAAGCCATAGAGACCCTGAAAAACAAGGCCTGCAAAACCTTTTATGCCATCCGAAGGACATTGTATCATCTGAAGCCACCAGTGAGGGTCTGGCTAAAAATCTTCGATTCCATCATTGCCCCAATCCTCCTGTACGGCAGCGAAGTCTGGGGCCCTCACACTTACCCAGATTGGTCAAGGTGGGATTCCAGCCCAACAGAAATATTCCACCTGGAATTCTGTAAGCACCTTCTCCAGGTCCATCGAAGCACCTCCAACAGTGCCTGTCGAGCTGAGCTGGGCAGATTCCCTCTACACCTAGCAGCTCTGAAGAGGTCACTATCATTTCAGGCTCACCTACAGAGTAGCAATCCAAACTCCCATCACCACAAAGCTCTGATATATATACGTGGGCCAGATGAACCAGGACCCCGGGCACAGCCCTCCCAAACCCAACTGGACAAAATAACCAATCACAGCAGCCTGACAAGAACCAGAATCAGGAAGATGGTAGACGAGGGCCAGGAGAGGTATGTCAGTGACTGGAGGACCGACATCAACACCTCACAGAAACTGACCACGTACCAGAGACTACAGAGAGACTACAGACTGGCCCCGTATCTGGAGAAACTCCCGGACCCCAGAGACCGCAGGACCCTGAGCCGATATAGACTCAGTGCCCACAGTCTAGCCATCGAATCCGGACGTCACAAGCAGAGCTACAAGCCCAGGGAGGACAGACTGTGCCAAAACTGTGACCTGGAGGCCGTGGAGGATGAAACCCACTTCCTGCTACACTGCACCAAGTACTCAGCAGTGAGGGACACTCACTTCAGGAGACTCTCCCATCTCTTCCCGGATTTCAGCTCCATGAAGGAGGAAGAGAAAATATATATCCTGCTGGGGGAAGAAGAGAGCGCAGTGGAGATAGCAGCGCGGTATGTGAGCGAATGTCATAGACTTCGAGAAAGAGAACTATGATAAGTCATGGACTTCCATAGCCCCCCATCCCAGATGTGGCCCCCCCAATCCCCACCCTGGATATGTCCCATCCACCGTTACCACAGTCCCACCGTGGATATGCCCCATCATAAGCCATGGACTTCCATAGCCCCCATCCTAGAAGTGCCCCCACAGTCCCCACCCTGGATGAGCCCCATCCATCCTTCCTACAGTCCCCACCCACCATCCCCACAGCCCCAGCCCCTAATGTACACTTGCTTTGGCAAAACTAATTTGTATTTGGTCCTGCCAATAAAGCTTATTTGATTTGATTTGATTTGATTTGATAGATAGAGGGATAGAGAGATAGAGGGATAGATAGATAGATAGAGGGATAGATAGATAGAGGGATAGATAGATAGAGGGATAGATAGAGGGATAGATAGAGGGATAGATAGATAGATAGAGGGATAGATAGATAGAGGGATAGATAGATAGATAGATAGAGGGATAGATAGATAGAGGGATAGATAGATAGAGGGATAGATAGATAGAGGGATAGATAGAGGGATAGATAGATAGAGGGATAGATAGATAGAGGGATAGATATAGATTTCTCTCCATCTGAATGGCTTTGGCTTCTGCTGCAGAATAAACCACATTGTGATATTTCTGTGACCCTTCTTCCCCCATGACAGGTGTCAATCATTCATCTTACTGCACAAGGAAAGAAAATCACCAGAATCTGAGCAGTGGGTGATTTGCCCCCAGAATGGACAGGTCATTATGTCTCCAGCTTTGGTCCTAGCTATTGTGGGTTTGGAGCTCCAGGGGATGATGGGGGAGGGGAGAGTTGCCCTTTCCTCCACTTCTGGAGCTGTGTGTGGCAGGAATCGTTAGAGTTGCACTTACCTTGCCCATAGGGAGTCATTGTGTGGCGGCTGTGTACACTGACGGCTCCAGTCCTCTCACTTTCTTCTCTGGCTCATGGTGCGGTCACTTTCTGCTCTGGAGACTCTGCAAGACAAGCAGGTGCAGGCGGTGAGTGCGGCGCTGTGTGATACGGGGCAGGCAGTGAGTGCGGCGCTGTGTGATACGGGGCAGGTGCAGGCGGTGAGTGCGGCGCTGTGTGATACGGGGCAGGTGCAGGCGGTGAGTGCGGCGCTGTGTGATACGGGGCAGGTGCAGGCGGTGAGTGCGGCGCTGTGTGATACGGGGCAGGTGCAGGCGGTGAGTGCGGCGCTGTGTGATACGGGGCAGGTGCAGGCGGTGAGTGCGGCGCTGTGTGATACGGGGCAGGTGCAGGCGGTGAGTGCGGCGCTGTGTGATACGGGGCAGGTGCAGGCGGTGAGTGCGGCGCTGTGTGATACGGGGCAGGTGCAGGCGGTGAGTGCGGCGCTGTGTGATACGGGGCAGGCAGTGACCCCGGTGCTGTGTGATACGGGGCAGGCAGTGACCCCGGTGCTGTGTGATACGGGGCAGGTGCAGGCGGTGAGTGCGGCGCTGTGTGATACGGGACAGGTGCAGGCGGTGACCCCGGCGCTGTGTGATACGGGACAGGTGCAGGCGGTGACCCCGGCGCTGTGTGATACGGGGCAGGTGCAGGCGGTGACCCCGGCGCTGTGTGATACGGGGCAGGTGCAGGCGGTGACCCCGGCGCTGTGTGATACGGGGCAGGTGCAGGCGGTGACCCCGGCGCTGTGTGATACGGGGCAGGTGCAGGCGGTGACCCCGGCGCTGTGTGATACGGGGCAGGTGCAGGCGGTGACCCCGGCGCTGTGTGATACGGGGCAGGTGCAGGCGGTGACCCCGGCGCTGTGTGATACGGGGCAGGTGCAGGCGGTGACCCCGGCGCTGTGTGATACGGGGCAGGTGCAGGTGGTGACCCCGGCGCTGTGCGATATGGGGCAGGTGCAGGCGGTGACCCCGGCGCTGTGCGATATGGGGCAGGTGCAGAGCACAGCGGAGGCGCCGCCGTCCCCGCTCCTGACCTGCAGCAGCCTGTGCCCGGAATCCTCAATCAGGAGCACCGGGATGGACGCAGCGGGGATCGCCGGCAATTCACACCGGGAGCGAGAAATGGAGGAATCGCAGAAGCTGGGGGTGAGCACAGACACTGCCCGGCCCTGAGGGAGAATGCCAGAAATCTCAGGGTGCCGGCTTCTAGCAATGTGTGGTGTGTTACTCATTTCCTGCAACTAGACTTTACGAACAATTTTGCCCCAATGTTTAAATAACTTTAAGGTATTAAAAAAAATGAAACAACTTTACTAATATTCTTAAGAATCCTTTGTGTATTCAGCTCCTATGGAAACCTATGTGTCTCCATGGCGACAGACTACAAACAAGTCCTATGTAGTCGGCTCTGGCAGTCACATTTTACCAGAAGGAGGCAGATGGGAGGCAGGATAGTGATAGATCCCACAGGATCGGCTGCTGCGGATCCTGTAAGCGCAGACATACATCATTGAACACAAAACAATAGATATTTAGTTAAAACTTTTGGCAAAAGCTGCAGAACATTACTTTTACTTTAGATGAATTGGAGCAATATTTAAGACTGTTTCTTTTGCTGCTATTCACTATGGACAATAGGAGACGACGTTATTTTCTATCTCTCCCTCCTGTTTTTCCTGTGTCCAATTTAAATGGCGGAGACTAGTGATGAGCGAGTACTAAAAAGCTCGGGTGCTCGAAGCTCGGGCCGAGCCTCCCAAGATACTCGTGTACTCGGCCCGAGCAACGAGCCCAATGTTATCCTATGGGAGACCCGAGTATTTTTGTGAAATGACCTCCCGGCAGCATGGAGAAACCCTAAAAATGTCACAAAAGTCTCAGAAGAGTGCTCAAATGACATGGCAACAGCATGGGGAAGACCCCTTGAAGCATTTATCACTCAAAAGTCACAGCTGTGAACAATTTTGTCCGCGTTTTACGCCATTTTTACGGACTCACCAGAAAACCTTCCAAAATGACCCCAAAATGATTTTTCATGGCGGAAATGTTAAGGGCACATACCCAATAGTGAGATAGATCTGGTGTATGTTACTTTTTGAGATCAATACATGAAAGATTTTACGTGAAAACATTGTGTGGCACTCCGATGTCCCTGAGAAGAGACGTACATGAAGGCCTCTTGAGTCTAATGTGCCCATTTTGAGGAAGTGAGTCTTTGTAGTATTTTCCTTTGCCAGGGCAGTCCTAAATTGTGAGGTTCACCAATGCCCCTGCATACAGACGTGCATGAGGGCCTCAAAACATTAAGTGTCCATTGTCAGGAAGTGGGTGTATTATAGTATAGCCCTTAGGCAGGGCAGCCAAAAATTGGGAGGCTCCACATTGTCCCTGGGTAGAGACGTGCATGATGGCCTTTAAACCTGAAGTGCCCATTGTAAGGAAGTGGGTCTATTTCAGTATAGCCCTTTGCCAGGGCAGCCAAAAATTGGGAGGCTCCACATTGTCCCTGGGTAGAGACGTGCATGAGGGCCTCAAAACATTAAGTGTCCATTGTCAGGAAGTGGGTGTATTATAGTATAGCCCTTAGGCAGGGCAGCCAAAAATTGGGAGGCTCCACATTGTCCCTGGGTAGAGACGTGCATGATGGCCTTTAAACCTGAAGTGCCCATTGTAAGGAAGTGGGTCTATTTCAGTATAGCCCTTTGCCAGGGCAGCCAAAAATTGGGAGGCTCCACATTGTCCCTGGGTAGAGACGTGCATGAGGGCCTCAAAACATTAAGTGTCCATTGTCAGGAAGTGGGTGTATTATAGTATAGCCCTTAGGCAGGGCAGCCAAAAATTGGGAGGCTCCACATTGTCCCTGGGTAGAGACGTGCATGATGGCCTTTAAACCTGAAGTGCCCATTGTAAGGAAGTGGGTCTATTTCAGTATAGCCCTTTGCCAGGGCAGCCAAAAATTGGGAGGCTCCACATTGTCCCTGGGTAGAGACGTGCATGAGGGCCTCAAAACATTAAGTGTCCATTGTCAGGAAGTGGGTGTATTATAGTATAGCCCTTAGGCAGGGCAGCCAAAAATTGGGAGGCTCCACATTGTCCCTGGGTAGAGACGTGCATGATGGCCTTTAAACCTGAAGTGCCCATTGTAAGGAAGTGGGTCTATTTCAGTATAGCCCTTTGCCAGGGCAGCCAAAAATTGGGAGGCTCCACATTGTCCCTGGGTAGAGACGTGCATGAGGGCCTCAAAACATTAAGTGTCCATTGTCAGGAAGTGGGTGTATTATAGTATAGCCCTTAGGCAGGGCAGCCAAAAATTGGGAGGCTCCACATTGTCCCTGGGTAGAGACGTGCATGATGGCCTTTAAACCTGAAGTGCCCATTGTAAGGAAGTGGGTCTATTTCAGTATAGCCCTTTGCCAGGGCAGCCAAAAATTGGGAGGCTCCACATTGTCCCTGGGTAGAGACGTGCATGAGGGCCTCAAAACATTAAGTGTCCATTGTCAGGAAGTGGGTGTATTATAGTATAGCCCTTAGGCAGGGCAGCCAAAAATTGGGAGGCTCCACATTGTCCCTGGGTAGAGACGTGCATGATGGCCTTTAAACCTGAAGTGCCCATTGTAAGGAAGTGGGTCTATTTCAGTATAGCCCTTTGCCAGGGCAGCCAAAAATTGGGAGGCTCCACATTGTCCCTGGGTAGAGACGTGCATGAGGGCCTCAAAACATTAAGTGTCCATTGTCAGGAAGTGGGTGTATTATAGTATAGCCCTTAGGCAGGGCAGCCAAAAATTGGGAGGCTCCACATTGTCCCTGGGTAGAGACGTGCATGATGGCCTTTAAACCTGAAGTGCCCATTGTAAGGAAGTGGGTCTATTTCAGTATAGCCCTTTGCCAGGGCAGCCAAAAATTGGGAGGCTCCACATTGTCCCTGGGTAGAGACGTGCATGAGGGCCTCAAAACATTAAGTGTCCATTGTCAGGAAGTGGGTGTATTATAGTATAGCCCTTAGGCAGGGCAGCCAAAAATTGGGAGGCTCCACATTGTCCCTGGGTAGAGACGTGCATGATGGCCTTTAAACCTGAAGTGCCCATTGTAAGGAAGTGGGTCTATTTCAGTATAGCCCTTTGCCAGGGCAGCCAAAAATTGGGAGGCTCCACATTGTCCCTGGGTAGAGACGTGCATGAGGGCCTCAAAACATTAAGTGTCCATTGTCAGGAAGTGGGTGTATTATAGTATAGCCCTTAGGCAGGGCAGCCAAAAATTGGGAGGCTCCACATTGTCCCTGGGTAGAGACGTGCATGATGGCCTTTAAACCTGAAGTGCCCATTGTAAGGAAGTGGGTCTATTTCAGTATAGCCCTTTGCCAGGGCAGCCAAAAATTGGGAGGCTCCACATTGTCCCTGGGTAGAGACGTGCATGAGGGCCTCAAAACATTAAGTGTCCATTGTCAGGAAGTGGGTGTATTATAGTATAGCCCTTAGGCAGGGCAGCCAAAAATTGGGAGGCTCCACATTGTCCCTGGGTAGAGACGTGCATGATGGCCTTTAAACCTGAAGTGCCCATTGTAAGGAAGTGGGTCTATTTCAGTATAGCCCTTTGCCAGGGCAGCCAAAAATTGGGAGGCTCCACATTGTCCCTGGGTAGAGACGTGCATGAGGGCCTCAAAACATTAAGTGTCCATTGTCAGGAAGTGGGTGTATTATAGTATAGCCCTTAGGCAGGGCAGCCAAAAATTGGGAGGCTCCACATTGTCCCTGGGTAGAGACGTGCATGATGGCCTTTAAACCTGAAGTGCCCATTGTAAGGAAGTGGGTCTATTTCAGTATAGCCCTTTGCCAGGGCAGCCAAAAATTGGGAGGCTCCACATTGTCCCTGGGTAGAGACGTGCATGAGGGCCTCAAAACATTAAGTGTCCATTGTCAGGAAGTGGGTGTATTATAGTATAGCCCTTAGGCAGGGCAGCCAAAAATTGGGAGGCTCCACATTGTCCCTGGGTAGAGACGTGCATGATGGCCTTTAAACCTGAAGTGCCCATTGTAAGGAAGTGGGTCTATTTCAGTATAGCCCTTTGCCAGGGCAGCCAAAAATTGGGAGGCTCCACATTGTCCCTGGGTAGAGACGTGCATGAGGGCCTCAAAACATTAAGTGTCCATTTTAAGGAAGTGGGTGTATTTCAGTATAGCCCTTAGGCAGGGCAGCCAAAAATTGGGAGGCTCCACGTTGTCCCTGGGTAGAGACGTGCATGAGGGCCTCAAAACATTGTTCCCATTGCAAAGGAGCGGGTCTCCTGTCGTTGTAATGTCCATTCTGCAAAGAATGGGCGAAAAAATTTACCACTGGGGGTATACCTGAAACAAAGACCTAACTATTGTAACGGTCATCATGATGGCGCATGAGGAGAAGGAGGAGCAGTCCAGCGATTATCCAAAGTCGAGAAGTGTACCCATGGGTGAGTGGAGGTACATGGCAAACTTTAAATTCCGCTCTCATTTGCTGGTGGTGTGGTGAAGTCTGGCCCAATCCAACCCTTGTTCATCTTTATCAGAGTCAGCCTGTCAGCATTTTCAGTTGACAGGCGGGTGCGTTTATCTGTAATGATTCCACCTGCGGCACTAAAAACACGCTCTGACAAAACGCTAGCAGCAGGGCAGGCCAGGACTTCCAAGGCGTAGAGAGCCAATTCATGCCACGTGTCCAGCTTGGATACCCAATAATTGTAAGGCACAGAGGAATGTCGGAGTACAGTTGTTCGATCTGCAAGGTACTCCTTCAGCATCTGGGCAAACTTAGGATTTCTTGTGGCACTACCCCGCACCTCAGGGGCTGTGGTACGTGAGGGGCTGAGAAAACTGTCCCACATCTTAAAGACTGTTCCCCTACCTCTGGCGGATTGGACTTGTGCCTCTCTCGGCTGTACGCCTCGGTTGTCCACTGATTCCTGACCTATGCCGCTAGCGTTTTGTGAGGGGAATGCTTTGCCTACTTCCGTGAGTATGGCCTTCCGAAACTGCTGCATTTTGGTTGACCTCTCATCCACGGGAATAAGAGACAAAAAGTTCTCCTTGTAGCGTGGGTCTAACAGTGTTACCAACCAGTAATGATTGTCGGCCAAGATGTTCTTAACGCGAGGGTCACGAGACAGGCAGCTTACCATAAAGTCAGCCATGTGCGCCAGACTCTTAACAGCCAGGACTTCAGTAGCCTGACCAACAAGATGACTGAACATGCTGTCCTCCTCCTCCTCCTCCTCCTCCTCCTCCTCATCTACCCTGTCCTCTGGCCAGCCACGCTGAATCGAGGATATGACTGGTGTGCATGTCATATCCTCAATTTGGCCGGAGAGTTGCTCCATGTCTTCATCCTCCTCCTCGTCATAGTCCTCCACTGCACGTTGTGATGAGACGAGGCTGGGCTGTGTGTTATCACCCACACCCACTACTGTTTCTTGCTGCAACTCATCGCGCTCCGCCTGCAATGCATCATGTTTGTTTTTCAAAAGGGACCGTTTTAGAAGGCAGAGTAGCGGTATGGTGACGCTAATAATGGCGTCATCACCACTCACCATCTTGGTGGAGTCCTCAAAGTTTTGGAGGATGGTACATAGGTCTGACATCCATCTCCACTCCTCAGGTGTTATGTGTGGAGTTTGACCCATTTCCCGACGGCTTAGGTGATGCAGGTACTCAACAACTGCCCTCTTCTGCTCACATATCCTGACCAACATGTGCAGAGTTGAATTCCAACGCGTGGGGACATCACACACCAGTCTGTGAGCCGGAAGATGCAAACGGCGCTGAAAGCCGGCAAGGCCGGCTGAAGCAGTAGGTGACTTTCGAAAATGTGCAGACAGGCGGCGAACTTTTACCAGCAGATCAGACAGCTCTGGGTATGACTTTATAAACCGCTGAACCACGAGGTTGAGCACATGGGCCACGCATGGAACATGTGTCAGCTGGCCTCGCCTCAAAGCCGCCACCAGGTTCCGGCCATTGTCACAAACGACCTTTCCTGGCTTTAGGTTCAGAGGTGTGAGCCAGTGATCTGCCTGCTGTTTCAGAGCTGTCCACAGCTCTTCTGCATTGTGGGGTTTGTCACCTATGCAGATTAGCTTCAGCACAGCCTGTTGCCGCTTCGCCGAGGCAGTGCTGCAGTGCTTCCAGCTTGTGACTGGTGTGGAGGGCACAGTGGATGAGGATGCGCAGGAGGAGGAGGAGGCTGAAGAGCATGACATTCCGGAGCTGTAGAGTGTGGGTGAAACACTGACTGAGGTAGGGCCTGCAAACCTTGGTGTGGGAAGGACGTGTTCCGTCCCTCGCTCAGACTGGGTCCCAGCTTCCACAATATTAACCCAGTGTGCCGTCAACGAGATGTAGCGGCCTTGCCCACAAGCACTTGTCCACGTGTCTGTGGTTAGGTGGACTTTGGGTGAAACAGCGTTGTTCAGGGCACGTGTGATGTTTTGTGACACGTGGTTATGCAACGCGGGGACGGCACACCGGGAGAAATAGTGGCGGCTGGGGACCGAGTAACGTGGGACAGCTGCCGCCATCAGGTCACGGAATGCTTCTGTCTCCACCAGCCTAAAAGGCAACATTTCCAGCGCAAGCAGTCGCGAAATGTTAGCATTTAGAACTGTGGCATGTGGGGTGTTGGCAGTGTATTTGCGCCTGCGTTCAAAGGTTTGCTGAATGGATAACTGAACGCTGCGCTGGGACAAGGACGTGCTTGATGATGGTGTTCTTTCTGCGTAGGCAACTGCAGGTGCAGGAGTGGAGGAGGCTTGTTCGCAGGCAGCATGGACAGAGGATTGGCTCGCATGCACAACCAGCGAAGACGTAGCAGTGACATCAGCAAGCACTGCTCCTCGACTCTGTTGTACTTCCCACAAAGTCGGGTGCTTGGCTGACATGTGCCTGATCATGCTGGTGGTGGTCAGGCTGCTAGTTTTGGTACCCCTGCTGATGCTGGCACGGCAGGTGTTGCAAATGGCCTTTTTTGAATCATCTGGATCCAACTTAAAAAACTGCCAGACTCGTGAAGACCTAACATTTGTACAGGCACCTTGTGTCGTCGTGTTGTTACGGGGAACGGTTGCCTGACTTCTGCCTGGGACCACCACCCTGCTTCTTACTGCCTGTTGTGATGCTACGCCTCCCTCCCCCTGTGCACTGCTGTCCTCGCTCTGCATATCCTCCTGCCAGGTTGGGTCAGTTACTGGATCATCCACCACGTCGTCTTCCTCTTCCGCACCCTGCTCCTCCTCCTGACTTGCTGACAATTGTGTCTCATCATCGTCCACCACTTGTTGAGACACGTTGCCAACTTCGTGAGAACGTGGCTGCTCAAATATTTGGCTATCTGTACAGACGATCTCCTCATGACCCACTTCAATATGAGCTGGCGAGAGGCCAGAATGTGTGAATGGAAACGTGAACAGCTCTTCCGAGTGTCCAAGTGTGGGATCATTAATGTCCGAGGAGGACGTGTACTCAGCCTGGTGGTAGGAAGGAGGATCAGGTTCAGAAATGTGCGGTGCAGTATCACGGCTACTGACACTTGACCGTGTGGAAGACAGAGTGTTTGTGGTGGTGCCAATCTGACTGGAAGCATTATCCGCTATCCAACTAACAACCTGTTGACACTGGTCTTGGTTCAAGAGCGGTGTACTGCTGCGGTCCCCAAGAATTTGGGACAGGACGTGCGAGCGACTAGATGTGGCCCTTTGTTGTGGCGAAATTAGAGCTTGCCCACGACCTCGGCCTCTGCCTGCACCACCATCACGTCCACTTCCTTGTTCCTTGCCAATGCCCTTGCGCATTTTGCAATGCTGTGCACTGCTGACGTGTATATTCACTACTTGTGCGTTATATCAAAGTTTCTCGAAATTGCACACCAGTGCACCTGTACGCTGCCACCAACAGGCACACACGTGCGGTTTTAAAAACCAAGCACGGACGCAATAATAACCTAACACAGGTTTTAGGAGCAAAAATTAAGAACTCTGACACTATCAGCCACTGCTGACTGACGTGTATTATACACTACACTTGTGCGTTATATAATAGTTTGGTAAACGCACACCAGTGCACCTGTACGCTGCCACCAACAGGCACACACGTGCGGTTTTAAAAACCAAGCACGGACGCAATAATAACCTAACACAGGTTTTAGGAGCAAAAATTAAGAACTCTGACACTATCAGCCACTGCTGACTGACGTGTATTATACACTACACTTGTGCGTTATATAATAGTTTGGTAAACGCACACCAGTGCACCTGTACGCTGCCACCAACAGGCACACACGTGCGGTTTTAAAAACCAAGCACGGACGCAATAATAACCTAACACAGGTTTTAGGAGCAAAAATTAAGAACTCTGACACTATCAGCCACTGCTGACTGACGTGTATTATACACTACACTTGTGCGTTATATAATAGTTTGGTAAACGCACACCAGTGCACCTGTACGCTGCCACCAACAGGCACACACGTGCGGTTTTAAAAACCAAGCACGGACGCAATAATAACCTAACACAGGTTTTAGGAGCAAAAATTAAGAACTCTGACACTATCAGCCACTGCTGACTGACGTGTATTATACACTACACTTGTGCGTTATATAATAGTTTGGTAAACGCACACCAGTGCACCTGTACGCTGCCACCAACAGGCACACACGTGCGGTTTTAAAAACCAAGCACGGACGCAATAATAACCTAACACAGGTTTTAGGAGCAAAAATTAAGAACTCTGACACTATCAGCCACTGCTGACTGACGTGTATTATACACTACACTTGTGCGTTATATAATAGTTTGGTAAACGCACACCAGTGCACCTGTACGCTGCCACCAACAGGCACACACGTGCGGTTTTAAAAACCAAGCACGGACGCAATAATAACCTAACACAGGTTTTAGGAGCAAAAATTAAGAACTCTGACACTATCAGCCACTGCTGACTGACGTGTATTATACACTACACTTGTGCGTTATATAATAGTTTGGTAAACGCACACCAGTGCACCTGTACGCTGCCACCAACAGGCACACACGTGCGGTTTTAAAAACCAAGCACGGACGCAATAATAACCTAACACAGGTTTTAGGAGCAAAAATTAAGAACTCTGACACTATCAGCCACTGCTGACTGACGTGTATTATACACTACACTTGTGCGTTATATAATAGTTTGGTAAACGCACACCAGTGCACCTGTACGCTGCCACCAACAGGCACACACGTGCGGTTTTAAAAACCAAGCACGGACGCAATAATAACCTAACACAGGTTTTAGGAGCAAAAATTAAGAACTCTGACACTATCAGCCACTGCTGACTGACGTGTATTATACACTACACTTGTGCGTTATATAATAGTTTGGTAAACGCACACCAGTGCACCTGTACGCTGCCACCAACAGGCACACACGTGCGGTTTTAAAAACCAAGCACGGACGCAATAATAACCTAACACAGGTTTTAGGAGCAAAAATTAAGAACTCTGACACTATCAGCCACTGCTGACTGACGTGTATTATACACTACACTTGTGCGTTATATAATAGTTTGGTAAACGCACACCAGTGCACCTGTACGCTGCCACCAACAGGCACACACGTGCGGTTTTAAAAACCAAGCACGGACGCAATAATAACCTAACACAGGTTTTAGGAGCAAAAATTAAGAACTCTGACACTATCAGCCACTGCTGACTGACGTGTATTATACACTACACTTGTGCGTTATATAATAGTTTGGTAAACGCACACCAGTGCACCTGTACGCTGCCACCAACAGGCACACACGTGCGGTTTTAAAAACCAAGCACGGACGCAATAATAACCTACTAACAGGTTTTTTTGGGGAGCGACAATTACAGTACAGACAAGTCAGACACTATCTGGACTGTTTTACACTGTGTACACCAGCCCCAGATATGAAGGCTGGTATACGGTCACCACTACCCTGCCTGCCTGCCTGCCTGTATACTGCTACAATAGTCCTGACAAGGACTCTTTTGGTCACTAGCCTGTATTCAGACCTGGCTATACCCTGCCTGTATATAGCAACAATAGTCCTGAGAAGGACTCTGCTACTGTACTCCGACCTGGCTATACCCTGCCTGCCTGTATACAACTAGAATAGTCCTGAGAAGGACTTTTGGTCACACTGTTTGCAGCCCTGCAACTGAAAAAGCTATAAAGGGCCGCAAAGCTTTCCCTGAATCAGCGACACTCTCCCTACACTCACTGTCAGAATAGCTGTGAGCAGAGCACAGCGCGCCGGCCGATATAAAGGCTCGGTGACGCTGTGCAGGCCGGCCAATCACTGCAATTCCACAACTAACAGGGCTGTGGCATTGCAGTGGTCTGCCAGCCAATCCCTGCATGAGGGCTGGCTCTCAAAAGAGCGCCAACATGCAGAAATGAAGACCACGAGTACAGCACGAGTATCGCGAGATTACTCGGTCCCCGCCAAGCAGCCCAAGTACAGCGATACTCATGCGAGTACCGAGTAGTGACAAGCATGCTCGCTCATCACTAGCGGAGACCCGATGTCCCTATAATTACGAGGGCCAAAAGCCAAACCAGAGACCTCCATCTGTACAAAGCCGTTGCAGGGTTTTAAAAAAAAAAAAAAAATAACCGGGGTTTGTTTATTTTTTTTTAATAAATTAAATCATACACATGAAAATAAGAAACATTGCAATATATTGTATTCGTGTGGACTGATAATTTATACAGAGAATTCTCAAGTCTTGATTCAATGCAGATTTCCCAAAGAGATGACAGCTAATGCTCATAAAATTCTATGGAGAACCATGAACTTGCAGCAGAATGTTTGCCTCTCGTTCCTCCCCGCTTCATAGAATCATATAAGAACCAAATGTCCAAGGATGCACATTCAGCTGAGTGTATTGTGGTGCAAAGACCCATGGGGTCTCTGCACTGCAATACATGTGGCGGTCCAATGAAAAGCTGGCAGGTGATATTGGCGTGCCTGTGATTGGGGGCACATGGCAGTCACTTCATGTACCATGGTGCATACGCCGATGAAAGCTGCCGGCTGAAGAAGAGGACGCCACGCAGTGGTGGAACGGAGGAAAGGGAGTAGAATGTATGTTTTTATAAATGCGTTAAAGAACAGCACCAGAACAGGGGTTATATATACCAGGATCTTCCCAGGATTGGCGACATATGTACTAGGAAGGGGGACATATATACCAGGATGGGCCCAGGATTGGCGACATATGTACTAGGAAGGGGGACATATATACCAGGATGGGCCCAGGATTGGGGACATATGTCCCCCCTTCCTAGTACATATGTCCCCATCCTTGGCCCATTCTGGTATATATGTCCCCCTTCCTAGTACATATGTCCCCAATCCTGGGCTCATCCTGGTATATATGTGCAAAGGAAGACACAGTGAAAAACAAAACAAATGGTGAATGTGTTCACAATTTAAAATTATCCAGACCTTACGCAGGGAAATTTAAATATTTCCCTATCCTGATCAAAAGGCCTGATGTAAGATACTGCCCTTAATCGTAGCAAAAGTATACTATACTGATTCTGAGCTAGATGCTGTATTATACTTCAGAGCTGCACTCACTATTCTGATGTAAAAGTCATTGTGTACATACAGTACATCCTTAGTTACATCCAGTATTATACTCCAGAGCTGCACTCACTATTCTGCTGGTGCAGTCACTGTGTACATACATTATATTACTTATCCCGCACTGATCCTGAGGTATATCCTGTATTATATTCCAGAGCTGCATTCATTATTCTGCTGGTGCAGTCACTGTGCACATACATTACATTACTGATCCTGTACTGATCCTGAGTTACATCCTGTATAATTATCCAGAGCTGCACTCACTATTCTGCTGGTGCAGTCACTATTCTGCTGGTGCAGTCACTGTGCACATACATTACATTACTTATCCTGTACTGATCCTGAGTTACATCATGTATTATACTCCAGAGCTGCACTCACTATTCTGCTGGTGCAGTCACTATTCTGCTGGTGCAGTCACTGTGCACATACATTACATTACTTATCCTGTACTGATCCTGAGTTACATCATGTATTATACTCCAGAGCTGCACTCACTATTCTGCTGGTGCAGTCACTGTGTACATACATTACATTACTTATCCTGTACTGATCCTGAGTTACATCCTGTATTATACTCCAGAGCTGCACTCACTATTCTGCTGGAGCAGTCACTGTGTACATACATTACATTACTGATCCTGTACTGAATCTGTCTATAGACAATACTTTCCAGTTTGTTTGTATTTTGCTTGGACATTAGAGACTGTCACGGACTTGAAGCCTGTGCGCAGTGTCTGGTGCCCGGCCCCCGGAGTAATCCGATGCATTAACAGCACTCGTTTCTCTCCACATTCTTCTAAATACCCCTGTAATGTGCTTTTTGCAGTATTTGAACCACAGTCAAAGTCTCCTGATTGATAGAATGATTATTGTAATTTTCCTTTCTCTGGAAACAAGCAGAATGACTGTAATGACTATTTCTGGCTGGAGAGAATGAGGCAGGTAAACACTCAGTGCGCGGTGAGGATGAGGCCCTTCGGCACCAGGCGTGTCCACGAGCAGCGGAGTGGCTGATAATATGTCATTACTGAATGCTGAAGTGGACCTCTGCCTCCTAATGACATCCTTGTATTGCTAAATGTGCATAATTATTCTCCCGCTCAAGAATTCTGCTCAGAAAAAAGGAGAATGTGAATTAAAAGGAAAACTCCCGTCCATTTCTAATGTGACACTGACAACTCCGTGTTGGAGATCTACGAGGGTTTCTGGTTCTATAATTTCAATTTTCTCCTTATTTCTTATCATGACCGTGTGCATTTTGCTTAATTGAAAGTCTATCCTGTGCCTCTTAATGCTTGTTACTCCTGACTTTTTGAACTTTTCTTTTCTATTTCTGTGTCTTGTTGTTGAATTCACCAATGGAAAATAAGCAGCTGATCCTCAGGGGTGGATTTAATACTTTGGCAGTTGAAGCCCCACCCCTGAGGAAACAACAATGAACTTGGCGAAACCAATTCTTTTCACAGATGAAGATATATATATATATATATATAATAAATAAATAAAATACACACAGTATATTATATTAAGATTGTCACATATCGGAGTGCCTGACACTGTCATCACAGTGTGTAATGATGTTACTAGATTCTCTCGACCCCATAAGATTAACTATAAATGCACCTGGAAAAGCTATGTGGCTGTAGCGCTGGCATCCCTGCAGGGACACCAACCTGCCCACCACCCTGGCTGGGTTATGTCCTCCCTCCCACTACCGGCCATTCATGTGTGCTGTTATCTCCTTCACCTCCTGGGGTCTGTGCACGTGGGTCAGATCTTCCAGGAGTGTGCTTAGGGAGTGCGCATGCACACCAGCCTTCCTCTTAAAGTGCCGGCATGCCATTTCCCGGAAATTCACCTTAGGTTATGACTCAGAGGCACTATGTATTTAAGGCACCCTCCCATTAGGGGAGGTGCCTGCACAACATCTTTAATCAGTCAGTCTCCAGTCTGCTAGCTAGTTGTAAGGTTTTTGTGCTCCTGTACCGTTATCCCTTTATCCATCATCTGCACTTGCCTTCCCATACCTGTCTGTACCTGCCTGCGTCAGCCATTCCACCTGTACCTGCCTGCACCTGTGCATGTACCTGAGTCCGTCTTGTGTCCTGGGGGTCATCTGCCACAGTCCTAGTCACTGCCCTGGGAGTGGTACCTGGGCACTTAGTTAAGCCCCTCCCACTAAAGGGTTACCCAGGTCCCCCATATGGTCCCGTGGGTCCACTCACCCCGCTTGTTGCCCCTACACCGGCCACGAGTGTTACAGTGGCTCTGTCATGGCTGCTTACAATTCCACAATATTCTATATAACCCCGGACTTCTTCCAGATTTGAGGATTATTTGAGCTGACGCGTCTCGCCTGCAGGTTTTGTTGCTGCATTTTATATCACAAGCTTACAAAACACGAAGAACCAGATGGATCAGACTTTAGCGCTGCGTGTGCTGCGCCTCCCCCCATTCCTCTAGCGGTCTCCATCGTACTCATCAGGGTTCAGTTTTCTCCACCAAAAAAAAGGATATTTTGACTGGTTTAGACAGACGGAAAAAAAATCAATTCCAGAAAAGAAATATTTACAAAACATCATAATTTCCTCCAAACGTTTGTCAGTTCTTTTGAAATTCCTTTAGTCCAGAAGCACCTGGTAGTCCACAATTTAAAGGGACCAGCGCTGGAAATTCCAGAGCTTTTTCTTTATGCATGTAGAGACCAGGAGTATTTCATGGCAATAGTAACGTCGTGTGGACCGGCTCCGTCCAGGTCCGGTGATGCTCACATCATGGGTGCCGACCTCGCTAGTGCGTAGTTATTTGACCCATTATATGTAGCGACTCAAGCACGACCAGGACGTTTAACCCTTAATAAAGTTACCTATTGAAAGACAGCAAGCAGAGATCTTAAATAATAGGAGGAATTGATACAGAATGAATATTGGAAAATTGTATAGCATTCGATTAAATCATTTTTAATGCCTCCCCCCCCCCACAACTGATTGGGAAAAACACTTTACAGTATCAATCTAGGGTCTGACTGGCCCACCAGAGAACCGGAGATTCCTCCGGTGGGACCAGATACTGGCACAGGGCCACCAATGCCCTTACTGATGGGGCCTGGGCCAGCCGGGCTACTTACTTCACATTATTAAGCCTTGGCAGGGTCCTCCTCCACAGCCACACTACCACATGGCTAATTTGCATGCAATGTAGTTCGTATGCAAATTAGCCATGTGCTGGCACTAGGGTTGGTGGAGCAGAGCAGGGTGCAGGCATGTCATCCTGTGGCCCAGAGTGCAGCAGCGTGATGAGGTCATCAAGCTGCGACCTGATCACACTGCTGCAGTGAAAACAGAGTCGTGTTGGTGACGAGAATGCGGCAGGGAAGGTAAGTGCTCTGAGCTGAAGACAGGGCTGGGAGAGGCTAAAAAATAAGGTCAGGGACTTTAGATGAGAACCTCCACTCCAGCGGTAAAATAAATAAACCCTAGAGAGGGGCTTTAAGAAGTGTATGACCTTGTATTATACCCTGATATTAGCTCGTTGTACCACCCAATTAGTGGTCTTATATTTATTTCTATGTAGCCAATTAGTGGGCCCCAAGAATAATTTTCTCTGGTGGTCCCAGGGTACTCCAGTCCGACGCTGTCCATAGCCGCTGATCGGGATGTATGTGACACTGAATATCTGGACTCTGCATATATGTGCCAGGATGAGGGATGATCAGCAGGTATTATATACGTGTCCTTTTCTAATGGAGACCTATATACAATGTATGCAGGGCTGTACGTGCCACCGCTGCATTCGGACCCCCGCTCCTGGGCGGACCCCCAGTGATCAGCACATTACCACCAGTCCTGCGAATAAAAATACTTGGGGAAAAAAAAAAAGTCTGTTCAAATATAAGAAGAATAAATGATCGTAGATGATGAGCCGGTGTGCAGAGGAGACCTGTGCGGAGACACCGGCTCCGGAGCGCTCGGCAGCGTGCCAGCTCCACAAGTATCTTCTGCTGCTCCGACAGCGCTGAGAAGAAACGCTTTACCGAGGAATTAAAGCTAAGAACACAGCAATTAAATTCACGTCTCAGATTGTTCACAAGACGCCTTCCCACATAATTGTTCAATTGTGCTCCAACCATCACGGCTTATGGCGTCCGCGCACAGGGTTATTCCGCTCTCTTTTGTTTTTTTTTCCACTTGTACATTGTCAGTTATAGTCAAAGAAATTGGAAATTAATTCAAATTGGGCGGTAACTTGTGCAAATGACCAATTGCAATCCTGTGTGATACTGTCTGCTGAGCTGTGTATCTAATCCTCTCCTGTGTGATACTGTCTCCTGAGCAGTGTATCTAATCCTATCCTGTGTGATACTGTCTCCTGAGCAGTGTATCTAATCCTATCCTGTGTGATACTGTCTGCTGAGCCATGTATCTAATCCTATCCTGTGTGATACTGTCTGCTGAGCCATGTATCTAATTCTATCCTGTGTGATGCTGTCTGCTGAGCTGTATCTAATCCTATCCTGTGTGATACTGTCTGCTGAGCTGTGTATCTATTCCTATCCTGTGTGATACTGTCTGCTGAGCTGTGTATCTAATTCTATCCTGTGATGCTGTGTGCTGAACTGTATCTAATCCTATCCTGTGTGATACTGTCTGCTGAGCTGTATCTAATCCTATCCTGTGTGATACTGTCTGCTGAGCTGTGTATCTAATCCTATCCTGTGTGATACTGTCTCCTGAGCTGTGTATCTAATCCTCTCCTGTGTGATACTGTCTGCTGAGCTGTGTATCTAATCCTATCCTGTGTGATACTATCTCCTGAGCAGTGTATCTAATCCTATCCTGTGTGATACTGTCTGCTGAGCTGTATCTAATCCTATCCTGTGTGATACTGTCTGCTGAGCTGTGTATCTAATCCTATCCTGTGTGATACTGTCTGCTGAGCTGTATTTAATCCTATCCTGTGTGATACTGTCTGCTGAACTGTATCTAATCCTATCCTGTGTGATACTGTCTCCTGAGCTGTGTATCTAATCCTCTCCTGTGTGATACTATCTCCTGAGCAGTGTATCTAATCCTATCCTGTGTGATACTGTCTGCTGAGCTGTATCTAATCCTATCCTGTGTGATACTGTCTGCTGAGCTGTGTATCTAATCCTATCCTGTGTGATACTGTCTGCTGAGCTGTATCTAATCCTATCCTGTGTGATACTGTCTGCTGAGCTGTGTATCTAATCCTCCCCTGTGTGATACTGTCTGCTGAGCTGTGTATCTAATCCTCCCCTGTGTGATACTGTCTCCTGAGCTGTGTATCTAATCCTCCCCTGTGATACTGTCTCCTGAGCTGTGTATCTAATCCTCCCCTGTGTGATACTGTCTCCTGAGCTGTGTATCTAATCCTCCCCTGTGTGATACTGTCTCCTGAGCTGTGTATCTAATCCTCCCCTGTGTGATACTGTCTCCTGAGCTGTGTATCTAATCCTCCCCTGTCTGATACTCTCTTGAGCTGTGTATCTAATCCTCCCCTGTATGATACTGTCTCCTGGGCTGTGTATCTAATCCTCTCCTGTGGGATACTGTCTGCTGAGCCGTGTATCTAATCCTATCCTGTGTGATACTGTCTGCTGAGCTGTATTTAATCCTATCCTGTGTGATACTGTCTGCTGAACTGTATCTAATCCTATCCTGTGTGATACTGTCTCCTGAGCAGTGTATCTAATCCTATCCTGTGTGATACTGTCTGCTGAGCTGTATCTAATCCTATCCTGTGTGATACTGTCTGCTGCACTGTGTATCTAAGCCCATTGTGTCCTACAGTCTCTTGGAATCACTCCGCTGTCCGTTTCCCTTCATGCCCCTGAGTATTATTACTATTAGAAATACTCTCCTTATATTTGGCCTCTCTGCAGTGATGTAACTAGAGTTTGATGGGCCCTGGTGCCAAATTTGGACCTGGCTCCCCAACTTATGATGGTCAGATGTATGTATGTATGTATGTATGTATACATTTAGCATTCTAAATCCTATAAAGACATACAAGTTGCCCCACATCCCCCCCCCCCATTATGTAGTAATGTCCCCCACCATGTTCTAATGTCCCCTATCCTGGACTCTTTCCTCGTAATTATGTCCCCAATCCTGGTATATATGTCCCCCATCCTAGTATATATGTTCCCCATTCTGGCCCACATCCTGGTGCGTATATATAACCCTATCCTCGTAAAACTGTCCCCATCTTGGTATATATATCACCATCCTGGGCCCCTCCTGGTATGTACTCCTGGGGCTCACCTGGTGTATACTGCCCACTCCTGGGCCCCTTTTGGTGTATACTGTCCCCCTCCTGGGTCCCTCCTGGTATATACTGTCCCCTTTCTGGTATCCACTGTCCCCCCTCCTGGTATATATGTCCCCATCCTGGTAACTATATCTCCGTGTTGTCTAATGCAAAAATCAACAACATTGTACTCACCATCCCTGGCTCCCATGTCGCCCAGCATCCTCCTGTGTAGCCAGCGCACAGTGGCTGTCGATGTTCATCAGTGTCGGTGCTATTGCAACGCATGATGTCATTGCCATGCGCCGCCCTCAGTCACAGGGACACAGATGAAAGCTGCCGGCTTCTGTTTGGCCGACAGTGTGTATTGCGGTACAGGGACCCGACGGGTCTTCGCACCGCGATGCACTTCAGCTGGATGTGCAGCTTTGGCTGAAGCAGGGGCTAGGGTCCGCGGATCCCCTGCACCCCGGGGCCCATTCACAGTTGTAATCCATGCGACCGCAGTTGTTCCTCTCTTGCCACCCTGACTTTAAGCGGAGACGCAGGTAAAGCGCAGCCTCCAGGAAAGACCGGCGCCCTCTACAGCCAGGGTCATGTGACAATGTGCGAGCATCCGGAGAGTCCATAGTGACCTCCACAAGACGTCATTACAGAAATTAATGTGCAGCCTGTCCTGGTGATCTCGCGGTGACATTGCCGGGCAGGAGCGGAGCAGCCCTCACCCTCGTCCTACATCAATCTCCGGGCTGCAGATGAATTTCCTTTTATTACACGTATAATTCTTTGGCGGGCACTTGGAGGAAATATCCGGATGACACCCGGCGTGCCCTCCCTGCTCCACATCTCAGGGCCGTCTCCCGGGATGGACGACCAATTATTATATTTATATAAAGGCGTTAGGTAAATGACAGAATCCGCTTGACCTCCGTCCCCGCAGCGCACATTGTCCTTCTCCTGCGCGAGCGGCAAGAACTGACCTCATCCTGACTCGTGTCAGCTACATACAGATATAAGACGCTGCTTTGCCTTGATTAAGCACCTAAGATCCCGGCTTCCAGAGCAGGAACCCTCCACACAATGGCCGTTTATACAAATTCTCATATTTTATGTTTAGGATTCTGCAACTTCAAAAATAACTTACAGAAAATAACAAAAATATCAAGTGCAACATTGTATCAAAATAATAAAGAGTTGTAATAATGAAATTCTGTCTGCCTGAAGTCACCACTAGGGGGAACCTGGTAATTTATGGCTTACTTTTTATACAATTAAAGGGGTTTTACATTTAAAAGGGGTTGTTAAAAGATAAAACTATTCCAAAAGTCACAACATAGCAAAATATACAATACTCATCCCTAGAAATGAGCGAATCAGTCCATAACTAATCACATTTGTTATTAATTTTTCCAAAATTGTGCATTCGATTAGCGTGACTCCGTGACGGGCTGGAAGAAGTTAAAATAATATATTATTTCATACCCATCTGTCCTTATTCTGCTTGTGTGGCAGCTCTTGTGTCTGAACTTAGAGCGTTTGGAATAACCCAGCCAAAATGAGAGGGTAAGAGAAGGGGTAAACAGAAGAGTTTGGGGTGGGGACAAAACATTTTATGCCTGTGTGTGCAGAGAGAGATAGACGATACCTGTTTGGAGTCTGCAAAACACTGTGTCGGAAGAGGTACGGTGCCGGCTGCAAAAGACTTACTGCGAGCCGGACTGCGAGAGTTCCCTGGTCACTGTTGAGTGAGTATCGAACCGAGGAGACAACGTTTCCAAGGCCAGCGAATCAGACCTGATTAGAAGACATTCATAAGGCCAGTGAATCGAAACCGAGGAGAATACATTCCCAAGGCCAGTGAATCCGAACTCGGGAGAAGACGTTCCCCAAGCCAGGGAATGCGAACCGAGGAGAAGACGTTCCCAAGATCAGCAAATCCAGACCAAGGAGAAGACGTTCCCCAGGACAGCGAATCCGAACCAAGGAGAAGACGTTCCCAAGGCCAGCGCATCCGAACCGAGGAGAAGACATTCCCAAGGCCAGCGAATCCGAACAGAGGAGAAGACATTCCCAAGGCCAGCGAATCCGAACCAAGGAGAAGACATTCCCAAGGCCAGCGAATCCGAACAGAGGAGAAGACATTCCCAAGGTCAGCAAATCCAAACCGAGGAGAAGATGTTCCCAAGGCCAGCAAATCTGGACTGAGAAGACATACCCAAGACCAGCGCATCCGAACTGAGGAGAAGACGTTCCCAAGGCCAGTGCATCCAAACCGAGGAGAAGATGTTCCCAAGGCCAGTGAATCCGTACCAAGAAGACGTTCCCAAGACCAGCGAATCCGAACTGAGGAAAAAACATTGTCCATCGAAGAACAGATACTGCGCCAATGTTAGGGCTGTCTCATACATCTGGATTTTTGCCGGATTGCCGAATTCGGCGCACTCCAGCACAGTGTATACAGTACAATGGCAGCGCGACAAGCTCCGGTCACATGCTGTCATGTGACCGGAGCATGTGGCCCGGAAGTTGCCGCGCTGCCATTGTACTGTATCACACTGTACTGGAGTCTGCCCAATCCGGCGACAAGCCGGATGTGTGAAACTAGCCTTAGTCGCTGCGCACTTCTTCCAGCATGGGGGAGCTTTTCTTCTATCGTCACGGAACCAAACCCCCAGGAGTGGACTCATCCCCCTCAGTGGTACTGTGAGTCTCTATCATTGTACGCACTTTGTAGGGATTAGCATGGGCCTCAGTAGCCAGAGCGCGGCATCTGCGTGGCCCTGTTGGCGGAGACCAGCTAGGTCGTAGCATAGTTGTTAATCTACTTAGCTTGTGTTGGACATACATTCTAGTGTTTGTGATAGTTGGGGCGATGCACTATTGGTACTCCCCAGCTAGTATCTGATGCTTGTAACATTTCACTGTTTCTGCATAGTATTCCACTATTCACTGGCATAAATGTTTTATATCCTGCCTGTAAACAAAACAAACCCATGTTTCTGCAACCTCATCTTGTGTGTCGTAATTGTACTTTGCACCGCGGTGGTCCCTCGGCCATCGCTACTCTAAGCTCAAGGTCCGCATGGGCACATGGGCCACAGGCGGCAGTGCAGCAGATGGGAGGCAACGGTAAGCTAAGGTCCTGAAAGCCGCAGGCAGAAGGTTTACTGAGAAACTGGAATGCCACAGGCAGCCAAGACCACAGACAGGTTACAGAAGCACTAAAAGTCAAAGGCAGGCAGGTAGCTGAGGAACTGGAAGCTACAGACATCCAATAGACCTGCTAGAGACTGCAGACAGGTTGCAGAGGTACTAGAAGCTGTAGTCACATAAGACATCCTGGAGACCTCAGATAGGTAGCTGATTAACTGGAAGCTGCAGGCAGCCAGGAGACATCTTGAAAACTGCAAATACATTGTAGAGGTACTGAAAGCCACAGGTAGCTGAGCAACTGGAAGCTGTAGGCACTAAAGTGACATCCAAGAGACCTCAGACAGGTTGCAGTAGTACTGAAAGTCAAAGGCAGACAGGTAGCTGAGGAACTGGAAACTACAGACATCCAATAGACCTGCTAGAGACTGCAGACAGGTTGCAGAGGTACTAGAAGCTGTAGGCACATAAGACATCCTGGAGACCTCACACAGGGAGCTGATGAACTGGAAGCCGCCGGCAGCCAGGAAACATCCTGAAAACACAGGCAGAAAGGTAGCTGAGGATCTGGAAGTTGCAGGCAGCCAGGAGACATCTTGAAACTGCAAATACATTGTAGAGGTACTGAAAGCCACAGGCAGACAGGTAGCTGAGGAACTGGAAGCTGTAGGCACTAAAGTGACATCCAGGAGACCTCAGAAAAAGGTTGCAGTAGTACTGAAAGTCAAAGGCAGACAGGTAGCTGAGGAATCCGAAACTACAATCATCTAATAGACCTGCTAGAGACTGCAGACAGGTTGCAGAGGTACTAGAAGCTGTAGGCACATAAGACATCCTGGAGACCTCACACAGGGAGCTGATGAACTGGAAGCTGCAGGCAGCCAGGAAACATCCTGAACACCACAGGTTACAGTGGTGCTGAAAACCACAGGCAGAAAGGTAGCTGAGGATCTGGAAGTTGCAAGCAGCCAGGAGACGTCCTGGAGACTGTAGACAGGTATGAGAGGTTCTAGAAGCCACAGACAAAAAGGAGACATCCTGAAGATTGGAGACATGTAGCTGTGCACAGGCAGAACTAAAGGAACATTGAAGTCTTAATACCAAGAAACAGGTGATCGTGTCTTTGGAGGCCTTATTTAGGCCTAGGACGTTCATTACATTGCCGCATGCTGGGTTACTCGCAAACCTCGATGTGAAGCACCAGAGCATTTAGTGGAGCAGGATGGAGGGAGCAGAGCCCAGACCCGGGACAGGCGTGAAACAGGAGCTATGATGGAAACAGTTCAGCATGTGACGTCCGAAACCGGGGACCGGCTGCACAAAAAAGATGGCGAGGACCAACAGAAGATCAGCGCGGAATGGACGGAAAAAGGTGTTTATCATTTTATATTGTTTGTTGCACTTTTTTTTTAAGAGGTGACTAATCCATGTAACCCCGTGATAACCCCGTGTACACCGCGCTCCCATTAGTGGCGGCTGCAGACTGAATGTTATTATGTAACTACAGGGGATTGGAGCTCGATATAACGAATATTAGCAAATCCGTCACCGCAGAAGGTTCTACCTATAATGTTACAATGAGAAGAGGAGAAGTGGGCTCTTAATCATCTTTCATCTTTTTTTTGCTTCTTAAATAGACATAATTATAGGTAGGATCCCCCCCTCCCCCTTCCCCCCACCATTGTGGGTTATTACATGCAGCCGTGATCTGGATCCCAGGCTCCGACCTCGCTCATTAGTCCTCATTAGTGATGAGCGAGCATGCTTGTCACTACTCGGTACTCGCACGAGTATCACTGTACTCGGGCTGCTCGGCGGGGACCGAGTAATCTCGCGATACTCGTGCTTTACTCGTGGTCTTCATTTCTGCATGTTGGCGCTCTTTTGAGAGCCAGCCCTCATGCAGGGATTGGCTGGCAGACCACTGCAATGCCACAGCCCTGTTAGTTGTGGAATTGCAGTGATTGGCCGGCCTGCACAGCGTCACCGAGCCTTTATATCGGCCGGCGCGCTGTGCTCTGCTCACAGCTATTCTGACAGTGAGTGTAGGGAGAGTGTCGCTGATTCAGGGAAAGCTTTGCGGCCCTTTATAGCTTTTTCAGTTGCAGGGCTGCAAACAGTGTGACCAAAAGTCCTTCTCAGGACTATTCTAGTTGTATACAGGCAGGCAGGGTATAGCCAGGTCGGCGTACAGTAGCAGAGTCCTTCTCAGGACTATTGTTGCTATATACAGGCAGGGTATAGCCAGGTCTGAATACAGGCTAGTGACCAAAAGAGTCCTTGTCAGGACTATTGTAGCAGTATACAGGCAGGCAGGCAGGCAGGGTAGTGGTGACCGTATACCAGCCTTCATATCTGGGGCTGGTGTACACAGTGTAAAACAGTCCAGATAGTGTCTGACTTGTCTGTACTGTAATTGTCGCTCCCCAAAAAAACCTGTTAGTAGGTTATTATTGCGTCCGTGCTTGGTTTTTAAAACCGCACGTGTGTGCCTGTTGGTGGCAGCGTACAGGTGCACTGGTGTGCGTTTACCAAACTATTATATAACGCACAAGTGTAGTGTATAATACACGTCAGTCAGCAGTGGCTGATAGTGTCAGAGTTCTTAATTTTTGCTCCTAAAACCTGTGTTAGGTTATTATTGCGTCCGTGCTTGGTTTTTAAAACCGCACGTGTGTGCCTGTTGGTGGCAGCGTACAGGTGCACTGGTGTGCGTTTACCAAACTATTATATAACGCACAAGTGTAGTGTATAATACACGTCAGTCAGCAGTGGCTGATAGTGTCAGAGTTCTTAATTTTTGCTCCTAAAACCTGTGTTAGGTTATTATTGCGTCCGTGCTTGGTTTTTAAAACCGCACGTGTGTGCCTGTTGGTGGCAGCGTACAGGTGCACTGGTGTGCGTTTACCAAACTATTATATAACGCACAAGTGTAGTGTATAATACACGTCAGTCAGCAGTGGCTGATAGTGTCAGAGTTCTTAATTTTTGCTCCTAAAACCTGTGTTAGGTTATTATTGCGTCCGTGCTTGGTTTTTAAAACCGCACGTGTGTGCCTGTTGGTGGCAGCGTACAGGTGCACTGGTGTGCGTTTACCAAACTATTATATAACGCACAAGTGTAGTGTATAATACACGTCAGTCAGCAGTGGCTGATAGTGTCAGAGTTCTTAATTTTTGCTCCTAAAACCTGTGTTAGGTTATTATTGCGTCCGTGCTTGGTTTTTAAAACCGCACGTGTGTGCCTGTTGGTGGCAGCGTACAGGTGCACTGGTGTGCGTTTACCAAACTATTATATAACGCACAAGTGTAGTGTATAATACACGTCAGTCAGCAGTGGCTGATAGTGTCAGAGTTCTTAATTTTTGCTCCTAAAACCTGTGTTAGGTTATTATTGCGTCCGTGCTTGGTTTTTAAAACCGCACGTGTGTGCCTGTTGGTGGCAGCGTACAGGTGCACTGGTGTGCGTTTACCAAACTATTATATAACGCACAAGTGTAGTGTATAATACACGTCAGTCAGCAGTGGCTGATAGTGTCAGAGTTCTTAATTTTTGCTCCTAAAACCTGTGTTAGGTTATTATTGCGTCCGTGCTTGGTTTTTAAAACCGCACGTGTGTGCCTGTTGGTGGCAGCGTACAGGTGCACTGGTGTGCGTTTACCAAACTATTATATAACGCACAAGTGTAGTGTATAATACACGTCAGTCAGCAGTGGCTGATAGTGTCAGAGTTCTTAATTTTTGCTCCTAAAACCTGTGTTAGGTTATTATTGCGTCCGTGCTTGGTTTTTAAAACCGCACGTGTGTGCCTGTTGGTGGCAGCGTACAGGTGCACTGGTGTGCGTTTACCAAACTATTATATAACGCACAAGTGTAGTGTATAATACACGTCAGTCAGCAGTGGCTGATAGTGTCAGAGTTCTTAATTTTTGCTCCTAAAACCTGTGTTAGGTTATTATTGCGTCCGTGCTTGGTTTTTAAAACCGCACGTGTGTGCCTGTTGGTGGCAGCGTACAGGTGCACTGGTGTGCGTTTACCAAACTATTATATAACGCACAAGTGTAGTGTATAATACACGTCAGTCAGCAGTGGCTGATAGTGTCAGAGTTCTTAATTTTTGCTCCTAAAACCTGTGTTAGGTTATTATTGCGTCCGTGCTTGGTTTTTAAAACCGCACGTGTGTGCCTGTTGGTGGCAGCGTACAGGTGCACTGGTGTGCGTTTACCAAACTATTATATAACGCACAAGTGTAGTGTATAATACACGTCAGTCAGCAGTGGCTGATAGTGTCAGAGTTCTTAATTTTTGCTCCTAAAACCTGTGTTAGGTTATTATTGCGTCCGTGCTTGGTTTTTAAAACCGCACGTGTGTGCCTGTTGGTGGCAGCGTACAGGTGCACTGGTGTGCAATTTCCAGAAACTTTGATATAACGCACAAGTAGTGAATATACACGTCAGCAGTGCACAGCATTGCAAAATGCGCAAGGGCATTGGCAAGGAACAAGGAAGTGGACGTGATGGTGGTGCAGGCAGAGGCCGAGGTCGTGGGCAAGCTCTAATTTCGCCACAACAAAGGGCCACATCTAGTCGCTCGCACGTCCTGTCCCAAATTCTTGGGGACCGCAGCAGTACACCGCTCTTGAACCAAGACCAGTGTCAACAGGTTGTTAGTTGGATAGCGGATAATGCTTCCAGTCAGATTGGCACCACCACAAACACTCTGTCTTCCACACGGTCAAGTGTCAGTAGCCGTGATACTGCACCGCACATTTCTGAACCTGATCCTCCTTCCTACCACCAGGCTGAGTACACGTCCTCCTCGGACATTAATGATCCCACACTTGGACACTCGGAAGAGCTGTTCACGTTTCCATTCACACATTCTGGCCTCTCGCCAGCTCATATTGAAGTGGGTCATGAGGAGATCGTCTGTACAGATAGCCAAATATTTGAGCAGCCACGTTCTCACGAAGTTGGCAACGTGTCTCAACAAGTGGTGGACGATGATGAGACACAATTGTCAGCAAGTCAGGAGGAGGAGCAGGGTGCGGAAGAGGAAGACGACGTGGTGGATGATCCAGTAACTGACCCAACCTGGCAGGAGGATATGCAGAGCGAGGACAGCAGTGCACAGGGGGAGGGAGGCGTAGCATCACAACAGGCAGTAAGAAGCAGGGTGGTGGTCCCAGGCAGAAGTCAGGCAACCGTTCCCCGTAACAACACGACGACACAAGGTGCCTGTACAAATGTTAGGTCTTCACGAGTCTGGCAGTTTTTTAAGTTGGATCCAGATGATTCAAAAAAGGCCATTTGCAACACCTGCCGTGCCAGCATCAGCAGGGGTACCAAAACTAGCAGCCTGACCACCACCAGCATGATCAGGCACATGTCAGCCAAGCACCCGACTTTGTGGGAAGTACAACAGAGTCGAGGAGCAGTGCTTGCTGATGTCACTGCTACGTCTTCGCTGGTTGTGCATGCGAGCCAATCCTCTGTCCATGCTGCCTGCGAACAAGCCTCCTCCACTCCTGCACCTGCAGTTGCCTACGCAGAAAGAACACCATCATCAAGCACGTCCTTGTCCCAGCGCAGCGTTCAGTTATCCATTCAGCAAACCTTTGAACGCAGGCGCAAATACACTGCCAACACCCCACATGCCACAGTTCTAAATGCTAACATTTCGCGACTGCTTGCGCTGGAAATGTTGCCTTTTAGGCTGGTGGAGACAGAAGCATTCCGTGACCTGATGGCGGCAGCTGTCCCACGTTACTCGGTCCCCAGCCGCCACTATTTCTCCCGGTGTGCCGTCCCCGCGTTGCATAACCACGTGTCACAAAACATCACACGTGCCCTGAACAACGCTGTTTCACCCAAAGTCCACCTAACCACAGACACGTGGACAAGTGCTTGTGGGCAAGGCCGCTACATCTCGTTGACGGCACACTGGGTTAATATTGTGGAAGCTGGGACCCAGTCTGAGCGAGGGACGGAACACGTCCTTCCCACACCAAGGTTTGCAGGCCCTACCTCAGTCAGTGTTTCACCCACACTCTACAGCTCCGGAATGTCATGCTCTTCAGCCTCCTCCTCCTCCTGCGCATCCTCATCCACTGTGCCCTCCACACCAGTCACAAGCTGGAAGCACTGCAGCACTGCCTCGGCGAAGCGGCAACAGGCTGTGCTGAAGCTAATCTGCATAGGTGACAAACCCCACAATGCAGAAGAGGTGTGGACAGCTCTGAAACAGCAGGCAGATCACTGGCTCACACCTCTGAACCTAAAGCCAGGAAAGGTCGTTTGTGACAATGGCCGGAACCTGGTGGCGGCTTTGAGGCGAGGCCAGCTGACACATGTTCCATGCGTGGCCCATGTGCTCAACCTCGTGGTTCAGCGGTTTATAAAGTCATACCCAGAGCTGTCTGATCTGCTGGTAAAAGTTCGCCGCCTGTCTGCACATTTTCGAAAGTCACCTACTGCTTCAGCCGGCCTTGCCGGCTTTCAGCGCCGTTTGCATCTTCCGGCTCACAGACTGGTGTGTGATGTCCCCACGCGTTGGAATTCAACTCTGCACATGTTGGTCAGGATATGTGAGCAGAAGAGGGCAGTTGTTGAGTACCTGCATCACCTAAGCCGTCGGGAAATGGGTCAAACTCCACACATAACACCTGAGGAGTGGAGATGGATGTCAGACCTATGTACCATCCTCCAAAACTTTGAGGACTCCACCAAGATGGTGAGTGGTGATGACGCCATTATTAGCGTCACCATACCGCTACTCTGCCTTCTAAAACGGTCCCTTTTGAAAAACAAACATGATGCATTGCAGGCGGAGCGCGATGAGTTGCAGCAAGAAACAGTAGTGGGTGTGGGTGATAACACACAGCCCAGCCTCGTCTCATCACAACGTGCAGTGGAGGACTATGACGAGGAGGAGGATGAAGACATGGAGCAACTCTCCGGCCAAATTGAGGATATGACATGCACACCAGTCATATCCTCGATTCAGCGTGGCTGGCCAGAGGACAGGGTAGATGAGGAGGAGGAGGAGGAGGAGGAGGAGGAGGACAGCATGTTCAGTCATCTTGTTGGTCAGGCTACTGAAGTCCTGGCTGTTAAGAGTCTGGCGCACATGGCTGACTTTATGGTAAGCTGCCTGTCTCGTGACCCTCGCGTTAAGAACATCTTGGCCGACAATCATTACTGGTTGGTAACACTGTTAGACCCACGCTACAAGGAGAACTTTTTGTCTCTTATTCCCGTGGAGGAGAGGTCAACCAAAATGCAGCAGTTTCGGAAGGCCATACTCACGGAAGTAGGCAAAGCATTCCCCTCACAAAACGCTAGCGGCATAGGTCAGGAATCAGTGGACAACCGAGGCGTACAGCCGAGAGAGGCACAAGTCCAATCCGCCAGAGGTAGGGGAACAGTCTTTAAGATGTGGGACAGTTTTCTCAGCCCCTCACGTACCACAGCCCCTGAGGTGCGGGGTAGTGCCACAAGAAATCCTAAGTTTGCCCAGATGCTGAAGGAGTACCTTGCAGATCGAACAACTGTACTCCGACATTCCTCTGTGCCTTACAATTATTGGGTATCCAAGCTGGACACGTGGCATGAATTGGCTCTCTACGCCTTGGAAGTCCTGGCCTGCCCTGCTGCTAGCGTTTTGTCAGAGCGTGTTTTTAGTGCCGCAGGTGGAATCATTACAGATAAACGCACCCGCCTGTCAACTGAAAATGCTGACAGGCTGACTCTGATAAAGATGAACAAGGGTTGGATTGGGCCAGACTTCACCACACCACCAGCAAATGAGAGCGGAATTTAAAGTTTGCCATGTACCTCCACTCACCCATGGGTACACTTCTCGACTTTGGATAATCGCTGGACTGCTCCTCCTTCTCCTCATGCGCCATCATGATGACCGTTACAATAGTTAGGTCTTTGTTTCAGGTATACCCCCAGTGGTAAATTTTTTCGCCCATTCTTTGCAGAATGGACATTACAACGACAGGAGACCCGCTCCTTTGCAATGGGAACAATGTTTTGAGGCCCTCATGCACGTCTCTACCCAGGGACAACGTGGAGCCTCCCAATTTTTGGCTGCCCTGCCTAAGGGCTATACTGAAATACACCCACTTCCTTAAAATGGACACTTAATGTTTTGAGGCCCTCATGCACGTCTCTACCCAGGGACAATGTGGAGCCTCCCAATTTTTGGCTGCCCTGGCAAAGGGCTATACTGAAATAGACCCACTTCCTTACAATGGGCACTTCAGGTTTAAAGGCCATCATGCACGTCTCTACCCAGGGACAATGTGGAGCCTCCCAATTTTTGGCTGCCCTGCCTAAGGGCTATACTATAATACACCCACTTCCTGACAATGGACACTTAATGTTTTGAGGCCCTCATGCACGTCTCTACCCAGGGACAATGTGGAGCCTCCCAATTTTTGGCTGCCCTGGCAAAGGGCTATACTGAAATAGACCCACTTCCTTACAATGGGCACTTCAGGTTTAAAGGCCATCATGCACGTCTCTACCCAGGGACAATGTGGAGCCTCCCAATTTTTGGCTGCCCTGCCTAAGGGCTATACTATAATACACCCACTTCCTGACAATGGACACTTAATGTTTTGAGGCCCTCATGCACGTCTCTACCCAGGGACAATGTGGAGCCTCCCAATTTTTGGCTGCCCTGGCAAAGGGCTATACTGAAATAGACCCACTTCCTTACAATGGGCACTTCAGGTTTAAAGGCCATCATGCACGTCTCTACCCAGGGACAATGTGGAGCCTCCCAATTTTTGGCTGCCCTGCCTAAGGGCTATACTATAATACACCCACTTCCTGACAATGGACACTTAATGTTTTGAGGCCCTCATGCACGTCTCTACCCAGGGACAATGTGGAGCCTCCCAATTTTTGGCTGCCCTGGCAAAGGGCTATACTGAAATAGACCCACTTCCTTACAATGGGCACTTCAGGTTTAAAGGCCATCATGCACGTCTCTACCCAGGGACAATGTGGAGCCTCCCAATTTTTGGCTGCCCTGCCTAAGGGCTATACTATAATACACCCACTTCCTGACAATGGACACTTAATGTTTTGAGGCCCTCATGCACGTCTCTACCCAGGGACAATGTGGAGCCTCCCAATTTTTGGCTGCCCTGGCAAAGGGCTATACTGAAATAGACCCACTTCCTTACAATGGGCACTTCAGGTTTAAAGGCCATCATGCACGTCTCTACCCAGGGACAATGTGGAGCCTCCCAATTTTTGGCTGCCCTGCCTAAGGGCTATACTATAATACACCCACTTCCTGACAATGGACACTTAATGTTTTGAGGCCCTCATGCACGTCTCTACCCAGGGACAATGTGGAGCCTCCCAATTTTTGGCTGCCCTGGCAAAGGGCTATACTGAAATAGACCCACTTCCTTACAATGGGCACTTCAGGTTTAAAGGCCATCATGCACGTCTCTACCCAGGGACAATGTGGAGCCTCCCAATTTTTGGCTGCCCTGCCTAAGGGCTATACTATAATACACCCACTTCCTGACAATGGACACTTAATGTTTTGAGGCCCTCATGCACGTCTCTACCCAGGGACAATGTGGAGCCTCCCAATTTTTGGCTGCCCTGGCAAAGGGCTATACTGAAATAGACCCACTTCCTTACAATGGGCACTTCAGGTTTAAAGGCCATCATGCACGTCTCTACCCAGGGACAATGTGGAGCCTCCCAATTTTTGGCTGCCCTGCCTAAGGGCTATACTATAATACACCCACTTCCTGACAATGGACACTTAATGTTTTGAGGCCCTCATGCACGTCTCTACCCAGGGACAATGTGGAGCCTCCCAATTTTTGGCTGCCCTGGCAAAGGGCTATACTGAAATAGACCCACTTCCTTACAATGGGCACTTCAGGTTTAAAGGCCATCATGCACGTCTCTACCCAGGGACAATGTGGAGCCTCCCAATTTTTGGCTGCCCTGCCTAAGGGCTATACTATAATACACCCACTTCCTGACAATGGACACTTAATGTTTTGAGGCCCTCATGCACGTCTCTACCCAGGGACAATGTGGAGCCTCCCAATTTTTGGCTGCCCTGGCAAAGGGCTATACTGAAATAGACCCACTTCCTTACAATGGGCACTTCAGGTTTAAAGGCCATCATGCACGTCTCTACCCAGGGACAATGTGGAGCCTCCCAATTTTTGGCTGCCCTGCCTAAGGGCTATACTATAATACACCCACTTCCTGACAATGGACACTTAATGTTTTGAGGCCCTCATGCACGTCTCTACCCAGGGACAATGTGGAGCCTCCCAATTTTTGGCTGCCCTGGCAAAGGGCTATACTGAAATAGACCCACTTCCTTACAATGGGCACTTCAGGTTTAAAGGCCATCATGCACGTCTCTACCCAGGGACAATGTGGAGCCTCCCAATTTTTGGCTGCCCTGCCTAAGGGCTATACTATAATACACCCACTTCCTGACAATGGACACTTAATGTTTTGAGGCCCTCATGCACGTCTCTACCCAGGGACAATGTGGAGCCTCCCAATTTTTGGCTGCCCTGGCAAAGGGCTATACTGAAATAGACCCACTTCCTTACAATGGGCACTTCAGGTTTAAAGGCCATCATGCACGTCTCTACCCAGGGACAATGTGGAGCCTCCCAATTTTTGGCTGCCCTGCCTAAGGGCTATACTATAATACACCCACTTCCTGACAATGGACACTTAATGTTTTGAGGCCCTCATGCACGTCTCTACCCAGGGACAATGTGGAGCCTCCCAATTTTTGGCTGCCCTGGCAAAGGGCTATACTGAAATAGACCCACTTCCTTACAATGGGCACTTCAGGTTTAAAGGCCATCATGCACGTCTCTACCCAGGGACAATGTGGAGCCTCCCAATTTTTGGCTGCCCTGCCTAAGGGCTATACTATAATACACCCACTTCCTGACAATGGACACTTAATGTTTTGAGGCCCTCATGCACGTCTGTATGCAGGGGCATTGGTGAACCTCACAATTTAGGACTGCCCTGGCAAAGGAAAATACTACAAAGACTCACTTCCTCAAAATGGGCACATTAGACTCAAGAGGCCTTCATGTACGTCTCTTCTCAGGGACATCGGAGTGCCACACAATGTTTTCACGTAAAATCTTTCATGTATTGATCTCAAAAAGTAACATACACCAGATCTATCTCACTATTGGGTATGTGCCCTTAACATTTCCGCCATGAAAAATCATTTTGGGGTCATTTTGGAAGGTTTTCTGGTGAGTCCGTAAAAATGGCGTAAAACGCGGACAAAATTGTTCACAGCTGTGACTTTTGAGTGATAAATGCTTCAAGGGGTCTTCCCCATGCTGTTGCCATGTCATTTGAGCACTCTTCTGAGACTTTTGTGACATTTTTAGGGTTTCTCCATGCTGCCGGGGGTCATTTCACAAAAATACTCGGGTCTCCCATAGGATAACATTGGGCTCGTTGCTCGGGCCGAGTACACGAGTATCTTGGGAGGCTCGGCCCGAGCTTCGAGCACCCGAGCTTTTTAGTACTCGCTCATCACTAGTCCTCATTACTTCTCTCCGCGTCCTTCCTGTGTAAAGGTCGCACACCGCTCAGGTCACTTTCTCTACATATAGGTTTTTCTTTAATTTTCTGTAGAATTTACACCGCAGGCTTTACGATGACTTCTATCTCTGGAGTCTGAAGATATCGACTCGCCCCGCGCTCAATTCCATTTTATGGCTCCTGTTATAATAGGGTGAAGGGAACAAATGCGGAATTCAATGTTTTGAGTCCAGATAATTCTCTGCAGCTTAAAGGGAATCTGTCATTAGGTTTTTGACACCTAATCTGAGAGCAGTATAATGTAGGGTCAGAGACCCTGATTCCAGCGATGTGTCACTCACTGGGCTGCTTAGTGTAGTTTTGATAAAATCACTGGTTTATCAGCAGGATATTATCATTACAGGACTACTTGGCGTGCTGCAGGTAGTCCAGCATATTCATAAGCTCTGTATAACTGCTAGATCTGCAGCAGAGAAAACATTGACTCTATCAAAATGACAGCAAACAGCTCAGTAAGTGACACATCGCTGGAATCAGGATCTCTGCCCCTACATTATGCTGCTCTCAGATGGGGGAGCAAAAACCTGGTGACAGATTCCCTTTAAGAGAATTGCTACTAATACAATTACCCGATAATGAGATGAGAATCTATTTGAAATACTTGACGTGACGGTATCTCACTATGATATGATAGTTTGGATCTGACTTCTGGGACGTCACTGATCCTAAAGGCCCTACTACATCTTAAACAAATGTCGGATGAAGCCACCAATATCATCAGATCGGTCTAATCTTTATGTGGCCCCCAGACTCTGATGATGTCAGGGAGAAAAGGATGGAGCCATTTGGATTTTTAATGGCTGATCCTTCAGTTCTCTAGGAGATAAGTCGCCACCAGAGGAGTTGAACAGTGGCTCATTCATAGAGAATGGAAGAGCATGCTGGCTCAGTGGTTAGTACTGCACACCGTGGCTTAGTGGTTAGCATTGTACACAGTGGCTCAGTGGTTAGTAATGTACATGGTGGCTCAGTGGTTATCACTGTACATGGTGGCTCAGTGGCTAGCACTGTACACAGTGGCTTACACAGTACATGGTGGCTCAGTGGTTAGCACTGTACATGGTGGCTCAGTGGCTAGCACTGTATATGGTGGATCAGTGGTTAGCACTGTACATGGTGGCTCAGTGGTTAGCACTGTAAACGGGGGCTCAGTGGCTAGCACTGTACACAGTGGCTTACACAGTACATGGTGGCTCAGTGGTTAGCACTGTACATGGTGGCTCAGTGGTTAGCACTGTATATGGTGGCTCAGTGGTTAGCACTGTATATGGTGGATCAGTGGTTAGCACTGTACATGGTGGCTCAGTGGTTAGCACTGTAAACGGGGGCTCAGTGGTTAGCACTGTACACGGTGGCTCAATGGTTAACATTGTAGCATTTCAGTGCTAGGGTGCTGACTATTGTGTCCTAGAGGCTTTAAAATGAATGAATCAGCAATGCAGAACGATCATGTGGACCCTTCAGTCTCTCCTTGCACCTGGTCACCCACTGTGCTATCCATCCATCTATCCATCCATCCAGTTAGCACTGCTGCTTTGCAGCGCTGGGATCCTGGGTTCAAATTCCACCACGGACAAGACCTACAAGGAGTTTGTATGTTCTCCATGTGTTCTCGTAGGTTTCCTCCGGGGTCTCCAGTTTCCTCCCACACTCCAATGACGTACTGATAGAGAACTTAGATTGTGAGCCCCGATGGGGACAGTGATGATCTCGTCTGTAATACGATGCGGAATTACCAGTGCTATATAAGTGAGTAACATAATAATTAGTGATGAGCGAGTACTAAAATGCTCGGGTGCTCGAGGCTCGGGCCGAGCATCCCAAGATACTCGTGTACTCGGCCCGAGCACCGAGCCCAATGTTATCCTATGGGAGACCCGAGTATTATTCTGAAATGACCCCGGCAGCATGTAGAAACCATAAAACTGTAAATTAAAAAAAAAAACGTGCGTTTGTGTGTAAGCGTGCATATATATATACACGCGGAGTGGAGTGCGGGAGGGGCCGTAGCCGAGCGGGGAAGTGTCGGGCTAAAGGCACGGTCATGCTGTGAGGGCCGGCCAATCACTGCATAAGGGCTGGCTCTAAAAAGAGCGCCAACATGCAGGACCACGAGTACAGCACGAGTATCGCGAAATTACTCGGTCCCCGCCGAGTAGCCCGAGTACAGTGATACTCGTGCGAGTACCGAGTAGTAACAAGCATACTCGCTCATCACTAATAATAATCTATCTGATATTTGTTAATCTATCACTATCTCATATGTATCCATCTCCGTGAAATGAATATAGACTGTTTTCCTATAATTTATCCTTCTGGAGTCCTGTAAAATCTATGATGTATCTCCCTTCACAATGTATTACCGTCCCGGTCATCCGATCCATTGTGAGATTGATTGATCTGCAGAAGGACCTCATAACCTGCCCCCTTCCATCTCATCCGAACAGGCTCTACATCAAATCCGGGCAACAAAATTAAAAGGAGAGTCGCTGATACCGGAATGTTATATGGAACCGAGCGGCCGTAAAGCAGAATTACCAGCTCGGGCAGGTCGTCATCTGCGGCCATTCGTCAGCACACGTCACCTCCATCTTTATATGCCAAAACTGACACCCCAATCTCCTCTCCGGACCGTCGCTCGTATTAGGACGTGTCATTCACACCTGATAGTTCTTTATCCGAATTTTCCCCAAAGTCATAAATAGAATTTCTGGTTGGTTCTCGATGTTCTAATGAGCTACAATGTGTCAATCTCAGGAGTCAAGGATCCGGAATATGGAATTCTGTCAGATAAATGGATACGTGAAGAGAAGGAAGCACAAATTGGATTGTTGAAACATCAGGGACCTCATATTAACCACGACAGGTACTTAAAGAAGAGAGAGAGCCGGCGCCGGCTCTGCTACTGAGGATGACCGTGACGGAGCGTTCCACCTCTCCGCGGCCATCTTATCATATCATTAGCGCATCTTGATAGAAGTAACAGTCTTATTATGGCCACTTGTCTGCTCCATCCAGGACATAATTATCAGCGTTTTATTTGGATTTTATATTTTCGTACACATCTCCTTGGGTCTCAGCCTCTCACTATTTGACGTTTTAATTTTACAGCTATGGACCACGGGGATTGAGCTTTCAGTCTCGGAGTAATTGGTTGCTGTCTTGATGCCTATTTCATATGTGCAGCAGGAGAGACGGATACTTTGTTACATTGTATAAAGAAAGAATCCAAAATATTTATCAAACAATGTAATGTATTCAGTTCTTACTAGAGCAGTCTGTACACATTATGTAGCTATTAGCTGAATGATCGTGTAGCCTATGGCTACCGCTCCGGACCCCCATAGATGTAATCACTGGGGTTGGCTAAGCACTCCGTGGCTTTCTATGGGAGCACTGTTATCAGACTTCTTTGGAAGCAACTTATCTCTGTGTCAAAACATAAGGATCAGCCCCTGATGAAGCCAGGCATGGTGAAACATTTTGCGAAGGCTAATAGCCAAATCTTTTAATTAGCTGAATTAGGGAGAGTTCAATAAGAATAATACGAGTCTCAGGTCCGCAGCCTGACATCTCATATGAGACAAGAATGATAATAAGCTCTCCCGTTGCGCTTTGATTTTAAATGGTCAGTTAATAATGAAATAAATATTACGTTTTAGTGGTTTTGAATTAGGGTACCACTCGTTGCTTCAACAAATTGTGTGTATTCTCATCAGTGATCAAGCTTGCAGGAGTTAATCTCTACTAGCCTGCTGGTTACCTCTTAGATCACATGTTTTGGAAGACCTATCACAGTGACTCCCCGCCTTTGTAAGATGAAGGAGCCTGTCTGCCCATGCCGACTATAGCTTTTGCTAAACTGGCCCGTGTGCTGTTGTGTTGCTGTTGATTTATTGTCTGTTGCTTGGTATGCTGTGGAAATCCTCTTGTCTGGTTATTTCCTCCCTGCTCTTAATTTCCTCCTTATCACGTATTGTCTTAAAATATTTGTGTGTGATAGAGTTTTTGGTTTACCCATTTGTCTTTATCTGTGGGTTCAACCACCCCTGTCTGTCTTCCCCTTGGGTAGGGGAGAGGGGTATTAGATAAGTGCTGACTAAGAGCAGGGCAAGGAAGGCAGCTCAGACATCTCACCATTAGAACTCTCTCTAGAATTAGGGACAGCTAAGGCCCCCTAGCCTGAAGGCCAGTCAAGGAGCACTGATCCCCTGTGTTCACCTATTCCTGTCCCGGTTCTACCCTGGGGTAGGGGAGAGGGGTATTAGATAAGTGCTGGCTAAGAACAGGGCAAGGAAGGTGGCTCAGACATCTTACCATTAGAACTCTCTAGAATTAGGGACAGCTAAGGCCCCCTAGCCTGATGGCCAGTCAAGGAGCACTGATCCCCTGTGTTCACCTATTCCTGTCATGGTTCTTCCCTGGGGTAGGGGAGAAGGGTATTAGATAAGTGCTGGCCAGACGCAGGGCGAGGAAGGCGGCTCAGACATCTTCACCATTAGAAGTATCTCTGGAATCAGGAGTAGGAGTACCGATCCCCTGTTATCCACTTATACCCCGGGACAGTGACATTTCTCTGATGGGACCAATTCTATCAGATATACTTCTCCCGGGCCAAAAGATTACTAATTTGTAGCAAATTTGGGCACCAACTCGTTCATTTATAAGTATACTTTTATATGTCAGTAATGCAATTTACATTTCACATATTCAATGTTTGCGCATTTTAGCGCTCAGTGGATGCAGAATTCTTTGCTTTTTATTTTCAAAAATTATTCTGCAAAGAATTCGGAGTCTATTTAGTAAAAAAAATGGTGTTTAACTGTGGACAATTCCCTTAATATAAGCTTCATGGTGTTTTATGCTAAATGGAGTCATTCTGGGTAAATCAGAGTGTTTGTAAGTTTCTAATAAAACCATAAAAATAATCCAGACCTGGGAATTGCATGTAAATTGTGCTGGAGAGTGCCAGACTGCGCGCACTAAGCTCGGCAGGCAGCTAACCTGAAATGTGATTTCCTCGGGTTCCTCCTTTTGGTTAATGATTTTGTGTAATTATTCAGGTGAATGCGCGCCGGGGAGCTCGGCCATCGCCGGGGTCTTACAGATAATGGGCAGAGCCGGAGTCCTAATTGTGTAAGGATAAGTGGTCATATTGTGGAATTCTCCGCTTGTCTGTCACTGGGAATAAAATGATGCAGATTAGTTCCACCTTATCTCAGCAACGGGACGCGCAGAATAGAAATCTGGGACAAGCAGAAAACAATAATCCAACACTAACAAATAAGAAAGAAATAGAAAATAATGATTCCTGCAGCCGCTGGTAATCGTCTTTGGGCCGGGTCCATATTTAGCAGCAATGATGGACACGGCGCCATTTCTGCATCCACTAACCACAGAAAGAAAAAATGTTTATAAATTGAAGAAGTTCTAATAAATGTATCACTTTGCCGATCTGTTTTGGTACCAAAATCCAATACTTGAGATCCTATTTCATTACATCAGAGCGCTGGATTTATTATTCAAGAAAAGCAAATCTCAGTAAATTAATTTCAGGCAGATCTACTCATTTTTTGTGCCTTGCGATCCATGTGACCAAATAATAATAATTACTTTGGTATAATGGGGATCCAGGGCCCCTAAGCTGTCCTTAAAGCTAGGGGTCCCTTTGCTCTCCCTAACCTCAGGGATACTGTTAATGGTGGAGATGCCTGAGTCTCCTTCCTGGCCCTGCTATCCCTAACCTCAGGGATACTCCTGATGGTGGAGAGGCCAGGATCTCCTTCCTAGCACTGGTATCCCTAACCTCAGGGATACTCTTGATGGTGGAGATGCCTGAGTCTCCTTCCTGGCCCTGCTATCCCTAACCTCAGAGATACTCCTGATGGTGGAGAGGCCAGAATCTCATTCCTGGCCCTGCTATCCCTAACCTCAGGGATACTCTTGATGGTGGAGAGGGCCAGAGTCTCATTCCTGGCCCTGCTATCCCTAACCTCAGGGATACTCTTGATGGTAGAGATGCCTGACTCTCCTTCCTGGTCCTGCTATCCCTAACCTCAGGGATACGGATACTCCTGATGGTGGAGAGACCAGAATCTCCTTCCTGGCACTGCTATCCCTAACTTCAGGGATACTCTTGATGGTGGAGAGGCCAGAATCTTTCCTGGCCCTGCTATGACTAACCTCAGGGATACTCCTGATGGTGGAGATGCCTGAGTCTCCTCTCTGGCTCTGCTCCTGACCAGTCTTGATCTGAGGGGGAGGGACAGGAGTGAGATTAAACCCACAGATAAAGACAAACAAGGGAAAACTAAAACTCAGTCACACAGCACACACAAAAGGTAAAGACAATAAGAGGTTCAGGAGGAAAAACAAGAGCAGGAAAGAAGCTACAAAACTAAAGGGGTAAACTCTGCAACTCAACAAGCAAATAGCACAATTTACAACAGTAAGTCTAGGACACCAGACTCCACAGACCAACAAAGACAAACTATAGCTGGCATAGGTAGAAGGATTCCACGAGCATAAATAGGAGGGGAGCAGATGTGATAGGTCTCCCCACAACATGTGATTAAAGAAGCCTAACAAGCATACCAGCAGATATTAACTCTTGCTAGTCTGCTTATAAATCAGCACACAGCAGGTAGGTGCCAGAGTCTGCCTGTGTTGATCCCAGACACCAGAGAAACCATCAGGCAGAGTGTAAGAATCTGCAAACCTAATGCTGCCATGACAGTCAGCAAAGTTTGTGCAAAACTGTGTGTGACACGTAGTCAGCACTGGAAGATGATCGAAGAGAAGGCCGAACCTAAGCAAGCAGAGGACATGGAGGACAGCTGCAGTGCGGGGACAGGCAAAAGGTCCTCGACAGGGGAGTGTAATCATATTTATTTATTTATTTTTTATCCCCTTTCCCAGCACTTAAAAGATGTCAGTCAGCTGGGTATCAATTTGCTGGATTTGTTCTAATAAAATCCCCCCCCAAAATTTGATTTTTGTCGGATCCGAATTTTTTGGAAATTTGTCTAGCAAGGTCTGATCATTTCTACATAGTATTACTATTTCTCATTGTGCATGTCCCGGGTGTGTCACAGGTGACACAGTCCTGTGGTGTATGGCTATAGTAGGTCACAGTGTTTGGCTGCGCAAACTGCTCCCTGACCTTCTATTGTTCCTGCTTGGTGTAGTTGGTATCCTATGTATCTCCTCCTGCTTGGTTTTCATCCCTTTCCCTTTAGCACCCTGCAGAGTTCCTCAGCATTTCAGTTGCTTTTCATCCGCACTTCCCTTGGTGTCTTTATATACCTTCACTCCTATTACTCGGTGCTGATGATAGCTCTTATACCCTTAACAAGTCTTCAGTGCAAGCAGGCGGCTTGTATTCATCTGGAGAATCTTTGTTGTTGCAGTTCCTCTCCCTGAGTCATCTGGAAATAAGCTATTCATTTAATTTCTCTGTGCTTGTTATCCCTGTGTCATCTTAGAGCTTAATCTAAGGTGGTGAGGTACCCCAGGGGCCAGCGGTAGGTTTGGTCAGGGGTCACCATCTCCCCTCTTCCTAGACGCAGGGTTTTCCTTCCCTTTCGCTCAGCACTTCCCTGTACCTAGAGTGACAATGCAGGGGCGGACGGTGGCAGTAAAGAGCCCCTGTACAGGTCTTGGGTGTGGGTCCCTTTTCCATCAAACCCTTTTTATGTAACAACACGCACATTTACAGGTAGATTCACCATATAAATAACATGTACAAGCAAATCCATTATACACGCATGCACATACATAAAATACACATGGGAAGAATATTTTTACTCATTTTACCAATCACGATACAAATCTGTTCACAGTAACTAAGTTGTTACAATTGTTAAAATTACAGAACATCAACATGTTTGGGTTTTTTACGAGTATACAGAATGATATAAATGTTTCATCTTTTTTTAGTAATTATTTTAGGAGCAAAAAAAAGTCTTGACTTTTATTTTGCATTTATATACAAGTATACAAAAGTCTAATAATATAGAGAGATGCACTGGTATGTAAAGATGTATCCGTACATTACGCCTGTACTAAAGAAATATACCATTTAGTTCTTTAGGCAGAGAAAATCTTCCTATGCTTAACAGTGCAGGTTGGGGCTCATTGCTAACGCTGCTGCCCGCAATGCTACAGGTTCTGAGTTTGGATTGTACATTACTTCTGTGTTATGGGATTGTATTATATGTCACTATTATTATAGCCCTATTACTGTCACGGTCGTCTCTCTATTTTTGAAGACTAGTGACGGATTGAGGGTTGGAATCCCTCATTTCCATCTGGGACATGGTTTTGTTTCTTTCAGTGCCTAATGAGTTAATGTCAGTTTTGTTGACCTGCTGAGTGTTTCAGCTGCAGATGCTTTGTAACCATGCCCCTTCAGGTCTAAGCAGTTGGGTTTTCCAGCAATCCTTGCTAAACATATGGATCCATTTGTATTCTGGCCTTCAGGTTTAAGCAGTGGGGTTTCCCAACAGTTCTTGCTGGAGATACAAATACATTTGTATTCTGGCCTTCAGGTTTAAGCAGTGGGGTGTTATGATCCGGAACCATGGAAATCACAATAGATCATTGGCAAAAAAGGTGACGAGCATTGGCAACTAATCTGGCCGCCATCCCCTTACTAACCATCACAACTAGAAGTAGCTGAGGGGTGAACTAACATCCTGTGCACTGCGAACCCAGCCGGAGAACTAGCTATCCTAAAGGAAGGAAGGATGAATAGCTCTCTGCCTCAGAAATAGACCGCAAAGGTATAGCAAGCCCCCCACATTCAAAGACTACGGTGATATATGAAAACACAATACACAGATGGATGATAGGATTAGCAAAGGTGAGGCCCCATTGACTAAATAGGAAAGGATAGGAAAGGGGCTGATGGTGGCCAGAGAAAAACCCTACAAAAATCCAATTACCTGATAGTACAAAAAGTCCTCAGATCGCACGATCTGCACTCTGTCCTATACCAGGCGCTCTTGTCATACCAATGAACAGAAAGCAGGAACCATTACAAATTCAAGACGCAACAAACACATGGACTTATAGGAGCAATACCCCAAACATAGCTGCAGGGAGCTTCCCAGCAAAGCAACTGAGAGGGAAGATCCCTGCATGCAAATAAACTGACAATAACCACAGTAAATGACAAACCCAGATAAGAACAAAAGAACAAAAACAACATAAGAAAGAACCAAGCACTTATCTGGGGTAGATGTGGTCTGGAGCAAGATGAGAAGGCTGGTAAACTAAAGAACAAATGAGAACCGGCTCAGACTGCTAGCAGACCAAGGTTTAAATAGGCAAAGAGTTAGAAATGGAAATGCCCATTGCTCCAGCACACCTGGTCTCTGTCCAAACCATTCCTGGCCACAAGAGGGAGCCTCACAGCAGCAAAAGCATAACTGCATTCACAACAGTGGGGTTTCCCAGCAGTCCTTGCTGAATATACAAATCCATTTGTATTGTGGCCTTCAGGTTTAAGCAGTGGGGTTTCCCAGCAGTCCTTGCTGAAGATACAAATCCATTTGTATTCTGCCCACCTTGGTGGAAGATCCTGTCTAGGAGTGTTCCAGAAGTTGGGCTTCAAACTTTTTTTGTTGTGGTTTCCCCTGTTTGTCCCACAATTCCTTGTATTAGTGCAGCAGTGAGGCTAGTATCCCTCACCTTCCCTCTCACTAGCTAGGGCATTTACAGGGTTTCTCAGGGACACAGGTTCCTGCTCAGCGACAGTTGAGGAGACTATATAGGAACTGGCTAGGAGAGTAGAAACAGCTGCAGGTGAGTTTGTTTGACAGCATTACTATCTCACAGTTTTACATAGAACTATCAACAGCCTCCGAACCTCCAATATCTTTTTACATCACTCTTATAGAAGAGCTCTGACTTTTCATCCCATAGAGCTTTTACCTTCAATTCTTTTTCCTTTTGGCTCTATTATATCGGCACTCTGCGTTTTCATCCCATGTGGCGATTACCTTAATTACTATTTATTTCCCGTCCCCTTTATTACCCCACAGTTAGGTATTTTAATCTATATGTATATATTTTTTTCTTCTTTGTTCTCTCCAGAGCTGTTTTCTGCTTTTAATTAACACATTTTCTATTATTGTTGTTGATATTTCTAGATATGTTCCACTGAACTTTGCAGAAATTGAATCAATTTATTTCCAGGTGAATATGTTGTTATGGAGATTGTTACTGTCAGATGAAAATTAAGCCGGATATATTGGAGCTCGCAGCATTTCTGCTACAACAATCTCCACATTGTAGATCTTTGTTATAAATGGTCCTCCAGGGACGTCGTACACCAATGTTGTTTAATCACACGAGCTGGTCTGAGTTTTGATGATTTACTAAAAACACAACTAGCAGATTTCAGGCTCTATATATTTTTTCTAAACCAGAACAGAAATATCACATCTAATCAAAAGTGAATACCAGGATATCAAAATACAAAGATATATCAGATAAGAGATATGTATGAGGAAGGGTCATAATAAAGCCCATTACTGTATACAAAAGAATATAATTACTATAATACTGCCCCTATGTACAAGAATATAACTACTATAATACTGCCCCTATGTACAAGAATATACCTACTATAATACTGCCCCCTATGTACAAGAATATAACTACTATAATACTGCCCCTATGTACAAGAGTATAACTACTATAATACTGCTCCTATGTACAAGAATATAACTACTATAATACTGCCCCTATGTACAAGAGTATAACTACTATAATACTGCCCCTATGTACAAGAATATAACTACTATAATACTGCCCCTATGTACAAGAATATAACTACTATAATACTGCTCCTATGTGCAAGAATATAACTACTAGAATACTGCTCCTATGTACAAGAATATAACTACTAGAATACTGCTCCCTATGTACAAGAATATAACTACTATAATACTGCTCCTATGTACAAGAATATAACTACTATAATACTGCTCCCTATGTACAAGAATATAACTACTATAATACTGCTCCCTATGTACAAGAATATAACTGCTATAATACTGCCCCCTATGTACAAGAATATAACTGCTATAATACTGCCCCCTATGTACAAGAATATAACTGCTATAATACTGCCCCCTATGTACAAGAATATAACTAGTATAATACTGCCCCTATGTACAAGAATATAACTACTATAATACTGCTCCTATGTACAAGAATATGACTACTATAATACTGCCCCTATGTACAAGAATATAACTATTATAATACGCTGTGTGCAGAATTATTAGGCAAATGAGTATTTTGATCACATGATGCTTTTTATACATGTCGTCCTACTCCAAGCTGTATAGGCTGAGAGCCAACTACCAATGAAGTAACTCAGGTGATGTGCCTCTCTGTAATGAGGAGGGGTGCGGTGTAATGACATCAACACCCTATATAAGGTGCGCTTAATTATTAGGCAACTTCCTTTCCTTTGGCAAAATGGGTCAGAAGAGAGATTTGACAGGGTCTGAAAAGTCCATATTGTGAGCTGTCTTGCAGAGGGATGCAGCAGTCTGGAAATTGCCAAACCTTTGAAGCGTGATCACCGAACAATCAAGCGTTTCATGGCAAATAGCCAACAGGGTCGCAAGAAGCGTGTTGGCCAAAAAAGGCGAAAAATAACTGCCCATGAATTGAGGAAAATCAAGCGTGAAGCTGCCAAGATGCCATTTGCCACCAGTTTGTCCATATTTCAGAGCTGCAACGTTACTGGAGTATCAAAAAGCACAAGGTGTGCCATACTCAGGGACATGGCCAAGGTAAGGAAGGCTGAAAACCACCACCTCTGACCAAGAAACAGAAGATAAAACGTCAAGACTGGGCCAAGAAATATCTTAAGACTGATTTTTCAAAGGTTTTATGGACTGATGAGATGAGGGTGACTCTTGATGGGCAGATGGATGGGCCAGAGGCTGGATCAGTAAAGGGCAGAGAGCTCCACTCCGACTCAGACGCCAGCAAGGTGGAGGTGGGCACTGGTATGGGCTGGGATCATCAAAGATCAACTTGTGAGACCTTTTCGGGTTGAGGATGGAGTGAAGCTCAACTCCCAGACCTACTGCCAGTTTCTGGAAGACAACTTCTTCAAGCAGTGTTACAGGAAGAAGTCACTATCGTTCAAGAAAAACATGATTTTTATGCAGGACAATGCTCCATCACATGCATCCAACTACTCCACAGCGTGGCTGGCCAGTACAGGTCTAAGGCTAGTTTCACACTTGCGTTGAACGGTATCCGTTGCATTCCGTTGTGTGACGGATGCAACGGATGTGTTGCATATAGTGGCACAACGGATGCAACGGATGCTGCAAAACAACGCAATTCGTTTTGTTTTGTTTTTTTACAGTTTTACCGTCGGCAGACTACTGTGAACGATCAGCTGAGCGCTAAGAGTAGTCGGCTGCTGGGTGATCAGCCGATCACTCACAGTAGTCGGCCGCCGGGTGATCAGTCGATCACTCACAGTAGCCGGCCGCCGGGTGATCAGCCGATCACTCAAAGTAGCCGGCCGCCGGGTGATCAGCTGATCGTTCGGTCGCCGACAATGTGTTCGGGGGGCGGGGGCGGAGTGCGAAGTGGGTGGAGCAGAGCGGGGCCATGGCTGAGGACGTCAGTGCCGCGGGGACTGCATCGCTTGGGGACAGGTGAGAGTGTGTGTGTGTGTGTGTTGTGTGTGAGGGAGGGAGCGTTGCCGAGCGGGGGAAGTGTCAGGCTCCCGGCACACGTAACCAGGGTTCCTTGGTTACCCGATGTGTACCCTGGTTACGGGTGGAGGGAGCCAGAGAGAGCATGTGCAGTGAAATCCAAAGGATTCCGCTGCTCAAAAAAACGTTACATGCTGCGTTCCTTCCACCCGACGCAGTATCAAAATAACGACGCTGCGTCGTCCGGCGGATGCAACGCTGACACTTGCGTTACAGTGCGTCATCCATACAAGTCTATGGAGAATAGCGCAGTGCGTTAATGGACTGCGCTATTCTCCATAGTGACGAACTCTGCTGAACGCAAGTGTGAAACTAGCCTAAAAGATAAAAAAATAATGACATGGCCCCCTTGTTCACCTGATCTGAACCCCATAGAGACCCTGTGGTCCCTCATAAAATGTGAGATCTACAGGGAGGGGAAACAGTGCACCTCTGGGAGCAGTGTCTGGAGGCTGTGGCTGCTGCTGCATGCAATGTTGATCGTAAACAGATCAAGCAATGACAGAATCTATGGATGGTCGCTGCTGAGTGTCATCAGAAAGAAAGGGGGCTATATTGGGCACTCATTTTTGGGGGTTTTGTTTTTGCATGTCAGAAATGTTTATTTCTGAATTTTGTGCAGTTATATTGGTTTACCTGGTGAAAATAAACAAGTGAGATGGGAATAGATTTGATTTTTATTAAGTTGCCTAATAATTCTGCACAGTAATAGTTACCTGCACAAACAGAATCTTCCTAAGATACCAAATCTAAAAAACCCCTCCAACTGCCAAAAATATTAAGCTTTGATATTTATGAGTCTTTTGGGCTGATTGAGAACATAGTTGTTGATCAATAATAAAAACAATCATGTAAAATACAACTTGCCTAATAATTCTGCACACGGTGTGCTGCCAGTGTCTGTGATTATATGCATGTTATGTGTATGTCTCCCTTTGCTTTGTGTACATTGGATGTTTCTTAGTAAATAAGACGTCTTTCCGGTGATTAATGACAGTAATGATTACATCGATGCATTATTGACACCTCGGCTATTGTTTGAGCTCAGATTTCACAATGGAGAATTTGCTCTGATCCCGTCCTGACGTCCCAATTTTCCGGGCGCGCGGCCTGCTGATCTCTGCTAATGCCGCTGCCCCAGGAGCAATAACTATCTGACTCGTATGAAAGGAAAGTGGAAAATAGATTTATAGATGAAATTTTCAAGGCAGAGACAAGAGAAGTAATTTTGTATCAGGGGAAGGCAGAGCCGGGTCAATGGCGGAGCGCGCGGTCTCTCTGCAGAACATTACGGTTAACTGGGTTAAAGATTGGCGAGTGCCGGCGACGCTCCGCCGTCCTGAGCCGTCAACATCACTACAAAGAACCTCTTGACTTTTGGCTGCGGCTGCATTTGGGGAGATTCTCGCTGTAACGTTTTCTTGGTCTTGAAGAAAACAATAGAAGGAGTTTATAATACTGAGAAAAATCATTTATTTTTTTTACGATCAACTTAGAAGCAGATAAAATCTAAGGAGCGGGAAGGTCGGGGGCTCCCGAAAATAACAGACACTGATCTATTCATGTGGGACGTCCATGAAAGCAGCGGCTACGACCGGTCCTCATGATAATCAAGGGAGATCATGAACGAGGGTCCCCAGCTGCCGGACCCCGAGCGATTTGATTATGATATACCATATTTTTTGGATTGTAAGACAAACCCCCCCTCCAATTGGGGAAAAATGGGGGTGTAGGTCTTATAAGCCAAATGTAGCTTACCAGGCATACTTGCAGTACCACAGACCGGAAGTGACTGGGCATGACCACCCGAAAAATGGCGGCTCGCCCCAGAGTTAATGGACAGGATCTCGGGAACGATGAACTGCCGCTTACCTGCGGCCGCCGGCAATGCGGAAGGAAGGAAGTGGACGGGATGTTACATCCCGCTCATCTCCACCCCTCCGCTTCTATTGGGCGGCCGCTGTGTGACATCGCAACCGAACGTGCCTCCCCCTCCAGGAAGAGGATGTTCACCGCCCACAGCGAGGTCGTTCGGGAGGTAAGTCCATGTGACGGGGATTAACGACTTTGTGCAACACGGGCAACAAATTGCCTGTGACGCACAAACGATGGCGGGTGTGATCGCTCACGCGATTGCACAATATATCGTCCCATGTAACACCCCCCTTAGTGGGCAGGATCGCCCGGAGCTAGTGGGCAGGATCGCCCGGAGTTAGTGGGCAGGATCGCCCGGAGTTAGTGGGCAGGATTGCCCGGAGTTAGTGGGCAGGATTGCCCGGAGTTAGTGGGCAGGATCGCCCGGAGTTAGTGGGCAGGATCGCCCGGAGTTAGTGGGCAGGATCGCCCCCGGAGTTAATGTTCATGATTGCCCTGAGTCAGTGGTCAGGATGGCCCGGAGTCGGTGGGCATGATCGCCCCGGAGTCAGTGGGCATGATTGCCCTGAGTCAGTGGGCATGATTGCCCTGAGTCAGTGGGCATGATTGCCCTGAGTCAGTGGGCATGATTGCCCTGAGTCAGTGGGCATGATTGCCCTGAGTCAGTGGGCATGATCGCCCCGGAGTCAGTGGGCATGATCGCCCCGGAGTCAGTGGGCATGATCGCCCCGGAGTCAGTGGGCATGATCGCCTCGGAGTCAGTGGGCATGATCGCCCCGGAGTCAGTGGGCATGATCGCCCCGGAGTCAGTGGGCATGATCGCCCCGGAGTCAGTGGGCATGATCGCCCCGGAGTCAGTGGGCATGATCGCCCCGGAGTCGGTGGGCAGGATCGTCCGGAATTAGTGAGTAAGTACACATGTTCATAGAGTTCTTCATAGTAGAAGCGGGAATCTAGGGTAAGACCCCCAGGCCAGGGGAGGGTGCAGGGGTGGCAACTCCAGCACCATTTTCCTGAAGTCCATTGCGTCTGTCGCAGGGAGTTAATGGCGCCTGCCTTGTGCTCCAAGTACACCCCCTCCTCCCAGCGCAGGGGCCACAGCATTGCCCCACTCAACCACCCTCACGTCCCCGCGGTCCTACATTGGACTTATAAGATGGACCATAAGAGTAGAAGACTGATCCCCATCTTTACATTACATTAAAAAAAAAATCTTTTTTTTTTCTACTTCCTCCTCTAAATTTGGGGTGCGTCTTATGATCCAAAAAATAAGGCAATAATACTGCAAGTCAAATACAGAAGTTGCCACATTAAAAGTATACAATTTGGTGGGGAAGTACAAAAGTATCATTTTTTGGGTAAGATCCTTGGTGCCTTGATAGAAGCTCAGTGGTAAAGAAAAAATATATCTGCGGCGTTAATCTTCAATGAGATCAATGTAAAGAAAGTGCTTAATTTAGGTGACGGCGGAGTCATTATGTGGAAAAAGATAAAGAGGCTGACATATCATTGGTGCAACATGTGCGGCCGCGCAGGGACCCGAGGGGGTAAAGGGGCCATTTCCACTCCCAAAGCAAATTAAATTGTGCATTATGATGAGTTATTGGACTGCAAACCTATATTGTTCTTGCACTGGGGCATTTTCTGTTTGTCTCTACCCATGGATGGAGATATATAGATAATGATTGTCCTTCTCTATGAAATCCTTCAAGACAACCTGGAAATCCCGGAGAAATCCAGCTCCAGACAGGCACCACCCATCTATCCGAAGGAAACTAACATCATGGTGTCCAATGGGGACCGGACTAGTATCCTTTCTTCTGCTAAACAACTGCCCAGTTACAGGAATTGCCAGATTCACCTACTTGGATTTGGAAATCCAGAAGTCAGAAATCCAAACAAGCCGCAAAGATCCCGAAGACAAAACCTGTAGAATCTTCTACACCATCCGAAGGAAACTCTGCCATCCGAAGGAAACTCTGCCATCCGAAGGAAACTCTGCCATCCGAAGGAAACTCTGCCATCCGAAGAAACTCTGCCATCCGAAGAAACTCTGCCATCCGAAGAAACTCTACCATCTGAAGAAACTCTACCATCCGAAGAAATTCTACCATCCGAAGAAACTCTACCATCTGAAGAAACTCTACCATCCGAAGAAACTCTACCATCCGAAGAAACTCTACCATCCGAAAGGAAACTACCATCCAAAATTAAACTCTAGCATCCAAAGGAAACTCTACCATCTGATGCTGCCAATGAAGATCTGGCTAAAAGTCTTTGATCACATCATCCCAATCTCTGTACTTCAGTGAGATCTACGTTCTTCAGACATACAATATTTTACCTTGAATTCTACAAGCTTCTTCTCCAGGTCCATTGTAGCCCCTCCAGTAGTGCCGGTCGGGCTGAGCTGGGCAGATTCCCTCTACATCTAACAATCCTGTAGAGGATGTGGCTATTCCAAGCACCAGGCCGAGCTTCTATCTCCATAAAACCCCGCTACAATAGGTGGTCCAGGTGAACCAGCTACTTCCACTTCTTCTGGAAAAGCCCACCCAAACCAGTGACCCTTGAACAATGTCTCTGCTACTTCATAAAGCAGCCTCTCTGGAGCCCCGAAACATATTGCGTTTTGCAGCTACTAAGATGAAGAACTTTTATTGCATTTCGACAACAATCTGCATCCTTTCTTGCACCCATCATCTCTCCAGGATTTCAGGGACACCGCATTTTGGTGCCGTATTTTTGGGTAATTTTGCTTGCCCTCCTTTCAGAATCAGGAAGATGGTGTCCATCAGAGGAATGTCAATGACTTGAAGAACAATATCACCACCTCACAGAACCTGACCATGTACCGGAGACTTCAGAGTGGGCCCGTCTCTAAAGAAACTCCTGAAACCCATAGACGGCCTGATCCTGAGCCAAAACAGACTCAGTCATAGAATTATAGAATGGTAGAGTTGGAAGGGACCTCCTGGGTCATCTCGTCCAACCCCCTGCTCAAAGCAGGATTCACTAAATCATCCCAGACAGATATCCGTCCAACCTCCTTTTAAAGACTTCCATTGAAGGAGAACTCGCCACCTCTCGTGGCAGCCTGGTCCACTCATTGATCACCCTCACTGTCAAAAAGTTTTTTCTAATATCTAATCTGTGTCTCCTCCCCATCAGTTTCATTCCATTGCTTCTAGTCTTTCCTTGTGAAAATGAGAATAAAACTGATCCCTCTACAGTGTGACCGCCTTTAAGATATTTGTAGACAGCTATTAGGTCTCCTCTCAGTCTTCTCTTTTGCAAGCTAAACTATCCTAAATCCTGTAACCGTTCCTCATAGGACATGGTTTGCAGACCGGTCACCATTCTGGTCACTCTTCTCTGAACTTGCTCCAGTTTGTTGATGTGTTTTTTTTAAAATGTGGTGCCCAGAACTGGACACAATAATCCAGATGAGGTCTGACCAAAGAGGAGTAAAGGGGGATAATGACTTCACGTGATCTAGACTGTAAGCTTCTGTTAATACATCCTAGAATGGTGTTTGCCTTTTTTGCTGCTGCATCACACTGTTGACTCATGTTCAGTCTGTGATCTATTTGTATACCTATAGACTTTTTCACACATGCTGTTGGATAGCTCTATTCCTCCCATGCTGTATGCTCTTTTCATTATTCTTGCCAAGATGTATGACTTTGCATTTCTCCCTGGTAAAAACCATTCTATTAGTTGCTGCCCATTGTTCCAGCTTGTTTAGATCTTGTTGAGTCCTTTCTCTCTCTTCTCTAGTATTTGCTAATCCTCCTAGCTTTGTGTCATCAGCAAATTTAATCAGTTTACCCTTAATACCTTCATCTAAATCATTGATAAAGATGTTCAACAACACAGGGCCCAGGACATAGCCCTGGGGTACCCCACTTGAGACAGTCTTCCAACTGGATGTGCAGCCATTTCTGACCACTCTTTGATTCCGATGACATCAAATCCGGCCGGCACCAACAAATCAACAAATCAGACTGTGCACACACTAGGACCTGGAGGAGACCCGCGTCCTGCTACACTGCACCAAATACTCAGCAGTGAAGGACATTTTCTTCAGGAGACTTTCTGATCACTTTGAAGACTTTAGAGGGAGAGGAAAAACTCTACACCCTGCTGGGGAAAGACGAAAAAGTCTTTATCCCCCTATTGAAGATGCTAATTGCTTTTTGGTTTGGCCAGTTAAGCTTCTTTGGGTTAGATAGAGAGACAGATGTGCAAACACATATATAGGATGGATAATAAGCGGCACAGTATTGGAGCACAGACATTGTGCGTGGCTCAGGGGATACAGTTGAGTCTTATGGTCAGGATGGAGCATTGTGGAAACGTAACGCCCATACCGGCGTCCCGATGCTTTCCTGTTCCCCTCCCTGGCGGGGACATTGGTTCCCTCACTTGCCCGGTCGTTTTGCGGTGGCTGCCCCATACCTGGGCCATGCTGCTATCTCCTGGAGCGTGTGTACAGCCTACGGACTTCCTGAAGGGTGTGTGCATGGCCACGCCCCTTTTCTTAAAGGGCCAGCATACCCTCACTCGGAAGTGCCTTTCAGGTCTGCTGAGAGGTTGCAGGTATTTAAGGCACCTCTTCCTTCAGGGAGGTGCTTGGGCAATGAGTTAGTTATGTTGCTAGTTATCAGGTCCCTTTGTGCTGCTGCTGACACTTGTTTATGTTTCAGTACTTTGCTAGTTTGCTGATCTGCTGCCGCTACCTTCCGCACCAGCTGTCATGATACTCACCCCTGTAAGTATCCATGCCGGTCGCTGCTCTGCATCCATACCAGTCAGATCCACGACTCTGCCTGCTGCTGCCGCTACCACCAGAGACTGTGCTGTGGCCATTGGGCCAGCTGCTGGGGTACCGCAGATCCCCTGGGGCTGCCCCCTGCCGGCTGCTTACCAGTATGTGTACCTGATGTCACCTCCCGTGGTAGTAGTGAAGACTCGGCCGGTCCAGTTTGCTCCCCCAGTGAAGTTAACGGTACTATCTGTCCAGTTGGCCCAGTTAATACAGCGCTCGCCCCGCGAGCATAACAGGAGATATCTATGCAGTGTCAAGGATTATGGATCTGCCGTATACAAGCGGCCGGTTCACAGCCCGACCCTGACTCGATGATTAACCTCAGGAGAGCGGGCGCCGCACTCACCCCCGGTCATCATTGAGGCACCACACACCATGTTCTATAGATCATTCCCGATAAGATCACAATGGAGCGAGCGAGCAGGGCCGCCCGGCTGACATGTCACTCCGGTGTCCGCACAGCACGGATCTGACATGAGAACGTTTACTCCATTTCCCCCTGAACAACCTTATTATTTCTGAATACATGTCTCCGTTCAGCCGGCGGATCCTGCGGCACGTTAATGGGCAGCCGCTCGGATGTCGCCGCCGGTGGGTTACGCCTGGGAGTCTGCACACACTTTTTAGCTTCTGATCATGCGTGAAATTCGCCTCTTATCCCGGCCCCTCAGGAATAAAAGATATACACGGCATCAGATCCCATTGCTGGTCCTCTGGAGACGAAGATCAGGGCACTACGGCGAGATCAAAGCGCCAACACAATGCATCTCATCGGCACTGCCGGAATGACTCCATAATGGGATTTACACCAAACTGATGGGGAGCAGCGCCGGCGCAGGGAGCGTCCCCTCTCCGGAGAGCCGTTACCAACCACGGGGTCAGGAGCAGAATAATGGACAAGAAATCACACAAAGGAATCCGCTCTAGCTGTTATTTCCCATTATCCCACCTCTGGGACGTCTCCATCCTGCATTTATCTACCGGGGCAAAGAAATGACGTGTGCGGACCAGCGCCTCGTATATACCACCGCCTGATAATGACATTATATATTGTACTGCAGTCACTGCCGCGCTAATAAAACCCTCCAGGAAAGGGAGTCCATATATATTCCATATAGTGATCACATATATTTACTCACAGAGACGAGGATCACTAATGGAAACCGGCAATCAGATAATCAGCAAAGAAGTCCACCATATGTGTCTGATGATTCAAAATAAAAACATCAATATCACAAAATAAAGATGATACAAGACGATAATGTTATATTTCATTTCTATGGGGCAATAGTACATGGATGACGCTGTGTCGCTTTACTTGGGAAATCTTCTCCATGGCTCCTCGATTCACACCAGAGACCTTTCACATGGGAATCATCCTAATAACACACTGCGCTAATAGGGAATGTGAGAACAGGTTGTGATTTGCAGTATACAGGAAGAAAAGAGCAAAACGGTAACAATGCAGCGATCAGACAAGAATCTGCAGAACTAATCATTAGTTAAATAGTTGCAAGTCAGTTATATTCTTGTATATAGGGGGTAGCATTATAGTAGTTATATTCCTGTACATAGGGGGCAGTATTATAATAGTTATATTCTTGAACATAGGGGCAGTATTATAGTAGTTATATTCTTGTACATAGGGGGCAGTATTATAGTAGTTATATTCTTGAACATAGGGGCAGTATTATAGTAGTTATATTCTTGTACATAGGGGGCAGTATTATAGTAGTTATATTCTTGTACATAGGGGCAGTATTATAGTAGTTATATTCTTGTACATTGGGGCAGTATTATAGTAGTTATATTCTTATACATAGGAGCAGTATTATAGTAGTTATATTCTTGTACATTGGGGCAGTATTATAGTAGTTATATTCTTGTACATAGGGGACAGTATTATAGTAGTTATATTCTTGTACATAGGGGGCAGTATTATAGTAGTTATATTCTTATACATAGGAGCAGTATTATAGTAGTTATATTCTTGTACATTGGGGCAGTATTATAGTAGTTATATTCTTGTACATAGGGGCAGTATTATAGCAGTTATATTCTTGTACATAGGGGCAGTATTATAGTAGTTATATTCTTGTACATTGGAGCAGTATTATAGCAGTTATATTCTTGTACATAGGGGGCAGTATTATAGTAGTTATATTCTTGTACATAGGGGCAGTATTATAGTAGTTATATTCTTGTACATAGGGGGCAGTATTATAGTAGTTATATTCTTGTACATAGCAGCAGTATTATAGTAGCTATATTCTTGTACATAGGGGCAGTATTATAGTAGTTATATTCTTTTACATAGGAGCAGTATTATAGTAGTTATATTCTTGTACATAGGGGGCAGTATTATAGTAGTAATAGTCTTGTACATAGTGGCTGTATTATAGTCGTTATATTCTTGTACATAGGGAGCAGTATTATAGTAGTTATATTCTTGTACATAGGGGCAGTATTATATTAGTTATATTCTTTTACATAGGGGGCTGTATTATAGTAGTTATATTCTTGTACATAGGGGACAGTATTATAGTAGTTATATTCTTGTACATAGGGGGCAGTATTATAGTAGTAATAGTCTTGTACATAGTGGCTGTATTATAGTAGTTATATTCTTGTACATAGGGGGCAGTATTATAGTAGTTATATTCTTGTACATAGGGAGCAGTATTATAGTAGTTATATTCTTCTACATAGGGGCAGTATTATATTAGCTATATTCTTTTACATAGGGAGCAGTATTATAGCAGTTATTTTCTTGCACATAGGGGCAGTATTATAGTAGTTATATTTTTGTATATAGGGGCAGTATTATAGTAGTTATATTCTTTTATATATGGGGCAGTATTATAGTAGTTATATTCTTGTACATAGCAGCAGTATTATAGTAGCTCTATTCTTGTACATAGGGGCAGTATTATAGTAGTTATATTCTTGTACATAGGGGCAGTATTATAGTAGTTATATTCTTGTACATAACAGCAGTTTTGTAGTAGCTATATTCTTGTACATAGGGGCAGTATTATAGTAGCTATATTCTTGTACATAGGGGCAGTATTATAGTAGTTATATTCTTGTACATAGGGGCAGTATTATAGTAGCTATATTCTTGTACATAGGGGCAGTATTATAGTAGTTATATTCTTGTACATTGGGGCAGTATTGTAGTAGCTATATTCTTGTACATAGGGGCAGTATTATAGCAGTTATATTCTTGTACATAGGGGCAGTATTATAGCAGTTATATTCTTGTACATAGGGGCAGTATTATAGTAGTTATTTTCTTGGACATAGTATTTTTGCACATTATATATTCCTTATTTCCATGCAGCTATATGGCTAATCTGCAGGTAAATAGTGCAGAATTGCCGCCTCACTTACACCACAGCTACTGGGAGGAAACGACTTTGTATCCTCCCTGGAGCCGCTGCTTTCAGTCATAGGGGTGTGTACGGAGCTGCTACAGTCATCGCTTTCTATACGGTTGGCGGCACCTGTAATTACTCCACAGCACTTTGACAGCTCTCCCCTATGATATAAAGCTAGCGGCTCCTGGGTGTTTATAAGGTCACTTTCCCATTGTAGCCATGTTTTCAGTAAGGTGGCCATATACCATTTTTTGCACATGACCGGAAAAGTCTTTTCCAACTCTTTTCGCTTTGTAATTCTTTCCACGAACATCCAGAGCTGCCGCCATCGGAGGAACCTGCCTGCGCTTCACCGTTCCTTTGTAGCAGCCGGCGGGGGTGGGGGGGCACCTGCTGCTTCCGGAAACCGCTCCAACCCTGGAATTACATTTGTTGCTAATTATTATCAGTTCTATTTTCGGGTGGATCCAGCTGTATCAGTGACTGGGGAAACTTCTCTATAATTTCTCCTGTCTCTTTAGTTTTCTTTTCCAAATTTTGAATGCTACTTAGTAACTGAGAAACTCTAATTTGCCGTTTTATTTGTAATTAGTGGAGTCTGTTCCAGACACTTTGCATCTACTTAGATTAGAAGATAAAGTGTCCCAAAGACCGGAGGAAACCAAATCCTTATTCCTGAGAAGGGGGATTTTAGTAATTCAAAGAACACTCCAGGTAAAACGGATACATTGTTACTAGTGATGAGCGAGCACTAGAATCCTCGAGTGCTGGAATGGAGCAGGTTGGCTGCTCGTAGGGGCTCAAATCAAGTAACGAGTGTAATGAAAGTGTCACGATTCCTATGTGCAGTACACTCTGTATTGTTCTGCCATGCTCTCCTGCGGAGCCGGTATATGTTGACTATGGTGCAGAGCGTTTTGCAGGGTGAATGCTCTGCTGGTTGTATCACAGCACTGTGTTTCACACTGGTCCTGGGAGGTGATATCGCAGATAATTGTCGTTCCCGGTGATTGCTCTGCCTCATTAGGGAGCGTGTTAACTCAGGATGCCGCCAGTCGTACTTTCTGGTTACAGTTGCGCTATTGGCTCCCGTGGTGCTCAGTGTTCAGATCTTGGCCTCTCGACTCCGGACTGTTGTTGACCCGTGTTCCCCCCCCCTGTTTCTGTTGTGACTTCCCGGCTTCTGACCTCGGACTTCCTCCTGACCACGTCCTCACCTGCTCCCTGTACTCTGTACGTACTCTCCTAGAACCCTGACATTCGGCTTGTATTTTAACCTTGTCTCTGTCTGTTCCCCCTTGTACTGTCGTGTCCTCCTAGTTTATGATCTCGGCCTGTCTGACTATAGCTCCATTTACTGCATACAAGTAGTGTCTAGCGCCACCTAGTGACAGTCATCACAGGAAGGCAATACGAAACTTTTCCGGAAAACTCTCCCAAGAGGGCTCGGGAGGACGGAAAATCACTGAAATGGATGGAAACAGTGCTCAAATAGAATGGGAACAGCATGAAGAGGACGCCTGGACTCATCTCTGACTCCCAGGTCGCTGCTGGGAACAATGTTGTCAGAGTACCAGGCTGTGTGCACATGTTGTATTGGGATGCAGAAAAACATGTGATACTCTGACAAGCGGTGATGACGTCCGTGCGAGACCTGGAATGTTGGACGAGCAATGATTTTACTGAGTTACTGACGTCATCATCGCTCGTCACTGTCGCCGGTTATCACAGAGAGCAGCCTGACCGGGAGTGACCTATGAAGTGTCATTCTCAGAACAAGGCTCCTAAGTTTATTGCTACAGAATCCGGGGATGTTGCGGGAACGCCATAGACCACATTGCAGCTGTGGGGATTATTATTTTTTTTAATAATAAATTGGTGAACAAGTCTTTTCTTTCTTTCTCTCTTTTTATGTCTTTCAGGTTTCCATTTGTGGACTGTCGGATCTGCATGGATTTTTCTTTTTTTTCTTTTTAATAGAAATTGCTGGAGTGTGCGGATTAGACAGCATGATTATTGCACAGGTGTGCCTTAGACAACATGATTATTGCACAAGTGCGCCTTAGACTGGCCATAATAAAAGGCCACTGTAAAATGTGCAGTTTTACAGTATTGGGAGGGTCCGCGGGGGTCAGAAACCAGTCAGTATTTGGTGTGACTGTGTGGCGCCAATGAGGCTTCAGTCGCCAAAGAGTATTACATTTCATTTACATGGCAATGCTTATCCCGGGTCAGAGGAGGTTAATCACTGGTGTTTTTTCACTTACACAACATCCAGCCAGTGAGTCAGACAGTTACACAGCTCAGGAAGCCAGCCAGCTTGGGAAATTCCCGGTTGCTGGGACAACCACTGGTGAGTCATCAGAAAGGTGGGGGCTGCACAGAGGGAGTAGGAACACACAAACATTTTCATTTTAGAATAGTCTGAGACTCTGAAGAACACGGTCGCAGGAGAGAGTGCTTGAGAGCTTCTCCTGCTAGAACCGGGCAGACTGGAAAAGGGTGAGAGGCAACCGGTGGAGCTAGTGAGACAGAGGAGAACATGGTAGCTAAGGTCAAGCCTAATCGTTCCCATAGTGCCAGCGCAGACAGGGTGCAGAGCCCTGGGGTAGGACATACTACACGTTTGACTACCAGAATCTGCAGAGGATGGAATTGCAATTTCCATCGCTCGCCACCCATAGTCCCGGAGCACAGTGACACAAAGGATCCGGGGTCGGGATTGTAGCCAGGCCCCACGGGGAGGATCCATGCCACCTGCATACGGGACAGGACACTTTACAAGAACAACGGGGTCCCAAGTTGTTTCAAGCCACGAGGATCCATAAGTAAGCGCAGAGGAGGAAGGTACCCTGACTGCGCCGGCACTGTGGGAACGGTTAGGCTCGACCTCAGCTACCATGTTCTCCTCTGTCTCACTAGCTCCACCGGTTGCCTCTCGCCTTTTTCCAGTCTGCCCGGTTCTAGCAGGAGACGCTCTCAAGCACTCTCTCCTGTGACCGTGTTCTTCAGAGTTTCAGACTATTCTAAAATGAAACTGTTTGTGTGTTCCTACTCCCTCAGTGCAGCCCCCACCTTTCTGATGACTCACCAGGGGTTGTCCCAGCAATCAGGAATTTCCCAAGCTGGCCAGCTTCCAGAGTTGTGTAACTGTCTGACTCACTGGCTGGATGTTGTGTAAGAGAAAAAACACCAGTGATTAACCTCCTCTTACCCGGGATAAGCATTGCATCTTAAATGAAATGCAATACTCTGTGGCGACTGAAGCCTCAGGGGTGCCACATGACCACCAGATCACTAACACATATTTAGACAAATTTGTGAACAATATTTTAAAGAAAAAAGCTTTTTGTGCAAATAGAAAAAGTCTTAGATTCTTACATTTAGTAGTGTTGTGTTGTGTTTTTATTCGGTGTATTAAGTATGGGGTTACAAATGCACAAGGGAATTTGCATTATTTTATAAAGGCTTCATGCACCCAACAGGACCTGGTAGATCGAGATTTTTCAAAGGCGTCCCAGCGTCTCCATACTGTGTGCACTGCCATGACCACATAGTGTTGAGTCACCACTGAGCATCGCAGCCATACATAGCTGTAATGTACCTGATTCTACCAGCAGAGAACACATTTATAGTGTAATGTTTCGATGTTCGCCTTATCTCTTTCATTTTCCTTGTGTCTCGTGGAGACGGCATTACACATGCAAATTAACTTAATTGTAGCTCGCAATTTACTACATTAAAATACTTGAAAATAGAAGCGTCCTGAGCGGTAATTTTGCCTGTAATTTTTCATTGAATTTCCCTGTGCGGGGACCTTGCAGAATCTTTATCATTGACAACGTGGGACATGGGTTTTTTTATTGGGGGAAAAAAAAAAGACTTTTATTGCCTGTTTATTTAGAGGATAAATTATTTTTTAGGACTTGAAACTCCTGTCTGTTCACGTTTATGAGATGGAAATAGATGATTAAAATTGTAACTAAAAATCCCAAAAACCTGACACCCAAAGGCTCCCGCCATTGTTGATGGCCCCATCCACTTTAATGGGGAGCGGCATTACTAAATCACAATCCCTAGAAGATCTTATAAATAAAGGGAAATTAAGAGTGTCATGATTATGGGATAGTGGGGATCCAGGGCATCTAAGCTGTCCTTCAAGCTAGGGGGTCCTATGCTATTCCTAATCTCAGGGATACTCCTGATGGTGGAGAGGTCTGAGTCTCCTTCCTGGCCCTGCTCTTAATCAGTCCTGATCTGATTCCCCCTCCCCCCAGGGAGGGACAGGACAGGAGTGAGATGAAACGCACAGATAAAGACAAACACGGGAAACCAAAACTCAAAACACAAAAGTTAAAACAATAAGAGATTCAGGAGGAAAATAAGAAGCTACAAAACCACAGGGGTAAACTCTACAACTGCTACAACAATGGGTACAACTTCAGCACAACTTTCAGAGAGTCTGGACACCACACCTCACAGACAAACATAGACAAACTATAGCTAGCATGGGTAGAAGGATTCCACCAGCATAAATAGGAGGGGAGCAGATGTGATAGGTCTCCCCACAAAATGTGATCAAAGCAGCAAGCAGAGATTAACTCTTGCTAGCCTGGCTATAAATCAGCACACAGCAGGTCAACACCAGAGTCTGCCTGTGTAGATCGCAGACACCAGAGAAACCATCGGGCGGAGTGTTAAAATCTGCAATCTAAACAGAGTCCAATGCCGCCATATAGTTCGTTGGCGAATTTTGTGAAAAACGCTGTGTGACAAAGCTAGACAAGTGGGAGGTCTCAGAATGGTAGTTACAGGATCTCTCAGCAGCACAGAGTATTTCAGGAGAGGAGCATTCAAATCTTCTGGCAGGTCACAGACAGAGTTTTATAGTGAGGTCTTCTAAAGCAGCACAGAGTATTTCAGGAGAGGAGCATTCATTCTCGCTGAGCACAGATTTGCAATTCATTATGGATAAACTAAGCAATACAAAGTATTTAGGGATCCTGCTAAATAAAATAAGGAGCAAATCCCAAAAGCAAAGTAGCAAATTCCGAAGCCCTTACAGTTTCCTGGTAACATTTCGCCCTTCACCGCTGGGACATGTAGTGCACAGCGTCTCAGGGCAATGTTCGATCTCATAATGGTGCGGTGCAATTAACAAGGACATGTCCTTTCCTGATTATTGATGAAGTCTCCGCAGCGATAATGAATGTAACTCTTCTCACTACTTGTTCATTCATTGACTTTTCTATAAATTGTGTCGGGGGTAAAGGGGTCACATAATTAATGTAGCCACAACAATTACAGTATGACATTGGTCGTTGGTGGGAAAACTGTAGGTCACCCGGATACGATGATGTGATCCGTCATATTCACCTCTACTATGTGGTTATGTGATGTGCCGCCATATGGTGCTGAACGGGGAGAATTCTTTTGGAGAGATTACCGTACTAGAAGCAATGCAGTTTGCCGAACTTCCCATGTATCTGCACAGTATTGCACATGCGCTGGGCATGAATGGCGCATGCGCAAGATTTCTCCAGTGATACCAGTGAGGTACCGGCGCTGCTTTACCATGTAGATTCGACAGTAGGTGGAGAACACTGACCACCGCACCAGCTGGGCATCATGGATAGGTTTATAATGTGTTTTCTCTGCATTAGAACATCACTTTTGGGGAAAGCTAAAATACGTGGCAACGTCTTTTAAAGGGGTTGTACCAAGTTTAGACGTTATCCCTTTTACCATAGCTGGGGTCTTAAGTGCTGGGACCCCGACTGATACAAAGAGTGATGCAGCCTCCATCTGCAGGGATAGATGCGGGCTCTGTGTGTGAGCCTGCATCAAGGGCAGGGAGACAACGGATCACGGACATAGTACATCATAAAGGGGTTAAAGCATATCCGTCATTTTGTGCACTGATCAAAGCATGCTGTCCTGTATGTGCATGACGGATAACACTACTCCAGCCCATTATATGACTTATATCCTGCATTTTTCACCAGGTTTCCCATCTGCAGGCTCAATCTGTAATCTTCAGTTGTCTCTGAGCTGGAGAGGTGACACCAACTGCTATAATGTCTCCCATACAGAGGGCACACAGACATGAGCGATTCCTGTCTCTATAGTACATGTGCAGAAGCAGCAGCAGCATGGAGGACATTGCACAGCAATACTGAGTAATGTAGCTGTGACTCCAGAACCACGGTGAGATAAAACACTTACATGAAAGCAGCAATAATGTGTATTTATGCCAATATTTTTTAAAAAGACAGAGACCATTTAACATGACCGGTCTGATATTTGTCTGATGAAAGTGTTTAGCACTATATCGGTGAACTGAGGAACGATTACCAAACATATCGGAGGATTTTGCATTTCTGTTGGACTTACTGTCACAGCTGACAGACAGTCATGTGGTTTCTGGCCATAGAAGGTCACAATATTTGGCTGCATAGAATGCTCCCTGACTTTTCATTGTTCCTGCTGTCAGTATTCATTGGTACAGATAGCTTTCCTGCTGGATTCATCTCTCCCCCTTTTGGACCCAGCAGGAGCTCGCCTTCCACCCAGCTGCTGATCATCAGTATTCCCTTGGTGCTTATATACCTATTCCTTCCTTGCACTGGAGCTGGTGATATTTTCATTCAAGCTCTGGTTGCAAGCAGGTGGCTTATACTCCTCTGTGGTATCCTTTCAGGAAGTTTTGCTGCACTTCTACCTGAGTCATCTGTAGATAAGTAGTTCATGCACTTTCCCTTATGCTCGGCGCATAGATGTGGAACCTATCTTAGGTGTTGAGGGACCCCAGGGACCAGCAGTAAGTTTGGTAAGGGGTCACCATCTCCCCCTTTCTCTAGACACAGGGTTTCCCTTCCCTTTTGCCGTGCACTTGTGACTCGCCCACCCCAGGGCTATGGGACACCCGGTGCCGGGCCGGACTAGTCCGGGGGTCGTCAGTGGTGGCGGGGCCCGACTCCGTGGCCCTGGTGGGTGTCAATTAAATATGGCTAGGTGAATAAAGTTTGTGTTCGTGACGCCACCTGTGGTATGCGGCTATTAAGCCGCCGCTGCTGTATGAGGCCTCCGGGGTGATGGAATGGCAGCAATGGTGGTACTGCTCCCCACAGGTGGAGCGGTGCCCCGGGGCACAATTGGTGCTCGTGAGAGTCTATGGTGCAGTGGAAGTCTAAGCAGACAGAATAACAGAGGCAACGCCAAGGGTGCAGTTTCAAGTTGTTTACTCACACATCCTGGTATGCGCACACTGGTGCCCTCAGACGACTGGAACCCACTGTCAGGGACCTCCGCCGTTTCTGGGTGATTCCTGGAGTGGAAACCGGTACCCTTCTCTCTAAGGTGTCTGTCTTCAGCTGTCCTCCTAAGCCTAGCTCTTTTAGGATGAACCTGCTCGGCCTCCACTACAGCCTCCAGGCTGGGGGGTCACCTGTCGGTTGATTGTCCCCTTTCTAGAGGTTCTGCGGTGGGCTGTGGCCCGGGGAGTTTACAACTTTCCCTGGGCCTCGGTTTTTACTGTTTGGAGATAATTTTGCACTCCTCCGGTTTGTAGGGACCGTCCCCTGTTGCAGCTTGATCCCTCCACCGATGTTCCTCAACAGCTATCCGTGGCCCTGGGATCCCTTCTTCTCTCTGCTTGGTGTCACCTGGACCCTCTGAGTCCCAGGATCTTCACCAGGAAGCGTCTCTTTCTCCTTCTCAGCTCCTGACTGACTAGAGCTGTCTTTCCTTCTCTCCTTCTCGTCTGCCTCCTACAGACCTCCTCCTCCTCCTTCCCTCTCTCTCAGACTACTCAAACTTGACCTTCCTTTCCCTGTCTGTTCTCTGGTGGCTCCTCCCACCTCCCCAGTTGCTAAGCTGTACCCTATAGGAGCAGGGATTGGTCTTACGGCCCCTCCCAGCATGCAGCATGGGAGGGTTGCTGCCACTATCCCTGGTCCCAGTGTGTTCCTAACAATGGGTGTAGTGTGGATTTACCAGGGGACCGGAGTTCACTCCTTTCCTCACCCAGAATGGGGCATCACACCGCTGGATGGGGTGCAATGTCCTCTGGCGACGGAAGCCTCAGGGGCGCAACACTTGGTACTTCCTTGTACCTGTGACGCCCTGGGCAAGCCAGGGGTCACAGGTCATAACACCACCACACCCTACACCCCAGTTAGGAACACCAAAGCTAACCCAAAAATCCTTGTTGCCTTCCTCCAGGAGCTGGTGTCCACACCAGGGGGTGGGCCAGGTGGTTGGCTCCACCCACCGAGGAGTTCACAGCTCTGGAGGCGGGAAAACCAGGCAGTTGAAGCCAGACTAGAGTCTGAGGAGGAGTCCAGCTAGGGACGTGAAGGAGTAAACAGTGAAGTGGAAGGAAGTGGTAGAGGAGCAAGACAGAAGTGACAGTTTGTAAAGCCTGAAGTTAGTCCGGGTGTGTGCCCCGGACTGAGAGACAGCAAGGTCAGCAGACGGCGGTGACTGTCTGCAGGGGTGACTGCTTGGAAGTTGCTGGAAGGACCGCGGACGGGTGGTGGCCCGGCGGTACCGGAGCGGTATACAAAGAGCAGTCAGCACCAGGGCAGGGGCCTTTCGGATCCCGGCAAGGCTAGGAGTCGCCATAATTTGCCAAATCCGTCAGTGAAGGGGACGACTGTCTCCCAACAACCAAGTCCCGATTGAAGGCAACAGTCCAACCGTAACAGAGAGACACCGCCACCGCCAGGGCACCAGTTTCTCAGGGCCAGCGCCTGCGGGCAAAGTAGGGCTCCTCCGGCCCATATCCAAGCCGGGGAGCAGGTTACCGGTGGGAACCCATCGCAACCATCATCATCTTAGGTGCAGGAAAAAGGGACCGTCACCGTCACCTACTGGGGAAAGCAAGTGCAGCCGTCCGTGGGAACCGTCTTTCCAGCCGTGTGTTTTACCGAGAACTGTGTCATCGTCTCAGGCTGAGTGAGTACCACAGTGCCGCAAGGCACAGAGCTGCCCCCGCGTCCCTGCATCCCACCAAGCCCTGCATCACCCACCTCATCACTGGGCCCCGGGATCACCAACCCCCCTACCCACGGAGGGGAGGACTAACATCTAGCTGCTCCATACCATCACTCCCGGGATCCCCATACAGAGCAGCGTTGGTGTCTACAAATCACCACCACCGTGGGTGGCGTCACGGACAATAAACAATCCCCACACCCAAACCCCCCTTTTCACTCACAGGCGAGGAGCGCCGCCAGAGTCCCCGGGATCCGGCCCATTGCTCGAGCCACCGAGCAGCAGAGGCCGCAGCAGCCGCGGCAGCCGGACCCGAGCAGTGGGAGAGCGCAGCGTCCCCTCCTCCGCCCGCGACATACCTAAAGTGACAATTACTCTTTAAATTTGAGCTATTAATGATCAAGTATGTGTTAATTCCACAAGTACAATGGAAGCGGGCGCCATGCTGGCGAGTTCTCACTTCCTCAATGTTACTTCTCCGGTTCTGTTGTGTCCGTGTCAGAGGGTGGAGCTGCAGAACATGCACAATGAGTAATTATCCATCTCTCAATATTGATAAGTCACCAGGCCACACGCGCTCCGCGATCTTCCAACATTTGGGTTTTGCACCTACAATGTGCAGAACCATCGCTGGTGAGGATACACCTGCTGCTCGCAGCGGCTCCACCATCCGGTACAGACTCCCGCAGATCTGTTAACCCTCATTGAAAGCACCTGTGAACAATTAATTATATTAATATAACAGCAGGGGTGATGCCAGAGCTCTCGTGGAGAGGTGGAGAGCGGCGTCTGTTTCCGAGGCTGCCGGGGTAGCGAGCCAAGGATACTTGGTAAAATAAATGGCGCTCTCTGGAGAACGCGATGAAGACATTGATGCTCGCTGCAATCTAACCTGTCAATATTCACATCTGCCTCACGTTAATCACAGAAATGAAAAGTCTCCTAAGAACAACGGTCTGATTCCAGGTTAAAAGATCAGAAAGCGATAGCATTTCCCCAACTCTGACGCCCAATTTTATACCACATTGAAGCTGGATTTCCTTTTTTCCTATTGTCCATCTCCCCTGGGCACGCAGTTTGTCCATCTCCCCCGGGCACGCAGTTTGTCCATCTCCCCCGGGCACGCAGTTTGTCCATCTCCCTCGGGCACGCAGTTTGTCCATCTCCTCCGGGCACGCAGTTTGTCCATCTCCTCCGGGCACGCAGTTTGTCCATCTCCACCAGGCACGCAGTTTGTCCATCTCACCCGGGCACGCAGTTTGTCCATCTCACCCGGGCACGCAGTTTGTCCATCTCACTCGGGCACGCAGTTTGTCCATCTCACTCGGGCACGCAGTTTGTCCATCTCACCCGGGCACGCAGTTTGTCCATCTCACCCGGGCACGCAGTTTGTCCATCTCACCCGGGCACGCAGTTTGTCCATCTCCCCCGGGCACGCAGTTTGTCCATCTCCTCCGGGCACGCAGTTTGTCCATCTCCTCCGGGCACGCAGTTTGTCCATCTCCCCCGGGCGCGCAGTTTATCCATCTCCCCCAGGAGCGCAGTTTATCCATCTCCCCCGGGCGCGCAGTTTGTCCATCTCCCCCGGGCGCACAGTTTGTCCATCTTCCCCGGGCGCGCAGTTTATCCATCTCCCCCAAGTGCACAGTTTATCCATCTCCCCCGGGCGCGCAGTTTATCCATCTCCCCCAGGTGCACAGTTTATCCATCTCCCCCAGGTGCACAGTTTGTCCATCTTCCCCGGGCGCGCAGTTTATCCATCTCCCCCAAGTGCACAGTTTATCCATCTCCCCCGGGCGCGCAGTTTATCCATCTCCCCCAGGTGCACAGTTTATCCATCTCCCCCAGGTGCACAGTTTGTCCATCTTCCCCGGGCGCGCAGTTTATCCATCTCCCCCAAGTGCACAGTTTATCCATCTCCCCCGGGCGCACAGTTTGTCCATCTTCCCCGGGCGCGCAGTTTATCCATCTCCCCCAAGTGCACAGTTTATCCATCTCCCCCGGGCGCGCAGTTTATCCATCTCCCCCAGGTGCACAGTTTATCCATCTCCCCCAGGTGCACAGTTTATCCATCTCCCCCAAGTGCACAGTTTATCCATCTCCCCCAGGTGCACAGTTTATCCATCTCCCCCGGGCGCGCAGTTTATCCATCTCCCCCAGGTGCACAGTTTATCCATCTCCCCCGAGCGCGCAGTTTATCCATCCCCCCTATGTCCACCCTCCATTACATCAGCACTATTACAATCTATAATTGGTTTCCATCAGGATCACAGGTTCAGGGACACATGGAAGAGGCGGAAGGCAAGAACGACTCTACCCGTCAAGCATAAGGATGAAATACAGAGGAGAGGAAAATACGACCCGCTCTTTAAAGGTAATGAAATTCTGCCCAGACCAGAACGAAGGGGGAACAAAAAAAAAAAAGACCACCATGCCTCCCTGATCCCTGATCCCTTGGTAAATGCATTAATTTACGTTGTCGTCTCACTTCTGCCTAATTATAGATTTTGCTGGAGTGGAATCAGATACACGAGCGGTGAAAGGTTAATAGAACTTCTTAAACACACTTGGGCCATTAGTAAAGTTAATGTCTCTTTGGCGACTTGCCATATTGCAGGCAGCACTTATGGGGCCGATCCGGAAAACTGCGGCCTCTAATTCCCCAGTCATCTCCTCCGCGTCTGCACATCACAGGTGCGATGGGGAAACATCTCACATGGTTTGGGGGAACTCACCTTTTTCTTTTCTCCTTTTTAGTCTTTTATAATTATACAGTGTGTCCCCCCCATATCCTGTCCACCGCCATTAACTTGAGAACGACCGCAGCTATAGGCATAGAAGTGGTGTCTAGGTATAGTAAAGTAGCCATGCGCTATGCAATGAAACCACCTATAGCGCCGCCTGGTGGAAAACAACGGAGTTAGCATTTTAATTTAAAAAACGGAACGAGAGAGAGAAAAAAAGTTAATTAAAAAAATTGTAGGGCATCATCAATTCAATAGGAATCGACACCTTGCATACAGAAATGCTATGATATGAAACCCATGACCCCCCAAAACATTGAATGCTGGGCACGCATAAGGCACTCATTTAGCTTTGATGCTCAAAGTGGCCCCCGTCAGCTGCAATGCATATCTGGACTCTGCACAGCATACTGTATCTTGCTGCACGCTGTGCAATATGGTAGGTGACACGTTTGCACAAGCATCTGTGATACGTCGTCGTAGGTCCTGCAATGTTGGTGGAGGGGTCGCATACACCTGCTGTTTGATGTGACCTCACAGAAAGAAGTCCAATGGGGTCAGGTCAGGTGAGCGTGGAGGACACTCCACACCGCCACCATACCCAATGACTTGTAGGAAGGTCTCCATGAGGTGTCGCTTCACGTCCGCAGCCTTGTGAGTGTTACACATTCTAATCATAGCACTTCTGTATGCAAGGTGTCGATTCGTATTGAATTGATGATGCCCTACAACTTTGTAATTCACTTTTTTTCTTTATCTCGTTCCGTTTTCGAGATAAAAATGCTAACTTCGTTGTTTTCCACCAGGTGGCGCTATAGGTGGTTTCATTGTGTAGCACATGGCTGCTTTACTATACCTAGACACCACTTCTATGCCTATAGCTGCCACCGTTCTCAATTTAATGGCGGTGGACAGATTATGGGTGGACACACTGTATATAGACTATAGGGGGCTTTACACGCAGCGATATCACTGGCGATATCGCTGGTGAAAGCACCCGCCTCGTCGTTTGTGCATCACAGGCAAATCGCTGCCCGTTGCGAACATAATCGTTATTAGCCGTCACATGGACTTACCTGCCTAGCGACGTTGCTGTTGCCGGTGAACCGCCTCCTTTCTAAGGGGGCGGGCCGTGCGGCGTCATTAAGCGGCCGCCCAATAGAAGCGGAGGGGCGGAGATGAGCGGCCGGATCATCCCGCCCACCTCCTTCCTTCTTCATTGCCGGCGGCTGCAGGTAAGCTGTAGTTCGTCGTTCCCGAGGTGTCACACGTAGCGATGTGTGCTGCCGCAGGAACGATGAACAACCTGCGTCCTGCAACAATCAATGATTTTTTGAAAATGAACGACGTGTCAACAATGGACGATATGGTGAGTATTTTTGATCGTTAACGGCCGTTCCTTACTGTCACACGCAATGACGTCGCTAACTATGCCGGATGTGCGTCACGGAATCAGTGACCCCGGTGATATATCGTTAGATACGTCGTTGCGTGTAACGGGGCCTTTTCAGCTGAAATCTGTAAAGTTCTGGATACATCTGTATGAGTATATTTATGGGAAATAATTTCATTGGGGGAAGAATTTAGGAAAATGGTTCTGATAAACCAAAGTGCACCCTAATACTCCTAACTTCAGAGACCTGGAGGAATCTGCTTCTCCTTGTGTCACATTACTTAACTAAACCTTAGTAAATGACACAAGAAGGAAACCGAAGTCATGAATAGAGATGATAATCATCTTTTCGGAAAAGTCTCTAAGCCCATCAGAGTGAGCCATAGGCTCTGGATCTCTCTGTGTTTCCTCACTGTCCCTAGCACCGAGACAGGCCACGTTGTCTCTCCCTTGAACACTATTCTCTACTGATCCAATCTCGAGCCTTCCCTCCTGTTCTCTTTCCCACCATTTGCCACGCCTCCTTTCCACTACCTTAACCCTATCTTATCTAACATCTAATCTAAAGTTGACTCATCGAAGATTGGCAGCAGTTGATACAAACATACATATCCTATAGTATTCAACAGTTTACAAAACATGGCACATGTACATGGTGGGGCGCAACCCACTTACTACACACCTCCCCACTTAACTATGGTCATCCCCGATCCAAAAATGTAATACGTACATGTGTAAAATAGTAAACGAAGTGTTATGCTAAAAGTCCACACTTGTTGTAGCCAGAGTTAATTTCACTCTTCAAGGCACCTTTGAAACAAGCAGTCACCCACAGACAATAGCTTTTATTTGCCATTGGTGCACAACAGTTCTGGACCCACCTTAAAGGGTCCATCATTTCCTTCCTTTTCCTCAACTCTTTGCAGATGCCAGTCCATTGTTTTACAACAAAGTCTGGAAGCCCCAGGTAGAGGTAAGGTTCATAGGGCAATCCACAAAGTTCATGGGGCAAGGGGCATAGCCGAGAGTGGGCAGCTCTCTCAAAGTATTTAAGTAAGCATTATGGGGCAGTACTATTTAGGCACTGTACGTTCTATAGTAGTGACAGCGATACACAGCATTGGTTTGAGAACAGATGTAGAAATACGATTATCTAGAGAACATCTTGCAATTGTTTTTGGGGCACTTATAATTTGGCACTGTATGGCGGGGTTATTTATACACTGACGGTACAGTAGAAGGTGGAGCATTGGGTGCAGAGGAGACTGGTTGGAAGGGGAGGGGGTTAAGTATATTGGATCATTTTATCCATCCCACATAGCAGGACCTGATGTTTTATATATGAGCGCAGTCTCCTTCACAGACATCGGAGGTCACTTATCAGGCGTTTACCGGTCACGTAAAAAGCAAATGATAAAAAATGCAGGTGCTGTGAAACATTTATAAGTGAAGAGCCGGTGACGCTGTGTACTGCGCGATGAGAAATGACATCTTACCATAGAACGGATCTCCCCCAGGACTGGACCGAAAATATCTGCAAATTCTTAAAGTGGCATCTTTCAAGGAGCCGACAAGTCATGTGGAGAAATGTGGTGGCGAGAAAGTGTCTGTAAAGTTCTGCGAGGTCAGAGCCTGGTCACCGCGGAACAAGACCCCGCTAACAGGGGGCTCCAGAGACCCCGGGAGCGCAGTACAAGTCCCCACAAGGCATAGGACAGATGAGGGCACAGAACAAGACCCCGCTAATAGGGGAGCTCCAGAGACGCCGCAGGACAAAGGACAGATGAGGGCGCAGAACAAGACCCCGCTAATAGGGGAGCTCCAGAGACGGCGCAGGACAAAGGACAGATGAGGGCGCAGAACAAGACCCCGCTAATAGGGGAGCTCCAGAGACGCCGCAGGACAAAGGACAGATGGGGCGCAGAACAAGACCCGCTAATAGGGGACTCTAGAGACCCCGGGAGCGCAGTATAAGACCCCGCAAGGCAAAAGACAGATGAGGGCACAGAACAAGACCCTGCTAATAGGGGGCTCCAGAGACCCTGGGAGCGTAGTACAAGACCCTGCAGGACAAAGGACAGATGAGGGTGCAGAACAAGACCCTGCTAATAGGGGGCTCCAGAGACCCTGGGAGCGTAGTACAAGACCCTGCAGGACAAAGGACAGATGAGGGTGCAGAACAAGACCCTGCTAATAGGGGGCTCCAGAGATCCTGGGAGCGTAGTACAAGACCCTGCAGGACAAAGGACAGATGAGGGTGCAGAACAAGACCCCGCTAATAGGGGGCTCCAGAGACCCTGGGAGCGCAGTACAAGACCCTGCAAGGCAAAGGACAGATGAGGGTGCAGAACAAGACCCCGCTAATAGGGGGCTCCACAGACCCCGGGAGCGTAGTACAAGTCCCCGCAGGACAAAAAACAGATGGGAGTACAGAACAAGTCTATGCTAATAGGGGGGCTCCAGAGACTCCGGGAGAGCAGTACAAGACCCCGCAAGGCAAAGAACAGATAGGGGCACAGAACAAGACCCCGCTAATAGGGGGCTACAGAGACCCCGGGAGCGTAGTACAAGACCTCACAAGGCAAAAGACAGTTGGAAGCGTAGAACAACAATCGAAAAGACTGCTGGAACAGCATTGCAAATGTGAACATGGTGCTAGCTAAAAATACACAATTTATCTACAGTGAAAGTTGCACACCAAATTAAGAGAAATAGGAATACGCATAACTGCTCTATGATACATAAAGATATGAAAAATACAATTGCCCATATAAAAAATTGAAAAAATTGAAAAATGTGACATTGCATGACTGCTGAGGATTATTTGAGAAAAAAAAAAGATATTTAATGTATTGATCAATTCCTTACTGCCCGATAACCACGTCACGGTAATTTCTTATTTATCGGGTCCCTAACCAAATGTTACCTCTATGTGCGGTTAAAACCTGCTTGTGTGTCTGGGAAGCCAGGGACCTGGCTGTATAGGAAATTGAATAAACATGGCTGAAGGGCAGGACTGGGTTCCCAGACAGAAAAAAAACTGTGTGAGAACCCAGCAGTCATGCAATGTCACATTTTCAATTTTTCATATGGCTAATTGTAGTTTTCATATCTTTATGTATCATAGAGCAGTTATGCTTATTCATATTTCTCTGAATTTGGTGTGCAGGGGCGTAAAACAAGACCCCGCTAATAGGCGGCTCCAGTGATGCCGTAGGACAATGGACAGATGGGGGCACAAAACAAGACCCCGCTACTAGAGGGCTCTAGAGACTCTTCAGGGCAAAGGACAGATGTGGGCGCAGTGCGCAGAAGGCCGAAACCATCACTGTCCGCTCACAGACCAACCGCAAGACCAACTACAGACAGATTGCTGAAGGGTTACAGTATTATATAGACTCTGCGTGCACACACAGACTCCCTGCACGCAAGCACACACACATTTCTAGAGCAGACACACACTCCTCGCGCATGCACACACACTCCTCGCACATGCACACACTCCTGGCGCATGCACACACACTCCTCGTGCATGCACACACACTCATCGCGCATGCACACACACTCCTCGCGCATGCACAGACTCGCTGCACACGCACACACTCATCGCGCATGCACACACACTCATCGCGCATGCGCACACACTCATCGCGCATGCGCACACACTCATCGCGCATGCGCAGACTCTCTGCATGCGCACACACTCCTCGCACATGCACACATACTCATCGCGCATGCACACACTCCTCGCGCATGCACAGACACTGCTCGCGCATGCACACACTCCTTGCGCATGCACACACATTTCTCGCGAATGCACACACACTCATCGCGCACACACACACACACACACTCCTCGCACACACACTCCTTGCGCACGCACACACACTCCTCGAGCACGCACAGACTCCATGCGCATGCAGCTGTAAACTATTATCTACAGGGTGTGAATGCAGAATAGCCTAAGCTGCACAGATGTATCTAATCTCATCATGTGTGATATCTGCTGAGCTGCTGTATCCAATCCTATATTAAGTGATACTGTCAGCTGAGCTCTGTATCTAATCTTCCTGTATCTCCGCTCTGAACGATTGTCGAGGTAGTTAGTGCAGCTGCAGGATTTCCGGATTATACCCAGTCCTGTGTTTTTGTTTTTCGTTTTATTTTTTTTACAGGAAACATAATCTATGAATTTCCTTGTGGGTAAATGTGATTATTTTGGATATTTCCCCCCGCGTCTTCGCGCTGCACATAATATATGTAAATCAGGGGAATTTCATATTTCAATGCTGGAGTAATATAACCCAGGAGGAGCGAGGAAATACAGCCCATCCGGCATCCCTGTAATATACGCCACAACGCCATGATGTCAAGTAGACGTATAGACGAGGCTGAGAAATCCAGGTGTCTGCAGTAAATCCTCCCCGGTGCCCCGGCTCTATCACTCACACAGGGAGAGAAGTCGCTGGTAATGGCGTCCTCGCTTCGTTAAATAATGTCCCCGCATCCGGTTTACTCATTTTTTAACATCATTATTTCCGTAAATTCTATTGCTGTGAAATTAAAGTGGAAACATTGTATCCAGATATTCCAATAAATAAAACATAGCGAGAGTAACAATAACAGTAATATACAAGACGGATGATCCCCTGCCCGGCTGACTGATGGCGGAACGGGGAGCCGGGATAAAAATGATGTCCATAAAAAAAGATGACATTTACAAGTCACTATGTATAGAGGAATAATGTATATAGCAAGTCCATGCAAACACCGGATAGTATGCATGTTCCCATCATGAGAGGTTTATAGTCCTGTATATAGGGGTCAGTATTATAGTAGTTATTTTCTTGTACATAGGGGTCATTATTATAGTAGTTATATTCTTGTACATAGGGGTCAGTATTATAGTAGTTATATTCTTGTACATAGGGGCAGTATTATAGTAGTTATATTCTTGTACATAGGAACAGTATTATAGTAGTTATATTCTTGTACAAAGGGGCAGTATTATAGTAGTTATATTCTTGTACATAGGGGCAGTATTATAGTAGTTATATTCTTGTACATAGGGGCAGTATTATAGTGGTTATATTCTTGTACATAGGAGCAATATTATAGTAGTTATATTCTTGTACAAAGGGGCAGTATTATAGTAGTTATATTCTTGTACATAGGGGCAGTATTATAGTAGTTATATTCTTGTACATAGGAGCAGTATTATAGTAGTTATATTCTTGTACAAAGGGGCAGTATTATAGTAGTTATATTCTTGTACATAGGGGTCAGTATTATAGTAGTTATATTCTTGTACATAGGGGCAGTATTATAGTAGTTATATTCTTGTACATAGGAGCAGTATTATAGTAGTTATATTCTTGTACAAAGGGGCAGTATTATAGTAGTTATATTCTTGTACATAGGGGTCAGTATTATAGTAGTTATATTCTTGTACATAGGGGCAGTATTATAGTAGTTATATTCTTGTACATAGGAACAGTATTATAGTAGTTATATTCTTGTACAAAGGGGCAGTATTATAGAAGGGAATTTTGTTTACTTACCGTAAATTCCTTTTCTTCTAGCTCTAATTGGGAGACCCAGACAATTGGGTGTATAGGCTATGCCTCCGGAGGCCGCACAAAGTATTACACTCAAAAGTGTTAAGCCCCTCCCCTTCTGCCTATACACCCCCCGTGCTCCCACGGGCTCCTCAGTTTTGGTGCAAAAGCAAGAAGGAGGAAAAAGAATTATAAACTGGTTTAAAGTAACTTCAATCCGAAGGAATATCGGAGAACTGAAACCATTCAACATGAACAACATGTGTACACAAAAAAACAGGGGCGGGTGCTGGGTCTCCCAATTAGAGCTAGAAGAAAAGGAATTTACGGTAAGTAAACAAAATTCCCTTCTTCTTTGTCGCTCTATTGGGAGACCCAGACAATTGGGACGTCCAAAAGCAGTCCCTGGGTGGGTAAAATAATACCTCGTAAGAGAGCCGTAAAACGGCCCTTTCCTACAGGTGGGAAACCGCCGCCTGAAGGACTCGTCTACCTAGGCTGGCATCCGCCGAAGCATAGGTATGCACCTGATAGTGTTTCGTGAAAGTGTGCAGGCTCGACCAGGTAGCCGCCTGACACACCTGCTGAGCCGCAGCCTGGTGCCTCAAAGCCCAGGACGCCCCCACGGCCCTGGTAGAATGGGCCTTCAGCCCTGATGGAACTGGAAGCCCAGCCGAACGGTAAGCTTCGATAATTGGCTCCTTGATCCACCGAGCCAGGGTTGATTTGAAAACCTGTGACCCTTTACGCTGGCCAGCGACAAGGACAAAGAGTGCATCCGAGCGGCGCAGGGGCGCCGTACGAGAAATGTAGAGTCTGAGTGCTCTCACCAAATCTAACAAGTGCAAATCCTTTTCACATTGGTGAACTGGATGAGGATAAAAAGAAGGTAAGGAGATATCCTGATTGAGATGAAAGGAGGATACCCCCTTAGGGAGAAAATCCGGAACCGGACGTAGAACCACCTTGTCCTGGTGAAACACCAGGAAAGGGGCTTTGCACGACAATGCTGCTAGCTCAGACACTCGCCGAAGAGAAGTGACTGCTACTAGAAAAACCACTTTCTGCGAAAGTCGTGAGAGAGAAATATCCCTCATTGGCTCGAATGGAGGTTTCTGAAGAACCATCAGAACCCCGTTTAGATCCCAGGGTTCTAACGGCCGCTTGTAAGGTGGAACGATGTGACAAACCCCCTGCAGGAACGTGCGTACCTGTGGAAGCCTGGCTAGGCGCTTCTGGAAAAACACAGAGAGCGCTGAGACTTGTCCCTTAAGGGAGCCGAGCGACAAACTCTTTTCCAGTCCAGATTGAAAGAAGGACAGAAAAGTGGGCAAGGCAAAAGGCCAGGGAGAAAAACCCTGAGCAGAGCACCACGACAGGAATATTTTCCACGTCCTGTGGTAGATCTTGGCGGACGTTGGTTTCCTAGCCTGTCTCATAGTGGCAATGACGTCTTGAGATAACCCTGAAGACGCTAGGATCCAGGACTCAATGGCCACACAGTCAGGTTGAGGGCCGCAGAATTCAGATGGAAAAAACGGCCCTCGCGATAGCAAGTCTGTTTGGTCTGGTAGTGTCCACGGTCGGCCGACCGTGAGATGCCACAGATCCGGGTACCACGACCACCTTGGCCAGTCTGGAGCGACGAGGATGGCGCGGCGGCAGTCGGTCCTGATCTTGCGTAACACTCTGGGCAACAGTGCCAGCGGAGGAAACACATAAGGGAGCTGAAACTGCGACTAATCCTGAACTAAGGCGTCTGCCGCCAGAGCTCTGGGATCTTGAGACCGTGCCATGAACATTGGTACCTTGTTGTTGTGCCGGGACGCCATGAGGTCGACGTCCGGCACCCCCCAGCAGCAACAGATCTCCTGAAACACGTCCGGGTGAAGGGACCATTCCCCTGCGTCCATGCCCTGGCGACTGAGATAATCTGCTTCCCAGTTTTCCACGCCTGGGATGTGAACTGCGGATATGGTGGATGCCGTGGCTTCCACCCACATCAAAATCCGCCGGACTTCCTGGAAGGCTTGCCGGCTGCGTGTGTCGCCTTGGTGGTTGAAGTATGCCACCGCTGTGGAATTGTCCGACTGAATTCGGATCTGCTTGCCCTCCAGCCACTGCTGGAACGCTTTCTGGGCAAGATACACTGCCCGTATGTCCAGAACGTTGATCTGAAGCGAGGACTCTTGCTGGGTCCACGTACCCTGAGCCCTGTGGTGGAGAAAAACCGCTCCCCACCCTGACAGACTCGCGTCTGTCGTGACTACTTCCCAGGATGGGGGTAGGAAGGATATCCCCTTCGATAATGAAGCGGGAAGAAGCCACCACCGAAGGGAAGCCTTGGTCGCCTGAGAGAGGGAGACGGTCCTGTCGAGGGACGTCGGCTTCCTGTCCCATTTGCGTAGGATGTCCCATTGAAGGGGACGCAGGTGAAACTGCGCGAAAGGGACTGCCTCCATTGCTGCCACCATCTCCCCCAGGAAGTGCATGAGGCGCCTCAAGGGGTGTGACTGGCCTTGAAGGAGAGATTGTACCCCTGTCTGTAGTGACCGCTGCTTGATCAGCGGAAGCTTCACTATCGCTGAGAGGGTATGAAACTCCATGCCAAGATATGTCAGCGATTGGGCCGGTGTCAGATTTGACCTTGTAAAATTGATGATCCACCCGACACCCTGGAGAGTCTCCAGGGTAGCGTCGAGGCTGTGTTGGCATGCCTCTAGAGAGGGTGCCTTGATCAGTATCCAAGTACGGAATCACCGAGTGACCCTGAGAGTGGAGGACCGCTACTACAGTAGCCATAACCTTGGTAAAAACCCGTGGGGCTGTTGCCAGGCCGAACGGCCGTGCCACGAATTGCAGGTGTTCATTTCCTATGGCGAAGCGCAAGAAGCGCTGGTGCTCTGGAGCAATCGGTACGTGGAGATAAGCATCTTTGATATCGATCGATGCAAGGAAATCTCTTTGGGACATTGAGGCGATGACGGAGCGGGGGGATTCCATCCTGAACCGTCTGGTTTTTACATGTTTGTTGAGCAGTTTCAGGTCCAGGACCGGGCGGAAAGACCCGTCCTCTTTTGGGACCACAAACAAGTTGGAGTAAAAACCGTGGCTCAGTTGCTGAAGAGGAACCGGGATCACCACTCCTTCTGCCTTCAGAGTGCGCAGCGCCTGCAGAAGAGCCTCGGCTCGCTAGTGAGGCGGGGATGACCTGAAGAATCGAGTCGGGGGACGAGAGGTGAACTCTATCTCGTAACCGTGAGACAGAATGTCTCTCACCCAGCGGTCTTTTATTTGTGGCAGCCAGGTGTCGCAAAAGCGGGAAAGCCTGCCACCGACCGAGGATGCTACTAGAGGAGGTCGAAAGTCATGAGGAAGCCGCTTTGTTAGCGGCGCCTCCGGTGGCCTATTAAGGACGTGACTTAGACCGCCATGCATCAGAGTTCCTTTGTTCTTTCTGAGACCTTTTGGACGAGGAGAATTGGGACCTGCCCGCGCCCTGAAAGGACCGAGACCTCGACTGCCCTCTCCTCCGTTGGGGTATGTCCTGTTTGGACTGGGGTAAGGATGAATCCTTTCCCTTGGATTGTTTGATGATTTCATCCAGACGCTCGCCAAACAGCCTGTCGCCAGAAATTGGCAAACTGGTTAAGCGCTTTTTGGAAGCAGAATCTGCCTTCCATTCCCGTAGCCACAAGGCCTTGCGGAGTACCACCGAATTGGCGGCCGCGACCGCCGTACGGCTCGCAGAGTCCAGGACAGCAATAATAGCGTAAGACGCAATTGCCGAGGTCTGGGTGGTAATGGATGCCACTTGTGGCGCGGCCGTGCATGTGGCTGCTTCAATGCTTGACCTGCTGAGATAGCTTGTAGCGCCCATACAGCTGCGAATGCTGGGGCAAAAGAAGCTCCGATAGCTTCATAGATGGATTTCAACCAGAGCTCCATCTGCCTGTCAGTGGCATCCTTGAACGAAGCCCCCTCGTCCACTGCAAGTATGGATCTAGCCGCCAGTCTGGAGATTGGAGGATCCACTTTGGGACACTGAGTCCAACCTTTAACCACGTCAGGGGGAAAAGGATAACGTGTATCCTTAAGGCGCTTAGAAAAAAACGCTTATCTGGACAAGCATGATGATTCTGGACTGCCTCTCTGAAATCAGAGTGGTCTAGAAACATACTCGGTGTAAGAGAAGCTGACTCCTCCGCCGGAGGAGCTGAGGGAGAAATATCCAGCATTTGATCGATGGACGCAATAAGATCGTTCACTATGGCGTCCCCGTCTGGAGTATCAAGATTGAGAGCGGCCTCAGGATCAGAATCCTGATCAGCTGTCTCCACAGTATCAACCAGAGATTCCCCCCGCTGAGACCCTGAACAATATGATGTCGAGGGAAATTCTAAGCGAGCCCGCTTAGTCGGTCTGGGGCTGGGGTCTAAGTCAGAACCCTCAGCCTGGGATGTATGAGATACCCCGGGAGGACATTGTTGGTCGAACTGAGGGGGGTCAGGGAACAATGATACAACAGAGTCCCTTTGCTGAGATACCGGCCTAGACTGCAAGGCTTCTAGTATCTTAGCCATAGTCTCAGAGAGTTTTGCAAACTCCGTCCCCGTCACTAGGACAGTGTCAACAGGTGGCTCCCCCTGGGCCCCTCTTAGCAGAGGCCCTGGCTGAAGAAGTGTCACAGGGGCCGAACAATGCACACCATGAGGGTCAATGGAACCTGCCGGCAGCTGGGTCGTACAAGCGACGCAGGCAGCATAATAAGCCTGTGTTTTTGGCACCCCTGCCTTTTGTGGGCGCCATGCTATTGTTTTCCCTGAGTAACACACTAGGGTATATAGCCAGAATGAACTGTGCTCATACAGTGTAAAATATATACTAAAAACAAATAATGTATCAGTACACTACAGCACCATGAGGCTAGCACCACAGGTGCTGCTTACCATCCGCCTAAAGCGGTTATGAGGCCACCAGAGACCGTGTCTGGGTCTCTCAGGGTTTGTCCCTCTCTGCAGCGTCGTAGGAGCTGACAGGAAATGGCTGCGGCGTCCTGACGAGAGGAGGGAGCCGTGGGCGTAGCCGAGGTGCTCACACTGTGCACAGTGAGGGGAGTGGAGTATGGAAATCATACTCCAGCCCTCAGTGCTGCTCTTCCGTGCAGCGTCCCGCCCTTCCCCTGCCTGTCAGGGCTGAGGGCGGGAGAAAGGGAAACTAGGCCGCAAGCCAAGCCGGGGACTCGAGTATAAGCGTGGCCGCCGTAAAAGCGCGGCTAACGCCGAGTCCCCGGCGAACTACAAGTCCCAGCCGCGCCGCAGTTTCCCATGGCAGCGGCGGTTAGCGCGGTAGCCCCTACATATAAACACACTCAGCGACGCTGAGTGTGTAATGGCACAGTTTAAACCGGTCCCCCGGTGCACTAGCACACCCAGCAAAGCTGAGGTGTTGCCGTGCGCGGTCCCCACAGGGAAACAGAGTACCTTCACGTAGCAGGGCCATGTCCCTGAACGGTACCCGGCTCCTTCCAGCAGGCTCCATAGGAGTTGTGGATGAAGCACGGTCTCAGTGCCTGGAGACCGATAGGATCCCACTTCACCCAGAGCCCTGAGGGGGATGGGGAAGGAAAGCAGCATGTGGGCTCCAGCCTCCGTACCCGCAATGGATACCTCAACCTTAACAACACCGCCGACAAGAGTGGGGTGAGAAGGGAGCATGCTGGGGGCCCTATATGGGCCCACTTTTCTTCCAACCGACATAGTCAGCAGCTGCTGCTGACTAATCTGTGGAGCTGTGCTGTGCGTGTCTGACCTCCTTCGCACAAAGCAAAAAACTGAGGAGCCCGTGGGAGCACGGGGGGTGTATAGGCAGAAGGGGAGGGGCTTAACACTTTTGAGTGTAATACTTTGTGCGGCCTCCGGAGGCATAGCCTATACACCCAATTGTCTGGGTCTCCCAATAGAGCGACAAAGAAAGTAGTTATATTCTTGTACATAGGGGCAGTATTATAGTAGTTATATTCTTGTACATAGGGGCAGTATTATAGTGGTTATATTCTTGTACATAGGAGCAATATTATAGTAGTTATATTCTTGTACAAAGGGGCAGTATTATAGTAGTTATATTCTTGTACATAGGGGCAGTATTATAGTAGTTATATTCTTGTACATAGGAGCAGTATTATAGTAGTTATATTCTTGTACAAAGGGGCAGTATTATAGTAGTTATATTCTTGTACATAGGGGCAGTATTATAGTAGTTATATTCTTGTACATAGGAGCAGTATTATAGTAGTTATATTCTTGTACAAAGGGGCAGTATTATAGTAGTTATATAATTGTACATAGGGGCAGTATTATAGTAGTTATATTCTTGTACATAGGAGCAGTATTATAGTAGTTATATTCTTGTACAAAGGGGCAGTATTATAGTAGTTATATTCTTGTATGTGTGCGTGTATATATATATATATATATGTATATATATATATATATAATATATATATATGTGTGTGTGTGTGCGTGTGTGAGAAAAATACGTTGATCTAGTAATGACAGGTAGAAAGAAGCAGGATGCTGGTAAAAGTTCCAAACATTTTTTATTACCATATTTCTTTAAAAAATACAACGACCCAGTAGGTACAGGAACAGAAAATCACACCAGGAAAAACGCAGACGGGACTACGCGTTTCAGCGGTATCACCCGCCTTTTTCACGGTCCTAACCATCCTAGGTCCTAATGGTCCTAATTGTCTTTGTGGATATACTGAGATAAATATATATATACACACACACACACACACTATATCACAAAAGTGGGTACGCCCCTCACATTTTTGTAAATATTTTATGGCTTTCCATGGGACAACACTGTAGATCTGACCCTGTGATACAATGTACAGTGTCAGTGTGCAGCTTGTATAACAGGGTAAATTTTGTGCCCTCTAAATAACTCAGCACACAGCCATTAATGTCTAAACCACTGGCAACAAAATGAGTACACCCCTAAGAGAAAATGGACAAATTGTGCCCAAATTGTGAACATTTTGTTTAGGCGCCATTATTTTCCAGCACAGCCTTACCTCTCTTGGGCCTGGAGATCTCTAGAGCTTCACAGAAGCCACTGGATCCTCTTCCATCCTCCATGAGGACATCACGGAGCTGGTGGATATTACAGTCCTTGCGCTGCTCCATCTTCCGTTTGAGGAGGCCCCACAAATGCTCCATAGGGTTTTGGTCTGGAGACGCTCGGCTGGTCCAGCACCTTTACCCTCAGTTTCTGTAATGAGGCAGTGATGATCTTGGAGGTGTTTGGGGTCATTATCATGTTGGAATATGAAGGGAGGGGATCATGCTTTGCTTCAGTGTCATAGTACATGTCGGCATTAATGTTTCCTCAATGAACTGTAGCCCCCACATCCGGCAACACTTATGCAGCTGCAAACCAGGACCCTTCACCACCATGCCTGACTGTAGGCAGGACACACTTGTCTTTGTCCTCCTCACCTGGTTGCCGCCACACATGCTTGATAACAACTGAACCAAATAAGTTTATCTTGGTCTCATCAGAGCACAGGACGGTTCCAGTAATCCATGTCCTTGATCTGCTTGTCTTCTGCAAGCTGTTTGTGGCTTTCTTGTGCATCATCTTTAGAAGAGGCTTCCTTCTGGGACAACAGTCATGCAGAGAAATATGATGCAGTGTGCAGCGTATGGTCTGAGCACTGACAGGTGGACAGGTGGACACCCACCCCTGTAACCTCTGCAGTGTGCGGTGTATGGTCTGAGCACTGACAGGTGGACCCCCACCCCTGTAATCTCTGCAGCAATGTTCACAGCACACATACATCTATTCTGAAAAAACGACCTCTGGATATCATGCTGACCATGTGCGCTCCGCTTCTGTGGTTGACCATGGCGAGGCCTGTTCTGAGTGGATCCTGTCTTGTAATGTCAAGGGAGGAATTTGGGCAAAGATAGCTAATGGTATCTTCGTTTGGAATATTCAGAGGCCGGTGCCGTATTAGCTATATATCAGTGCTGATATTAATGAACCAGACAATGATTACATAAGACATGTTCTCAGTTTGAGCTCAGGCTTGCGTCTGAAACTCGTATATTCGGTAGATCCAATTATACAGTATGCATCAAAAACCTTGAAGCCAGAACACAGTTTAGGGAGGATTCCACTCCCCAATTTCTCCCAGCATGTTATAAAACACATCTCTGTTATACATTGTTTCTGTGTGAATCTTCTGATAAGACTTTGCAGTTTCACATTCTGGCTTCATTATCTTTGGTTAACCCCTTCATGACTATACAGCTTAGAATTATATTATGGGTCTATGCGATGGCTACATAGACAGACAGATTATTATGCAACTACATCTACATTTTGATTATTTACATACACAGATATTCTTATTATGTTTGAACAAACAAGCTATAGCTCAGACCACCTCCACAGTAATAAGGCTGTATGGTCTTGGCCACTGTGCTGCAGTTCAGTGTCAGGATGTTGGCAATCTCCTTATATCTTCGGCCATCTTTATGTAGAGCAACAATTCTTTTTTTCGGAGAATTCTTTGCCATGAGGAGCCATGCTGAACTTCCAGTGACCAGTATGAGAGAGTGTGTGAGCGATAACACCAAAATATAACACACCTGCCCCCCATTCACACCTGAGACCTTGTAACACTAATGAGTCACATGACACCGGGGAATAAAAATGGATAATTGGGTACAATTTGGCCATTTTCACTTAGGGGTGTACTCACCTTTTGTGGCCAGCGGTTTAGACATTAATGGCTGTGTGCTGAGTTAGAGGACACCAGATTTACCCTGTTATACAAGCTGCACACTGACACTGTACATTGTATACAAGCTGCACACTGACACTGTACATTGTATCACAGGGTCAGATCTGCAGTGTGGTCCCATAGAATAGAATAGAAATATTCACAAAAATGTACACTATATATAACTATCTTGGAGCAGAGACATTTTTGTCAGTTTTTAGGAGGATTGAGGGATTTCCTTCAGGGCATAAAAAGTTCTTTGAAAAAGTGAATTAATTATGAGCATTTTCCACGGACAGAAATCATAATTTGGTGCCTGCAGCAAAACAAGAACAGAAACCGGAGAATTTTATCTAAAAAGTCACCAGATTTTCAGGCTTTCTTCAAGATGGATTTTGAAATCAGTAAAAAAAAAAGCAATAGAGGATAAAGCAGATACATTCAGACGAGGGTGTCAGTATCTCGGGGGACGGATAGCATAAGCAAGTACTTGACAGTTAAAGGGGCCCTGTGCATTAGGGCCCGGCAGCAGTTCTCTATTGTTTGGTGTTCTGTATGTAAAACATAAATTGTATAGATAAAACTCTCAAAGAATTGTGCTGGTAATGTTAGTTCCTGGAAACCAGAGGATCTAGTAGGCTTCCATCCAAGACGTCAGGATGCTCCATCTTTAGACGGTGCTCTGCCATTCATATTCAGGGCAGGAGTCATGGTTCGGAAAAGGGTATGTAGGGGGCATGGGGCACAAGAAGCTCCCCGGGTGCAACGAACGACAAAACTATAAAAGTATGGACTGTATGGACACTTCGGAGTTGGCAGCGGTAATATTGCCAACGTAAAGTTTCCTAGAAAAAGTCTAAAATACGGATGAAATAGCAAAAAGTGACATCTTAAACGAGCTCTTCATGGTGTCCCAAGTGTTATAGGACTTGGGATGTAGTATATCTAGACTATAGTGTAAGTGCAGAAAGTTCCTGTTTTCGGCTTTGCTGCTTTATGCAATGTGTTTCGTTCCCAGGCTCTGGTGGCCTTAGGCTATGTGTCCACGGGAGAATGTAGCTGCGGATTTTTCTGCATCAAAATCCGCAGCTTTCCCGCAAAATCCGCACCTTTTCAAAGGTGCGGATTTGCCGCAGATTTGATGCGGATTTTGGTGCAGATTTTTTTTTTTCTTCCCAATTTTAAAGCCAAAATCCAGATGAAAATCCGCAACAATAATTGACATGTTGCAGATTTTTCCGGATCAAAATCCGCACGAAATCCGCTGCGGAAAAATCCGCAGCGTGGGCACAGCATTTCCAAAATGCCATAGAAATGGCTGGGAAGTGCCTGAGCTGCAGATTTTCGGGAAATCCGCGGCTTTTCCGCGAGAAATCTGCGGCAAAATTCGCGCATTTTCCGCAGCGTGGGCACATAGCCTTAGAGTAGCGAGGAAAGCGACGGATTGGAAACTTTAGGCAAATAGTTACTGTTTTATTTATTCTAGGAGGTACAGAAACTTGGGGGTTACCAGTTAGGCCCCCCTTCATACTTCAGTGATTCCGGTACGTGTGATATCCGTTTTCATATGTACCCTGGACATGGACACATGCAGACATTACAATCAATGGATCTCCACACTCAGCAGTGTTTTCTCATGTGCTCCACACAGCGACATGTCCGTTTTTCTCTGACAGCACTGAAGTCACCAGACCGCACACTGATGTGATCCATGTGACACATAGCGGAGAAAACGGGTCTTTGAAATAAAATGATTTTCTATACTCCCCTGTCTCCAGTGCTGCTGCCATTTGCTTCTGGGTCCCGCTCATTATGCTCATGAATATTCACTGCACTGCAGACCCTCAGGGCACTAGAGGGAACTGCATACTCTAGGATGTGTGCCGATACCATCAAAGCACAACCAAAATCCTAGTTTTCCACTCCACATCGGGCATACAGGGTTAACCATGTAAGGGGATGGTCACCATGGAAAGGAACGAGTCCCGGGAATTAGCCAATCTGGTGGGAGGGGTCAGCAGTCAGTTTAGAAAAGTCTAGCACACAGAAGAGCGGACGTGCCTGAGCTGGGTCCGTGTAACAGTGACCCCGGGGGCACAGGAGAGAGGTCGCCAGGATGGGTACCGGAGATTCCGCTGGGACCAGAGCACGAACGGGGCACAGGGCCCTAGATCAGGCGCCAGTTCTACACGGCTTGATAAATACCTGCCCGGTGAGGACACCTTCAAGGACTTCACCAAACCAAATAACCCGGGGGCATCAGCAGTAAATTAGGATCGGGGTTTGGACATTTACCTCCCCACAGGGTCCGCACTGCCCGCCGTATGGAGAAGGAGACTGTACCCCAAAAGGGACAGTCGAGGTCCCCAAACGCTCCACGCTACGGGGACCCAACCAACAGAGAGTGACGGGGACAGAGCAACCGGGGTCACTACATTGGCACTGATACTCCTGGGACCTGAACCAGTAACCTCTGGGTCCACAGTGAGTGGAGTCTGTTAAAGACAACCTGATGTGCTCTCCATTATTACACCCGTTACATCTCCCAGGCACAGCCCTACCTGCGGAGGGCCTAACACCATTGCTGCAATCACCACCAGCCCTGGGAATCAGGGCCGCCATCAGGGCATTACTACTGAGACTGGTGTAGGGGACCAGGTAAAAAAGGGGGGGGCCCAGCTGAGCCAGGGACAATTACTTAGCTTTGTTAAGCCCCAAGCCAGCCGGGCCTCCATCCCTCAGCCCGCCCCAGTCACAGCTGCAGAAGAGGACCCCGGCAGTGTTGCTGTTGATACTATACACGTGGCTAATTTGCATCGCATGCAAATTAGCCACACGTGCTGGATATATCGGGTATGCAACTGTATACCCGGTCGGTATCTAGGGGGGGGGGCTGGCAATGCATCTGCCCTGGGCGCAACTGTGAGGGGTGCGCTGTCGGGCTGCCTGATGCGGCGGTGTTAAAGTCTGAGCCCCGTAGTGGGAGCCGGTTATTCCCTGAGCGCGGCTGTCACGCTGGGGCCCTTGCTCGCCCATCAGTAATGAGGGCAATCTGACCTGTTATCCAGAGCTCCAGGCTTCGGGGGCCCTGGTCAGATCGCCCTCATTACACGCTACGATCCAGGCAGGGAGCGATCTTGCAGCTCCGCACAGTCAGTGCATGGCAGCGGAACGCAGGAATCTCTCCTCTGTTCCCTGCCCGGCACTTTCTCTGTGACACACGCGTGCGCACTGATGACGTCAGTATGGCGCACGCATGTGTCATTTCAAAAGTTCCCGCCCGGCAGGCAGGAGAAGAAGCGGCACAGCGGTGGCCTTGGCGGAGAGAAGCAGCAACAGGGCCCCTAGGAAAACGGCACTGGCGCAGCAGGGCCCATACAAGAGGAGAAGAAGCTCGGCAGGGGGCCCGTATGGAGGTGCCTGAGGAGGGAGAGGTGAGTGGTGACTAATTAACTGAGGAGGGGACAATGAGCAGGAGGGGGGGGGGTTACTGGTGACTAATACTGGGGGTGTAGCTGTAGCTTAGCTACCGGGGGGGAAAAAGGGGGGCGGTCGCTCCGAGCTGCTGCCTACCAGGGCCAGGTTAAAACAGTTTTTTTATATTTGTTTTAAACTCCCATTTCCTTTTGCCATCTAGCAAATACGGCGTTTTTTTAAAGGGGGAGGGGAGATTTAATACCTGAGCGCTGCAGAGGCAGGAGGCTCTAATCTGCTCCTGTGCAGGACCTGCGATTACCTCATGCCCATGTGACCCCCCATGTGGGAGGAGCCAGAAGATACTTGAGTAGCTGTAGCAGATGAAGTCACATGACAGGTAATGAGTGAAGAGAAGAACATGGGGGGTGCTGAGTGTGAGGGGCTGAGTGTGAGGGGCTGAGTGTGACAAGAGAGGGGCTGAGTGTGAGGGGCTGAGTGTGACAAGAGAGAGGCTGAGTGTGAGGGGCTGAGTGTGACAAGAGAGGGGCTGAGTGTGAGGGGCTGAGTGTGACAAGAGAGGGGCTAAGTGTGAGGGGCTGAGTGTGAGGGGCTGAGTGTGACAAGAGAGGGGCTAAGTGTGAGGGGCTGAGTGTGACAGAGATGGCCAGCGTGTGAGGGGCTGAGTGTGATGGGCTCAGTGTGACAAGAGAGGTGCTGAGTTTGAGGGGCTGAGTGTGACAAGAGAAGGGCTGAGTGTGACAAGAGAAGGGCTGAGTGTGAGGGGCTGAGTGTGACAAGAGAGGGGCTGAGTGTGAGGGGCTGAGTGTGACAAGAGAGGTGCTGAGTGTGAGGGGCTGAGTGTGACAAGAGAGGGGCTGAGTGTGATGGGCTGAGTGTGACAAGAGAGGGGCTGAGTGTGAGGGGCTGAGTGTGACAGAGATGGCCAGAGTGTGAGGGGCTGAGTGTGATGGGCTCAGTGTGACAAGAGAGGTGCAGAGTGTGACAGAGAGGGGCAGACTGTGATGGAGCGGGGCAGTGTAGAGGGTTTTATGGAGCGGGGCGGTGTAGAGGGTGTATTACGGAAAGAGGTGGTGTAGAGCGTGTATTATGGAGCAGGGAGGTATAGAGCGTGTATTATGGAAAGAGGCTGTGTAGGTGGTGTGTTATGTAGAGGGGCAGTGTAGAAGGTGCATTATGGAGAGCGGCGGTGTAGAAGGTGCATTATGGAGAGCGGCGGTGTAGAAGGTGCATTATGGAGAGCGGCGGTGTAGAAGGTGCATTATGGAGAGCGGCGCTGTAGAAGGTGCATTATGGAGAGCGGCGCTGTAGAAGGTGCATTATGGAGACTGGCGGTGTAGAAGGTGCATTATGGAGAGCGGCGGTGTAGAAGGTGCATTATGGAGAGCGGCGGTGTAGAAGGTGCATTATGGAGAGCGGCGCTGTAGAAGGTGCATTATGGAGAGCGGCGGTGTAGAAGGTGCATTATGGAGAGCGGCGCTGTAGAAGGTGCATTATGGAGACTGGCGGTGTAGAAGGTGCATTATTGAGAGCGGCGGTGTAGAAGGTGCATTATGGAGACTGGCGGTGTAGAAGGTGCATTATGGAGAGCGGCGGTGTAGAAGGTGCATTATGGAGACTGGCGGTGTAGAAGGTGCATTATGGAGAGCGGCGGTGTAGAAGGTGCATTATGGAGACTGGCGGTGTAGAAGGTGCATTATGGAGACTGGCGGTGTAGAAGGTGCATTATGGAGAGCGGCGGTGTAGAAGGTGCATTATGGAGAGCGGCAGTGTAGAAGGTGCATTATGGAGAGCGGCGGTGTAGAAGGTGCATTATGGAGAGCGGCGGTGTAGAAGGTGCATTACGGAGAGCGGCGGTGTAGAGCGTGTATTATGGAGCAGGGAGGTGTAGAGTGTGTATTATGGAAAGAGGCGATGTAGGTAGGTGGTGTGGTATTATGGAGAGGGGCGATGTAGAAGGTGCATTATGGAGAGGGGCAGGCGATGTAGAGGGTGTATTATTACTTTTCTGAGGGAAATACTTCATTTTCTGTAACAACTTCAATGGTGCTAAGACCTTTGGCCATGACTGTGTGTGTGTGTATATATATATATATATATATATATATATATATATATATAGATATATGGATAGATATAGATAGATTTATATATGTATGTATGTATGTATGTATGTATGTATGTATATGTATGTATGTTTTTCCAAGAGTGGTGGCGGACTGTGGAAGGCTTGAGGGGTGGAGTCAGAGCTGGGGTGGGGTCTCAAGGGGGCCCCATAATTTTGCCAGTATGGGGCCCTGAAATTCCTAGTGGCGGCCCTGCTGAGAATACCCACATTCAGCAGCGGCGGTTTTCCATCCTTAACCATCCTTAGCGTCACATGACAAAAACTCTTATCTCCCCTGTAAATACCTCCCATTACCAAAAGTTGCCCAGGTTATAGGTCCGGGCAACGGCCACTAGAGTGACATTCCAATTGGTATCCGCCCGGGACCGAGTACCCCCTTCCCTGGGCGCAACACGCACGCTGAATTTTTTTATGCATTTTTGGTGCAGTTTGTTGCCCAAATCTGCATGTTTATCCTTCTCCAGCAAAGTCTATAAGAATTCTGAAGTGCTGTGCGCACGTTGCTCCTTTTTTCCCTGCAGTTTTGGGTGCAGCAAAAAGAAGCAGCATGTTAATTCTTGGCGTGTTTTGTTTCCTGCGTTTTGTAGCCCTTCCAGTAATTGAGTTTCTCATAAGATCCCTGTCCACAGATTACTCCATTTCTTTTGCATCCTTTAATAATGTCTATTCCGGATGGTTCTATCCCAACAAGCTTCGGCAGATTTATCCCACTGTTCCCAGTAATTCGTGACTGAGTTCAAACTGGGAGACATCTCCTAGTAAACAAACAGATAAATTGAGATTCTGTTTGCAGAGAGAATGTCTGACAGCGGCTTGTTAAATGTCAATAGATGGGACGCCATAAAGTCTTAATAAAAAGCACATTATTATAACTCCTCAGATCAATATTTACAGAGAAGAGAGACAATGTAACAAGTGAGACATTGTAACAAGTGAGACAATATAACAAGTGAAACAATGGAACAAGTGAGACACTGTAACAAGTGAGACACTGTAACAAGTGAGACACTGTAACAAGTGAGACAATGAGACAATGTAACAAGTGAGACAATGAGACAATGTAACAAGTGAGACAATGAGACAATGTAACAAGTGAGACAATGAGACAATGTAACAAGTGAGACACTAACAAGTGAGACACTGTAACAAGTGAGACACTGTAACAAGTGAGACACTGTAACAAGTGAGACACTGTAACAAGTGAGACACTGTAACAAGTGAGACAATGAGACAATGTAACAAGTGAGACAATGAGATAATGTAACAAGTGAGACAATGTAACAAGTGAGACAATGTAACAAGTGAGACACTGTAACAAGTGAGACAATGAGACAATGTAACAAGTGAGACAATGTAACAAGTGAGACACTGTAACAAGTGAGACACTGTAACAAGTGAGACAATGAGACAATGTAACAAGTGAGACACTGTAACAAGTGAGACACTGTAACAAGTGAGAATGTAACAAGTGAAACAATGTAACAAGTGAGACAATGTAACAAGTGAGACAATGTAACAAGTGAAACACTGTAACAAGTGAGACAATGTAACAAGTGAGAATGTAACAAGTGAAACAATGTAACAAGTGAGACAATGTAACAAGTGAGACAATGTAACAAGTGAGACAATGCAACAAGTGAAACACTAACAAGTGAGACACTGTAACAAGTGAGACACTGTAACAAGTGAGACAATGTTACAAGTGAAACACTGTAACAAGTGAGACAATGTAACAAGTGAGAATGTAACAAGTGAAACAATGTAACGAGTGAGACAATGTAACGAGTGAGACAATGTAACAAGTGAAACACTGTAACAAGTGAGACAATGTAACAAGTGAAACACTGTAACAAGTGAGACAATGTAACAAGTGAGACAATGTAACAAGTGAAACAATGCAACAAGTGAGACAATGCAACAAGTGAAACAATGCAACAAGTGAAACAATGCAACAAGTGAGACAATATAACAAGTGAGAATGTAACAAGTGAAACAATGTAACAAGTGAGACAATGTAACAAGTGAAACAATGTAACAAGTGAGACACTGTAACAAGTGAGACAATGTAACAAGTGAGACAATGTAACAAGTGAAACAATGTAACAAGTGAGACAATGTAACAAGTGAGACAATGTAACAAGTGAGACAATGTAACAAGTGAGACACTGTAACAAGTGAGACACTGTAACAAGTGAAACAATGTAACAAGTGAGACACTGTAACAAGTGAGACAATGCAACAAGTGAAACAATGTAACAAGTGAGACAATGTAACAAGTGAAACAATGTAACAAGTGAAACAAGGTCAACATTTCCCAATACGAGTATTTATGCTTCTTTGTTCCTACATTAAAATGTGATTGTTCCTAAAACTTTTAAATTAGAAGGAATGGTGAAGAAGGAAGAAAAGAAGGTAGGGAGGGGATGAGGGTGTTCAAAAATTATGAGTTTTTATGCAGAAATGTTTTTAGAAAAAGCTCTTTTTAAGGTTTTGGAGCTTCTTTTCCTGAAATGGTTTTGGAAATGTTTTATATTTTGTTTTCCTGTACTTTATTTTGCCGGCATTTGATTTGACCATTCAAAGAGGTTTCCTTCTAAATCTGCTAAAGAGAAAATGATGAAAGTTGGATTTCCCTTAGAAATGAATTGGATGAGTATTTTATGGGTATTCCAATCTGTTTTTCAGAAGGATTTTGGAGGAGTTTTATTAAAAAAAGCAAACACTAAAAATAATAAGTGTGAACACTGTCAAAGATGAGATTGCAGTAGCCTAGAGAGGTGATGTGTGTTACATTAGGTATGGGGTAGTACCAAGTGAACGGTTAAAGGGAAGGGAAACCCTTTGTTTAGGGAATAGAGAGATAGTGACCCCTGACCAAACCTACCGCTGGTCCCTGGGGTCCCTCACCAGCTTAGATAGGTTCCGCACCTATGCGTCGAGCTGGATACCTGACCCTAGGTATCACTAGTGCTGGACTCTAAATAGGGAACAGATGGGATGAGCTCTTCATCAACCCCACTAAACAACTATAGAGGACACAAGGAGGACACACAGGGGGAAAATGCATGAACTACTTATCCACAGATGACACAGGTAGAAATTCAGCAAAGTTACAGCAACAGTACCATAGATGAATGCAAGCCACCTGCTTGCATCCAAAGCTTGAATTAACTGATTATCACCAACACAAGTCCAAGGAATGAAGGGGTATTTAAGCCCAAGGGGAAATACAGATAATTAGCAGCTGAAAGGAAGAGCAGCTCAGCAGGGTCCTAAAGGGAAAAGAATGAAAACCCAGCAAGAAAGCTACCTAATACAATGAATACTGGCAGTATGAACAATAGAAAGTCAGGGAGCATTTTACACAGCCAAACATTGTGACCATCTATTGTCGGACACCACATGATTGTCTCACCCATGACACACTCGTGACAGGTGAAAATAACTTTCATAGGAATCCAAATCAGGTAATGTAATAATAAATCCACATGCAAATTACCGTTTAAGTGCATTATGGGCGTGTCTATACAATCAAGTGCACTGACACGCCCCCAGTGCACTTCAAAACTAATTTGCATGTGACTTGAAATATCAGTTTCTCTTTGATGGCAGATCAGATTGCTACAAGACAGGCAACATTTGTTCTTCTTGTTGTGCTGCGACTTGTACGGCCATACCATTAAAGTGCCCTTAAAGTTTCCCGTTAAGCAGCTGAACTTATAACATCATCACATACAGCATTAAACACAAATTTCTATATTTTAAGGCAGAATTCCATTTTATACTATTATGACGCTTACTTGTCTATTGATACATTGCTGTCTATTACCGGTACCATCATTTCCCAGTGGTGGAAAACGGTACTGCAAGTAAAAACTAATTTTTCAGTAGGGGGCGGAACAATAAGTTCCTTGCAAAAGTAAAGAGCACATAAAATACCAACAAATAACAGGTGACATTAAAAATAAAGACATTCTTCAGGGAAGTAATTTGATGCCATTTTCGGCTGTAACAGGAATTGGCCTTTAAGAAAACATAATAAAACCTAATATCCATAGAGGGAGCCCTCTCCAGCGATGCTCAGATGCCGCAGCTTAGTGGATTTAGCTTGGCATTAGACTTGCTGTATGCGGAGATTTAGGCATTAATCCTTGATGAATAGCTGATTTAAGCCGCCATTTGTTTAAGCCACGCGGCGCGATATACGATAATAAGGCAACAAATTATTAGGCTGGTGTATGGGGCTGACGATGAATGAAGCCGCCGGTCGGCTGCGAGCAGCCATATGTCTGTCAGTGTTAGCACGGGTGCGGGGGATATATAGGTTTACATAAGGAGACATCATTTCATGTAAGCACCTTGCAGGTTCATCCGTCAGCGGCTCGGGCGGATTCACGACAAGCGTATTAAGAAAAATAAAGTTGTTCGATGTCTATAAAAATAATATCAGGAGGAATCGAGCGCGAGGAGTTCAGAACGCACTTATCCGGTGATATAAAGTCACTCCAATCATCAAGTGATAACATGGGACGGGTAAGAGACTCCTATGGATTAGGAACACTCCGCGTCTATACGGAGGCGAGGGTGCGGTGGTGGCCCCATGATGGTAGCATCATAAAAAAAATATTATTGTTGAGCGTCTTTATTTTTTCTCATGGGGAAACAGCGAGGACACAAAACTGTCAAGTAAATCGTGATTTTTCTCCCATGGTCATTAAGTGATGAGCCTTAAAGGGAACCTCGGAGGATGACTTTACTACTGAAACTAGTGACATGGCAGTGTAGGTCTGACCACAACAATAAAAACGACACCTATCTTGTAACAATCCGATGTGCCAGTGCTGAGAATTCAAGCTTTGAAGTCACATGCAAATTAGCCTAGAAGTGCATTGGGGCGTGTCGATGCACTTCCTGTCTAATTTGCATGTGACTTAAAAGCTCAATTTCTCAGCACTGGTACATCGGATAGCTACAAGACAGGTATCATTTTTATTGTCGTTTAAGGGTCTATACAGTCAAGTCATCAGTTTTAGTATTAAGAGTCTAGACAGGTTCCCTTTAAGTACACAAGAATATTAATTTTATTACTACAGTTAATTTTTTATTATATAAGGCCGCTTTCACACTGCGATCCTCTCCCCATTCAGAAGTCCTGGCGGGTTTCCATCCGAACCCTGCGCAAATGAGGTTTTGGACGTATGCGCCATCAGGGACACTGACTATAATGGTGCAGGCGGAGTCACCATGTGCTCTGTCATGCACCAATTTGGGTGCATATGCTTACTGGAGGTGGACATCCAGACGTAGTAGATTGAGCCTCGGTGTATAATCTACTACGTCTGGACGTCCGCCTCCAGTAAGTGTATATACACGAAAATGGTGCACAACAAAACGCACGGTGACTCAGTCTGCACCATTATAGTCAATGGCCCCATTGGCGCATACATCCGCAACCCATTTTGCACGTGGTTCAGACGGAAGCCCGCCAGGACCTCTGAACGGGGAGAGGATCGCAGTGTGAAAGTGGCCTAACAAACTTGGGGAACTTTTTAATATACCTTTCAAAAAAAAACCCTCAATTTTCAAAATTTGATTGCTGTTAATGAATTAAAGCATTTATATTTACAAACACAGTATAAATCTCTGTCTTTAGTGAATGATCCACTGATCTCTAACAATGTATCAGATTAGATAATTCTCTGATAGGTGTCAAGAAAGAAATACATTGTAACAACTCCTTCAGCTGTGTGAGCAGCACAGGATGAAAACAATAAGGCTAAGTTCACATTTCCATTGTTTTGCATCAGTTGTAATCCGTCGCTTTGAGGAAATACGGTATGCTGTAAAAATATTTTGCAGGATTCCATTTTTCCCCATAGACTTGTATGGGCGACGAATTGCGACTGATGGCCTTGTGTTGCATCCGCCGCACGATGGATCAGTCATGGAATGACTGACCGGGCGGCAGCAACGCAGCATGTAGCGTTTTTTTGGAGCGTCGAAAAAATGCAATGTGCAGGATTCCATTGGCGTCCGTCATTTTTATAATAGAAGCTTATAGGAGCGAAATCCATTGGAATGCGTCACTGGACGGATTCCTGTGACTGATCCGTCATTTACCAACTGAGCATGCTCAGATGAGTAAATTCTGGGGAAAAAAAAGCTGCAAGGGATCAGTTGTTTTGCAGCATCAGTCGCATCAGTTGTGGCACTATCTGAAACGCATCCATTGCATTAGTCACGCAACGGATTGCAACTGATGCAAAACGATGCAAGTGTGAAATAAGCCTCAGAGTATGTGAACACAACCATTTCTGCATAACTTGGCAGGAAAAACGCAGCAGCAGAAACGCCTTTTTAATACGTTCTCGGTGCGTTTTTGGTGCAGAGTTCTCCCATACATTACTAGGAGTGAAATCTGAAGCAAAAATGCAAAAGAATTGACATTTGCAGGTTTAAATCTGCACCAAATCTGCAAAGAGAGAAAATGTGTGCAGGAGACTTCAGGATTCTCATTGACTTTGCTGGCACCAGGAAAAAAAGTCAATAAAAACACAAGGTGTGCACACAGCCCAAGTGATTCAATTCACTGACAGCAAACAGGGTTCTGGAAAATGCTGTGGAATTGACAGTAAATACTGGCAGAAATGTTCTTTATTCTACATTTACTAACCACTATGCTTGTGCCCCATTACAGCGGGGTTATAAAGGAGGCCTCTCGCTTCAGAGCAAAAACAAAGCACAGGTTATGCCCTGATAAAAGCAGCCTGGAAGGTCCTTTATCAGAATGGCATGCAGTACTACAATGTCCCTGTAGGGGCCGCTGTAAGGTAAATGTTGCCTAATAGTAGATTCTCAGTGATCTTCCAGGGATGGACCTGTGGCGACCAGTTCATTGTTTTCCTGGCTTGTGTTAAATAAGAATTGACAAGACAAGACAAGACAACCCCTTTAAGATTTACTTACATATGACTGGACCTTTTTAATTAAATTGATCACTAGAGACCGAGCAACAGTACTAGCTACCTCAGAAAATGAACTATTGTTTAAAACTGATTTTTATCTTTTTCATTTACATGTTAAATTTAACCTTTTTATATATATATATATATATATATATATATATATATATATTATATATATATATAATTTTTTTTTTTCTTAAACCTTTCCATCTTACAATGTGACTGAGATAGCGAGAGAGAAAGGGCCCCAATGCTGTCACTCACGCTAGGGGACTATAGGCTATCCCTAACCTCAGGATACTCCTGATAGTGGAGATGCCTGAGTCCCATTCCTGGCTGTTCTCCTTGCCAGAACTATTCTGATTCCCCCCTCCCACCAGGGAATGAAGGAGCAGAAGTGAGATGGAAACAAATAATGACAGACAAGGGAAAACCAAAATTCTGACACACTGCACACTCACAGGAATAGACAATAAGAGACTCATGAGAAAAGCAAGAGCAGGAAGGCAGCAAAAAAAGGCAACATGGGTTAACTCCACAACCGCACTCAGCAACAAGTACCACAATCACCAGATAGTCTGGATCACAACAACAAACCAGGTAAGATAAACTATAGCTGGCATAGAAAGAAGGATATAGCCAGCATATATAGGAGGCGAGAAAATATGATTGGCCTCCCCACAACATGTGATCAAAGGAGACTAACAAGCAGACTAGCAGAGGTTAACTCTTGCTAGCCTGCCTATGAACGATCACTCTGTATGTTGATGCCCTGGCCAGCCTGCGTTAATCACAGACACCAGAGACGTTATTAGGTGGAATGTCAGAATTAGTAGTCTGAACAGATCCCAAAGCCGCCATGACAGTCAGTGACGTTTGTAAAAACCTTCATGTGATAGATATGGGTTCAAATCAATGTGTGTGAAAGAGGTGAGCTGTGACATCCCCTATTATGAATGGAGGATACTGTGTTATCGATTGTATATAGTGGTGTTATCAATCATTTTACAGGAGGAGGAGGTGAGATGTGACATTGCCTATTGTGAATGGTGGATTTTATGTTATCTACTGTATTTAGAGGTGCTATCAGTAAGTGGAGAAGGAGGAGGAGGTGAGCTTTGATATTGCCTATTAAAAATGGTGAATCCTATATTATCTACTGTATATAGAGGTGTTAACAGGCATTGTAAAGGAGGAGGAGGTGAGCTATTGTGGATGGTAGATCCTGTGTTATCTACTGCATGTACAGATGTTATCTGTAATTGTGCAGGAGGAGGAAGAGGTGAGCTGTGATATCTATTGCGAATGGTGGATTCTGTGTTATAATTACAACATAAAAACATTATTTAAATTTGGCCTTATCTGATGACACATTCTCTTGAGCTTTGAACAGCATTGCACCTCTACTGTAACCACTGGCACGTTTTTCCCTGGCAGGATGACTCCATCTGACGTGCCTCTATTTGTTGATCAGTTGGCTCCATATCTGTCAGGCAGTTCATTAGCCTTGGTTTCATCAGAGACATTGAGAGGAACTCATCTCCTACCAGACCGAAGCTGCACGGGAGACGCGACCTCCAACCAGCCCAATACATAACATTACTATAAGACGTGTCACTGTGATAAGACGCCACAAAATCACCGCGTCCCTCCACTAAGTCACACACCTGACACTTCATTTACCGGAATCATCAGTCCCAGTTCTTCTACTTCTCTCCACTATTAGAAAACTGACGCGAGAATAACAAATGAATCAAAGGTTTCCTCCAACATTACAGTTATGTCTCATCTTATTGTCCTGGAAACAAAGGAGACAAAACCAAGAGGAGCTCAATGTCCTGCAAAATAAAGAAATGCGTTATTTACTGTAATACATTTTAAATGGCTATTTCTATTATTGTATATAGGGGCAGTATTATAGTAGTTATATTCTTGTACATAGGGGCAGTATTATAGTAGTTATATTCTTGTATATAGGGGCAGTATTATAGTAGTTATATTCTTGTATATAGGGGCAGTATTATAGTAGTTATATTCTTGTACATAGGAGCAGTATTATAGTAGTTATATTCTTGTATATAGGGGCAGTATTATAGTAGTTATATTCTTGTACATAGGAGCAGTATTATAGTAGTTATATTCTTGTACATAGGGGCAGTATTATAGTAGTTATATTCTTGTACATAGGGGCAATATTATAGTAGCTATATTCTTGTATATAGGGGCAGTATTATAGTAGTTATATTCTTGTATATAGGGGCAGTATTATAGTAGTTATATTCTTGTATATAGGGGCAGTATTATAGTAGTTATATTCTTGTACATAGGGAGCAGTATTATAGTAGTTATATTCTTGTATATAGGGGCAGTATTATAGTAGTTATATTCTTGTACATAGGGAGCAGTATTATAGTAGTTATATTCTTGTACATAGGAGCAGTATTATAGTAGTTATATTCTTGTATATAGGGGCAGTATTATAGTAGTTATATTCTTGTACATAGGAGCAGTATTATAATAGTTATATTCTTGTACATAGGGGCAGTATTATAGTAGTTATATTCTTGTATATAGGAGCAGTATTATAGTAGTTATATTCTTGTATATAGGAGCAGTATTATAGTAGTTATATTCTTGTACATAGGGGCAGTATTATAGTAGTTATATTCTTGTACATAGGGGCAGTATTATAGTAGTTATATTCTTGTACATAGGAGCAGTATTATAGTAGTTATATTCTTGTACATAGAGGGCAGTATTATAGTAGTTATATTCTTGTACATGGGGGCAGTATTATAGTAGTTATATTCTTGTACATAGGAGCAGTATTATAGTAGTTATATTCTTGTACATAGGGGCAGTATTATAGTAGTTATATTCTTGTATATAGGGGCAGTATTATAGTAGTATAGTAGTTATATTCTTGTATATAGGGGCAGTATTATAGTAGTTATATTCTTGTATATAGGGGCAGTATTATAGTAGTTATATTGTTGTACATAGGGGCAGTATTATAGTAGTTATATTCTTGTATATAGGAACAGTATTATAGTAGTTATATTCTTGTACATAGGGGCAGTATTATAGTAGTTATATTCTTGTACATATGGGCAGTTTTATAGTAGTTATATTCTTGTACATAGGAGTAGTATTATAGTAGTTATATTATTGTACATAGGAGCAGTATTATAGTAGTTATATTATTGGACATAGGGGGCAGTATTATAGTAGTTATGATTATATTACTCAATGTATGAGAATATATTTTCTATAATGTACAATAATACTCGTTTTCGATACATAATTGGCAAATTATCTTGTACATAGGAGCAGTATTATAGTAGTTATATACTTGTATATAAGGGCAGTATTATAGTATTGATATCCTTGTACATAGGGGCAGTATTATAGTATTGATATCCTTGTACATAGGGGCAGTATGATAGTAGTTATATCCTTGTACATAGGGGCAGTATGATAGTAGTTATATTCTTGTACATAGGGGCAGTATTATAGTATTGATATCCTTGTACATAGGGGCAGTATTATAGTATTGATATCCTTGTACATAGGGGCAGTATGATAGTAGTTATATCCTTGTACATAGGGGCAGTATGATAGTAGTTATATTCTTGTATATAGGAGGCAGTATTATAGTAGTTATATTCTTGTACATAGGGGCAGTATGATAGTAGTTATATTCTTGTACATAGGGGCAGTATTATAGTAGTTATGATTATATTACCCAATGTATAAGAATATATTTTGTATATTGTACAATAATACTAGTTTTCTAAAGATAATTGGCAAACTATACTACTATATTCTACATAGAAGTCTATTCATTCATCTCCCCAATCACACTTGTGGCTGCGTCAGAGTAACATTTTGATGTCGGATAATCTTGCAGGTCTCTGACTCCTCTTTGCTTTGTGCCTCTCTGTAGTTTTCACCCATTTCATTCTTCTATTTGCGCCTCTTCTGAAGTCCATGTTATTTGTATCTGGCTTTTCTGTGATGTTGTGGACACAGTTTAGAGATTACAATTTGTTTTTCTCTGATTTTTCAGTTGCAACTTTTAAACAGTTGCAGAATTTGCAGCGTCTCCAGTTTCCCTCCCTGTTGCATTTTTGGAATATTCCAGTATTTTGGTGTAATTTTGCACAGTCTCCTCCATGCTGTGGTCCTGCTGATAATTGCCCTGTACAGCCGGCACCGGGGCCGCCCGGGGCTGTTTCTCTATCCATAAAGCCGATAGACACAGAAGGGAACAGTAAATGAGAAATATTATTTAATATTCCCATAACATTCTACAAAGTAAAGCAAACATGTATGGCAGTCGATGGCTGCAGCCGTCTATTAGATTTGCTATTTTATTACACACCGGTGTAATGTGTTGATTTTACTCACTTTCCGGATTAAGCCGCGCTGTTGATTGAGCGCAGTAATAAAACTTCGCCTTTTCTATATCTCGGAGATATTAGGATGAAACGCGGTTTTCCTTGTTTGATGTTTCTTGTAACTTAATGATTTTTCATTAAATAAATACAAGGCGCGTCTGCGGTGGAATTACACGGTATTATCTGTCCGAGAGCCCCTGCAAATTATCCTGGAGTCGTCGTTACTCCGAGTGCACACATCACGTCACGTATCAGGATGGAATTAAAGACTTTCTTTTTTTGCTGCTTATTCAAACAGCTCAGTGGGAAATTACACGATCCCATATATTATTGTTTAAAGGAAACATTTTAAGGGGATTGTCCCTTTAACAAAATATATCACTTATCTGCTGCTGTCACGCTAGGTACGGGGGAGTACCAAGCACACCGCGAAAGGGAAGGGAACCCTGTGTTTAGGGAAGGGGAAGATGGTGACCCCTGACCAAATATACCGCTGGTCCCTGAGGTCAATTGACCACCCTAGATAGGTTCCACACATATGCGCCGAGCCGGATACCTGACCCCAACTGACCCTGAAATAGGACCTAAGTAGGGATGAGCTCGTCAACAACCCTACTAAACACTATGGGAAACAGAAAGAGAACAAATCCATGAACTACTTATCCACAGATGATTCAGGTAGAAGTTCAGCAAAGTTTTCAGCAACAATAACACAAGAGTACAAGCCACCTGCTTGCATCCAGAGCTGAATGAAGTGAAAATATCACCAGCACCAGGAAGGAAGAAGTATTTAAGGAACAAAGGGAATACTGATGATCAGCAGCTGGGTGGAAGGCGAGCTCCTGCTGGATCCTAAAGGGGGAGAGATGAAAACCCAGCAGGAAAGCTACATAGTACAATGAACACTAATAGCAGGAACAATAGAAAGTCAGGGAGCAATCTACACAGCCAAACACTGTGACCTTCTATTGTTTGAAACCACATGACTGTCTGACACCCATGACAATGAAAAATGCATAATTGATGGTGTTCTAACCATGGAGTCCCCCTGCCCCCCAGCAATCAGCAGAACAGATCTGCTAAAGAGTCCTATGGGGATAGAGCAGTAATGAGCATGTGCAGCCACCCTTCTTCTAGGAAGTGAAATGAGCACTGGTCGCACATGCTCAGTAATGCTTCATTCACAAAGGGCTCTTTGGTAGAGATGAGTGGACCCAAACTTTAAAGTTTGGTATTCATACTAAACGGACGTTGAAAATCAGTGTTCGAGTTTACTGTGCTCGGGTACGCTCTGTGCTCGGGTATGCTCTGTGCTTGGGTGCGCTCTGTGCTTGGGTACGCTCTGTGCTTGGGTGCGCTCTGTGCTTGGGTACGCTCTGTGCTCAAGTACACTCTGTGCTCGGGTATGCTCTGTGCTTGGGTACACTTGGTGCTCGGGTACGCTCTGTGCTTGGGTACGCTCGCTGCTCTGGTACGCTCGGTGCTCAACCCAGTGCGAGCCGCTTGCAGGGTTCGGCTTTCACTGGGGATAAAATCAGCGTTATCAGATATAGTGTGTACGCAAAAAAAAAAAAGAAATTAAGAACCCTGCCCTCCCCCTCTTTGAAATTGTTTTTTTTATTGACGGAGAGCCAGATTGCCCAATCAGTGACTTCCACAGAATTTTGGGTCAAGTCCGGGTCCCGAACTGAACTTTATCTTAAGTCCGGCCGAACCCGCAGCACCCGAACTTCCAAGGGTCCGATCATCTCTAGTCTTGGGGAAACAAACTATATCGATCCATAGGTATAAGTATTTCTCCCAGAAAATTATTGCAATTACATGTTTTATTTCACACGTTTATTTCCTTTATGTGTAATTGATCAACACAAAAAAAATCAGAGAAAAAAGTCAAATTGGACAGAATTTCACCCAAAGCCAGAAAAATGGTCCAGACACAATTGCTGTCCCCTCATTTTAATATTTGGTTGCACACCCTTTGGAATAAAGACCTGCAATCAGTCGGCTCCTATAACCGTCCACAGCTTCTTACTCCTCTCACCTGGAATCTCAGACTCTTCTTTATAAACTCCTCCAGGTCTCTCATATCTGAAGACATCTCTTCTCTTCTCCCAACAGTAATTTTAAGATCTCTCCACAGGTGTCAATGGGATTTAGATCCAGACTCATTGCTGCCACTTCAGAACTCTCCAGTGCTTCATTTCCATACATTTCTGGGGCTTCTTGAAGTGTTTGGGGTCATTGTCCTGCTGGAAGACCCATGACCAGGAAACACACCCAGCTTTCTGACACTGGGCTCTACATTGCCACCCAAAATCCTTTGGTAATATTCAGATTTCATGATGTCTTGTACACAGTCAAGTGCCAGAGACAGCAAAACAAGCCCAAACATCTCTGACCTCCACCATATCTGACTGTAGGTCCTGTCTTTGTAGGTCTCATTCCGTTTTTGGTAAACAGTAGAATGATGTGTTTTACCAAAAAGTTTCATCTGTCCACAAGACACTTTCCCACAAGGATTTTGGTTACTCCCATATTTTTTGGCAAACTGCAGTCTAGCGTTTTATGTCTCTGTCAGCAGTGGGGTCCTCCTGGGTCTCCTCATAGCGTTTCATTTCATTCAGATGTGAACGGATAGTTAGCGCTGACATTGATGCCCCCTGAGCCTGCAGGACAGCTCGAATTTCTTTGGTACTTGATTGGAGAGGCTTATCCACCATCCGGACTATCCTGCGCTACAACCTTTCATCAGTTTTTTCTCTGCCATCCACATGTATGGATAGAGTAGGTACAGTGCCATGAAATGTAAAGGTCTTGACTATGTTACGCACTGTGGACAAAGGAACATCAAGATCTCTGGAGATGGACTTGGAACCTTCAGAGTATTTATATTTTTCAACAATTTTGGTTCTCAAGTCCTCAGACCGTTCCCTTCTCCTCTTTCTGCTCTCCATGCTTAGTGTGGCACACACAGACACACATTGCAAAGATTGCATCAACTTCTCTCCTTTTTATCTGTTTTCAGGTGTGATTTTCATATTGCCCACACCGGTTACTTGTCACAGGTGAGTTTGAATGAGCATCATATGCTTAAAACAAAGGTTATTTACCCACAATATTGGAAAGAGCGAACAATATTGTCAACACCATTTTTGGGGTTTTGTTTGAGATTATGTCCAATTTGCCCTTTTTTCTCTGTTTAACCTGTGTATAACAAAACGTGTAAGTGCAATAATTTTGTGGCAGAAATACTTCCTTTTCTGGAACAATTTCAAGGGTGCCAACACATATCTGTATGCATGTATGTATCTATGTGTGTGTGTGTGTATATGTATATATATATATATATATATATATATATATATATATATATATATCCTTCACTTTGTGGACCCTCAGCACAGAAGACCAGGGTCATATTACGTCATGTTGCTGTAGCTGCGGTGGGAATTGGGGACATTTGTTCCCCTTCAAATAATTCTGTAAATTTAATTTTCTGGCTGAATTCAAATTGTGCTAAACATGAATTTTGCCAGATTTTTTCACCTCTCTTAAATGGAGATCTTTATACTCAGGTGTGAACAACCACGTAACATCCCACACACGCTATCAAGACAATCTCTTCTTTGTTCAGCTATGGTAACTGTCATAAGACATTAGATATTGATCCAGGAGCAAACACAGACATTGGAGGCCCCTGTGCAAGACCAATATATGGGCCATCTGCCTTCCAATATGTCATAATGCACAATTCCTTCTGTTTTGGAGGTGGCAGTGCCCCCCGCCCCCCCCCCCCCTTAACTCTTGAGGTTGCACCAATGGTATGGCCGCCTTTGATTGATCTTTGTAAGTATCAGGTGCTGGGGGAGTCAATGACTTATGAGAGTTTCTAGACCCCAATAATTGGGACAAATTGCAGGATCCCAAAGCTCCTTTGTTTCAATGGAAAATATTAAAAATTCCGGGTGTGAATGCTCTGCACGCTCTATAGCATGGCCTCTAGAATTGTGCCAAGCATGCATATAATTGATGGAACCACAGGCTGCACATTACTGATCATTACTGAAGGGCACCACAACACTGATGCACCTGCAGCTGTGCTGGATTCATTTATTTTGCACTGTTATTTAGGAAACTAGCAGGTTTATTTGGGCACTGTATACTTATATTATTTGGTTTTTTTGGGTACACACTAAAGGAAAAACCATTACAAGGTTCTACACAAAGCACCTCCCAACCGAAGACCAGGCAAGCATGGAAGAATATGTATTTACCGACTTTCAGAATCAAATGGACTGAATATATATATATATATATATATATATATATATATATATATATATATATATATATATATATATATATATATATATACATATACATATATACAGTGCCTACAAGTAGTATTTAACCCCCTGCAGATTTAGCAGGTTTACACATTCGGAATTAACTTGGCATTGTGACATTTGGACTGTAGATCAGCCTGGAAGTGTGAAATGCAGCAAAAAAGAATGTTATTTCTTTTGTTTTTTTGTTTTTTTTTAAATTGTGAAAAGTTTATTCAGAGGGTAATTTATTATTCAACCCCTCAAACCACCAGAATTCTGTTTGGTTCCCCTAAAGTATTAAGAAGTATTTCAGGCACAAAGAACAATGAGCTTCACATGTTTGGATTAATTATCTCTTTTTCCAGCCTTTTCTGACTAATTAAGACCCTCCCCAAACTTGTGAACAGCACTCATACTTGGTCAACATGGGAAAGACAAAAGGAGCATTCCAAGGCCATCAGAGACAAGATCGTGGAGGGTCACAAGGCTGGCAAGGGGTACAAAACCCTTTCCAAGGAGTTGGGTCTACCTGTCTCCACTGTTGGGAGCATCATCCGGAAGTGGAAGGCTTATGGAACTACTGTTAGCCTTCCACGGCCAGGACAGCCTTTGATAGTTTCCACCCGTGCCGAGGCCAGGCTTGTCCGAAGAGTCAAGGCTAACCCAAGGACAACAAGGAAGGAGCTCCGGGAAGATCTCATTGCAGTGGGGACATTGGTTTCAGTCAATACCATAAGTAACGTACTCCACCGCAATGGTCTCCGTTCCAGACGAGCCCGTAAGGTACCTTTACTTTCAAAGCGTCATGTCAAGGCTCGTCTACAGTTTGCTCATGATCACTTGGAGGACTCTGAGACAGACTGGTTCAAGGTTCTCTGGTCTGATGAGACCAAGATCGAGATCTTTGGTGCCAACCACACACGTGACGTTTGGAGACTGGATGGCACTGCATACAACCCCAAGAATACCATCCCTACAGTCAAGCATGGTGGTGGCAGCATCATGCTGTGGGGCTGTTTCTCAGCCAAGGGGCCTGGCCATCTGGTCCGCATCCATGGGAAGATGGATAGCACGGCCTACCTGGAGATTTTGGCCAAGAACCTCCGCTCCTCCATCAAGGATCTTAAGATGGGTCGTCATTTCATCTTCCAACAAGACAACGACCCAAAGCACACAGCCAAGAAAACCAAGGCCTGGTTCAAGAGGGAAAAAATCAAGGTGTTGCAGTGGCCTAGTCAGTCTCCTGACCTTAACCCAATTAAAAACTTGTGGAAGGAGCTCAAGATTAAAGTCCACATGAGACACCCAAAGAACCTAGATAACTTGGAGAAGATCTGCATGGAGGAGTGGGCCAAGATAACGCCAGATACCTGTGCCAGCCTGATCAGGTCTTATAAAAGACGATTATTAGCTGTAATTGCAAACAAGGGTTATTCCACAAAATATTAAACCTAGGGGTTGAATAATAATTGACCCACACTTTTATGTTGAAAATGTATTAAAATTTAACTGAGCAACATAACTTGAAAAAGGTTTAGGTTAGGGATCCACTCAAGAGGTTTGCCGTGATGTGCTTAATACAATCTGATCAGAATAGTAACAAAAGAACCTCATGTTCTATTTAATTTTTTGCCTAGCGGCTTTAGATCATTGTATTTTGTGGGATGTGCGATCCATGTCCTTTTCTTTATAGTGTGTTATATATAATATATATATATATATATATATATTACAGACCAAAAGTTTGGACACACCTTCTCATTCAAAGAGTTTTCCTTATTTTCATGATTCTGAAAATTGTAGATTCACATTGAAGACATCAAAACTATGAATTAACACATGTGGAATGAAATACTTAAAAAACTGTGAAACAACTGAAAATATGTCTTAAATTCTAGGTTCTTCAAAGTAGCCACCTTTTGCTTTGATCACTGCTTTGCACACTCTTGGCATTCTCTTGATGAGCTTCAAGAGGTAGTCACGGGAAATGGTTTTCCAACAGTCTTGAAGGAGTTCCCGGAGATGCTTAGCACTTGTTGGCCCTTTTGCCTTCACTCTGCGGTCCAGCTCACTCCAAACCATCTCGATTGGATTCAGGTCTGGTGACTGTGGAGGCCAGGTCATCTGGCGTAGCACCCTATCACTCTCCTTCTTAGTCAAATAGCCCTTACACAGCCTGGAGGTGTGTTTGGGGTCATTGTCCTGTTGAAAAATAAATGATGGTCCAACTAAACGCAAACCGGATGGAATAGCACGCCGCTGCAGGATGCTGTGGTAGGCATGCTGGTTCAGTATGCCTTCAATTTTGAATAAATCCCCAACAGTGTCACCAGCAAAGCACCCCCACACCATCACACCTCCTCCTCCATGCTTCACAGTGCGAACCAGCCATGTAGAGTCCATCCGTTCACCTTTTCTACAAAGACACGGTGGTTGGATCCAAAGATCTCAAATTTGGACTCATCAGACCAAAGCACAGATTTCCACTGGTCTAATGTCCATTCCTTGTGTTCTTTAGCCCAAACAAGTCTCTTCTGCTTGTTGCCTGTCCTTAGCAGTGGTTTCCTAGCAGCTATTTTACCATGAAGGCCTGCTGCACAAAGTCTCCTTTTAACAGTTGTTCTAGAGACGAGAAGGTGTGTCCAAACTTTTGGTTTGTACTGTATATCTATAATATATACAGTATATATGTTACTGGCAATGTGTAAAAACAGGCATTCTATAGAATACCTAGGCAATGTATATAATGCCGGAAATGTGTCGTCAAAGTATGAAATACATCAGATGTTCATACATTTCCTAGTCATTCTATAGAATACCTTAGTGACAAACAGGCGGAGTGTAGAATACTACAGGGGTGGTCCATCCAAAAGTAGGTGGACAGAGCAGGCAGCAGCAGATCTGCGAAACTGGCTCAGTTGCCCTTAGCATTAAAATGCCATTCTAGCCTCCCGTGCTGCAACAAATAGTAATGAATGACACTTTTAATTCCTTTTTTTTTCCCAGCAAAGATATCCTGTTGTTCATTTTGCATTTCTTCTTTCATGTTTTTGACTGTTTGTTACTAAAGACTAATAGTCAGGAATGACACTTCTGTTTCTTTGTGTTTTTCCCCAGTAAAGATATCCTGTTGTTCATTTAGGATTTCTTCTTTCATTATTTTTTGACTGTTTGTTACTTTTTTCATTAGTTTATTGACTGTTTGTTACTAAAGACTTTTCCAATCTGGGCATTATATCAGACTTTGCCCTCAGCAGTTCTTGACATTCTTTATAATACCTGGATATTTTATGTAATGGCTAACGTTTCCAATCTGAACACCTAGACATTTTATGTAATGCCTAGGAAAAGTATAGAACAACACAGATATTTCATACCTTGTCTGAAAACGACAGGGATTGTATACATTGTCTAGGTATTCTATAGAATGCTGGGTTTTCATACATTACTGTAACATTATATATACACACACACACACACACTTTACTTGCTTATTATTAATTTTTTTGTTAATTAGAAATCAAAGAAACTTGCAATCACTCATTGCCAAGTCTTAGAAAAACGAAAATGGTGGCGAAGACGGAAATCTGTACATTGGAGCGAGATAAGAGCCGGCGGTACAGTAGCGGTTTCATTTGCTGCGAGCAGATAACCCATTTTCCATCATGAAAGATAAACGATGCTTCTGTTTTTCCCTCCTGCGGTGATACAGAATAAGCAGCGTGTCGCTCCTCGTCCACGTTTTTTACAAGTTCCCTCAATCACTTTGACCTCTGTCAATTGAGCGAATGCTAAAAGATTCTTATAAAAAAAAAAAAAAAAAAAAAAAGAATGGAAAAAAAAATTAAATTGAAGCACAAACGGTGACTGAGCCAAGAAAAGAAATCCGGGAATATAGCGAGATACCGCGGAGAAGAGGAGTTCAATTACACCGAGACAAAACAAAAAGCTTCTTCCTGTCATATTCTAACTTTTGATATTATCACTGACAAGTTGTCAGCGCAGTCCGCTCACCATCAGTATTCATGAGGCTCGCACCGCACTTTGCAGATTTTTTTCCGGTCCTCTTGGGGTTATTAAACCTCGTACTTCTTTATCATTGCGGCAAACAAACATCAACATGAGGCATCTTATAAATGTTTCAAGGTGACACCAGCTACTGGGAGTACGGAGGCCGGGGAATCGCTTCATGCGACCAGACACAAAAGCTGCTTTATTCTTCTGCTGTCTAATCCCTCATTATAGAAGAAGCACGGGATGGACTCAGACCTGAAATGAGATACTAAGTATCAAACAGCTTCTTCAGTATTCCTGCTCATATCCAGTGTGAAATTGCAGGATACAACACGTTTTATGGGAAATGTTTACCTGCTCATTTATTATTTGCCATTTTTATTTGCAATTTATATAGTTTTTATTATATATATTTTATTTTCAATTTATATAGTTTTTTTATATATATTTTTTATTATCAATGTATTTCATCTTTTACTTTTTTGAGATATATTTTTTTCAATTTACAGTATATAGTTTTTTATTTCTTTTTTATATCTTTTTTTCAATTTATATAGTTTTTTACTTTATATATTTTTAATTTCTATAATTGTAAATACAGTATATTATATGTATTTTATGCACACATACTGTATATACATACTTTTTTTATATATATATAAATATATATAATGTATTTTTTTAATTTATATAGTTTATTTTCTCTATATATATTTTCTCCAATTTATATAGTTTTTTTCTTTTACTTTTTTATATCTTTTATTTTTTCAATTTATATATTTTTTTATTTATTATGTCTATTTTTTTATTTTCAATTTATATAGTTTTTTACTTTATATATTTTTAATTTCTATAATTGTAAATACAGTATATTATATGTATATTATGCACACATACTGTATATACATACATTTTTTTATATATATATATAAATATATATAATGTATTTTTTTAATTTATATAGTTTATTTTCTCTATATATATTTTCTCCAATTTATATAGTTTTTTTCTTTTACTTTTTTATATCTTTTATTTTTTCAATTTATATATTTTTTTTATTTATTATGTCTATTTTTTTATTTTCAATTTATATAGTTTTTTACTTTATATATTTTTAATTTCTATAATTGTAAATACAGTATATTATATGTATATTATGCACACATACTGTATATACATACATTTTTTTATATATATATAAATATATATAATGTATTTTTTTAATTTATATAGTTTATTTTCTCTATATATTTTCTCCAATTTATATAGTTTTTTTATTTTACTTTTTTATATCTTTTATTTTTTCAATTTATATATTTTTTTTATTTATGTCTATTTTTTTATGTTCAATTTATATAGTTTGTTACTCTTATCTTTATTTGTTCAATTTTATAGTTTTTTACTTTTTTTACATATATTTTTTTTCAGTTTATATCATTTTATATACAGTATATGTAATATATAAAGCTGAGTGTATGTATGTACAGCACAGACCAAAAGTTTGGATACACCTTCTCATTCAAAGAGTTTTCTTTATTTTCAGGACTCTGAAAATTGTAGATTCACATTGAAGACCTCAAAACTATGAATTAACACATGTGGAATGAAATACTTAACAAACAAGTGTGAAACAACTGAAAATATGTCTTTTATATTCTAGGTTCTTCAAAGTAGCCACCTTTTGCTTTGATTACTGCTTTGCACAATCTTGGCATTCTCTTGATGAGCTTCAAGAGGTAGTCACCGGAAATGGTTTTCCAACAGTCTTGAAGGAGTTCCCAGAGATGCTTAGCACTTGTTGGCCCTTTTGCCTTCACTCTGCGATCCAGCTCACCCCAAACCATCTCGATTGGATTCAGGTCTGGAGACTGTGGAGACCAGGTCATCTGGCGTAGCACCCCATCACTCTCCTTCTTAGTCAAATAGCCCTTAAACAGCCTGGAGGTGAGTTTGGGGTCGTTGTCCTGTTGAAAAATAAATGATGGTCCCACTAAACACAAACCGGATGGAATAGCACGCCGCTGCAAGATGCTGTGGTAGCCATGCTGGTTCTGTATGCCTTCAATTTTGAGTAGATCCCAAAACCACATTTGGACAAGCCAGTTACATTTTGGAAGAAGGTTCTGTGGACTGATGAGACAAAGATTGAGTTGTTTGGTCATACAAAAAGGCGTTATGCATGGAGGCAAAAAAACACGGCATTCAAAGAAAAGCACTTGCTACCCACAGTAAAATTTGGTGGAGGTTCCATCATGCTTTGGGGCTGTGTGGCCAATGTCGGCACCGGGAATCTTGTTAAAGTTGAGGGTCGTATGGATTCAACTCAGTATCAGCAGATTCTTGACAATAATGTGCAAGAATCAGTGACGAAGTTGAAGTTACACACGGGATGGATATTTCAGCAAGACAATGATCCAAAACACCGCTCCAAATCTACTCAGGCATTCATGCAGAGGAACAATTACAATGTTCTGGAATGGCCATCCCAGTCCCCAGACCTGAATATCATTGATAATCTGTGGGATGATTTGAAGCGGCTGTCCATGCTCGGCGACCATCAAACTTAACTGAACTGGAATTGTTTTGTAAACAGGAACGGTCAAATCTACCTTCATCCAGGATCGAGGAACTCATTAAAAGCTACAGGAAGCGACTAGAGGCTGTTATTTTTGCAAAAGGAGGATCTCCAAAATATTAATGTCACTTTTATGTTGAGGTGCCCATACTTTTGCACCGGTCAAATTTTGTTTAAATGCGGATTGCACATTTTCTGTTAGTACAATAAACCTCATTTCAATCCAGAAATATTACTGAGTCCATCAGTTATTAGATACATGAAACTGAAATAGCTGTTGCAAAAACCCAAATTGTTATAAAGAAAAAGGTTAACATTAATAGGGGTGTCCAAACTTTTTCATATGACTGTAGAAAATGTAACTTTTAGCAAAACTTTTTTGCAAATTGGCAAATCCCAAGTGTATTCTGATGACTTTCCCCCCATCCGTTTTTACCATGCCTCCTTATGAGGAGGTGGACCCTTCGATCTGTAACGTCTCAATCTCCTCTGCGTGCATTCTTGGTCCCATCGCTTAATCCACATCCAGAATCCAGAGCAGAATATTCCCCGGCATCACACGAGCCGCGGCTATTTATAGGGCGGTAGAAAATGTTGAAGTTCTCTTGCGTTTTCCGCTCAGCTGCCTTGTAAACATCAGAAAGAGCATGCAGGGCTCGGGCAGACAGCTCCTCTCGGGTCAGATGTGGCGGCAGATGGACCAGGCAGCCGAGGAGATTAGATTTAGGCGGGGATGATGCTCCCTGCACTAATGAAAGGGACTCGCCATATAAATAGAAACAGATGACGACAAACACTCAACTATTGTTTCCCAAGTGGACACTGCAGAGATTATCCGCGAGGAGGTTTGTACATACGGGCACTGACCTAGTGCGGCATCTGCCCCCATCACCGCGAAACATCCGTAATCCTGCAATTTACACAATCACGTCTCACTAGTTGATGTCGCTTCTTTTTTATTTTCCCTGTAGTTTAGGCTCTATGATTCATGAAATAGAAAATCAACAATATATCCACAAAATACACTAGAGCTTCCACAGATTGGCAGAATGTGGGACCCGTGTCACCTATTAATTGTGGCCACAAAGTAGCAGCCGAGATGAGTTGTATGAACTAAAGCGGGCTTTACACACTGCGATATCGGTACCGATATCGCTAGTGTGGGTACCTGCCCCCATCTGTTGTGCGACACGGGCAAATCGCTGCCCGTGCCGCACAACATCGCCCAGACCCGTCACACATACTTACCTGCCCGGCGATGTCGCTGTGACCGGCGAACCGCCTCCTTTCTAAGGGGGCGGTCCGTGTGGCGTCACAGCGACGTCACTGAGCGGCCGCCCAATAGAAGCGGAGGGGCGGATATGAGCGGGACGTAACATCCCGCCCACCTCCTTCCTTCCGCATAGCGGCCGGGAGGCAGGTAAGGAGAGGTTCCTCGTTCCTGCGGTGTCACACGGAGCGATGTGTGCTGCCGCAGGAACGAGGAACAACTTCGTTACTGTTGCAGTAACGATTTTTGAGAATGGAGCCCCATGTCACCGATGAGCGATTTTGCACGTTTTTGAGACGATGCAAAATCGCTCATCGGTGTCACACGCAACGGCATCGCTAATGCGGCTGGATGTGCGTAACCAATTCCGTGACCCCAACGAGTTCGCATTAGCGATATCGTAGCGTGTAAAGCCCCCTTTAGTCTCTGGTGCTGAAGAGATAAGTGAACCGCTATGAGGCATAAATCCTTCTAGCCACTATTTTGCTGGATTGAAAATAGCGAAGAAGCACTCCCAAGAAGGTTTTTATTCCCTTAATCTATTCCAATTATCATATTATATAGCACTGTGTACTTACAATTGCTCATTTTGCTTTTCTACCCAGTAAATTCTTCTCTTTTCTCTGCTCTGTGTAGAAACAGGAAGCCTCTTTTCCTCAGATGAATCATCCTGCTCTTCAACTCCTGATCCAGCTGCACCCTCCTCCTCCTGCCAGGGACCTTTGCAGCTATCACTCAAGACTAATGTACTAAGGTGATGGTCAGTCTGATTCTTTTAGGTAATCCAGCTCCCGTGGCCCTGCTCGCCAAAACTTGTCGGCATTTTTGGATCCTTAATGGATCCCTATTAAAATGTATGTTCACCCTAAGTGAACACATATTTATGATGATGTTAATGTGTCTAAATCAACGCCAACTTCTAAAGGACAATTAAATTGATGAGTGGGCGGGGTTCAATTTTGGGTGAGTGGGGTTTAGTTCATTGAACAACAGAATATTACACCCAGTGAGACCCATTAACAGAATTTTGTTGGCTGTCACAGGGGTGCCGACTCTCGTCATTCGCAGCAGGGAGCAAGCTCTTTATCTCGGTTCATCTGTCGGAACGACAGATCATTATCATTTATGAAAAAAGACTTTTTGTTTCTAAATAAAGATTAGAAGTATTTAGCTTGCCTTGTTTTTAATCACTTGATGTCATAGATCTAATGGAAAAAAGAAGAATTTACTGGGTAGAAGGGCAAAATGAGAAATAGGAAATATACAGTGCTATATTATATGATGATTGTATATACTAAGAGGATAAAAACTGTGATGGGGTGCTTCTTTAATACTCACCAGTCCGGCTGTGCAGTCCAGCTTTGGACTGGTCACCTTTGTGGTCTTTACTGGGCCAACTTCAGCATCTTCTGATGCTCCGCATCGTCGTTGTCTCCTCTGCTGACTCGATCGTCATGTCACAAGAACCACGCCATGTGACATGACTTGCATTGTGCAACATCATGCCGTCCGCTCCTGGTTAGCAGAGGAGACTGGGTGGAGAGGGCATTAGTAACTGGACAGAAGACAGTGACCGGAGCAGAGCTGTGCGGTGCGACAGGTGAGGCACAGGTGGTTAGGCCGCTGAATATTATGTAAAAGACACCGTTATTATACTCACTTGTGGGTGTTGCTGGGCTCGGCATCTCCTCTATCCTCTGCAGTCGCCGTCCTCCTTCCCAGCCCCATCTGGATGACACGTCCTATGTCATCCACACAGAGGTCGCCATTGTGATCTTGCGGATGCGCACTTTGATCTGCTCAGGGCAGATCAAAGAATTGTAGTGCGCATGCGCGTGCGGTCTTTGACCGTTCCTTGCACCTTCACTTTGCAGTACTTTTTCCTCTGCCCTATGTTATGACTATAGATGTAACAAAATAATATTTGTATCAATAGCGAATAATAATATGAACCAAATATTGTCCATGATGGGCGGTGGCAGCCATGTTTGGCCCCCAATGTATCAGCAGGAGCCTCTGACCTGACACAGTGTATATAATCGTCAGATCGAGTACCCGGTGATCTATATACCCACAGGTCACTTGTGCTTTATCAGGGCAGGCTGTGACCGCGGCTTCCATTATGTGGAGTCACCAGGTAATACGTCAGAATGTGAACGCTTTAAATTAACGAGACGGCGCCGGGATGAACGCATTAAACAATTTTTAAATAAAAAATGAAAGTCATTGTATTTAATCAGCGGTTGGCCGGCTCTACCTGCAAAGTGGGTTATTTATCAAAACGGCGGGTTTGATTTCATTTATAGAAAGTGGCGCTCGTCTATTACGTCTGACGGCCGGCAATTATCGCTTCATTTGAATCATAGATATAATATATTTTGAGCCGGAGCAGGGAGTGAAGAGAGAGGGGAATGCCGTATAGGAGAAAGTATCAATTATTTATAAATAGAACATTAAGAATTATCAATGACAACTGCCAACGGTACTCTGTATACAGGAAAGAAAGGAGGAGTGCAGCAGCCTCATGTCAGAGGGAGCTTATTTATGTATAACATTAACTATCTTAAAAAACACAATCAATGTCCTAGAAGGGAATTTCTAGAGTCCTGAATGACCTATTCAGCCATACACAGTACATATATTACATTGCATTACTGATCCTGAGTTACATCCTGTATTATACTCCAGAGCTGCACTCACTATTCTGCTGGTGCAGTCACTGTGTACATACATTACATTACTGATCCTGAGTTATAGTGTGTATTGTACTCCAGAGCTACACTCACTATTCTGCTGGTGCAGTCACTGTGTACATACATTACTGATCCTGTACTGATCCTGAGTTACATCCTGTATTATACTCCAGAGCTGCACTCACTATTCTGCTGGTGCAATCACTATATACATACATTACATTACTTATCCTGTACTGATCCTGAGTTACCTCCTGTATTATACTCCAGAGCTGCACTCACTATTCTGCTGGTGCAATCACTGTGTACATACATTACATTACTGATCTTGTATTATACTCCAGAGCTGCACTCCATATTCTGCTGGTGCAGTCACTGTACTCATACATTATATTACTGATCCTGAGTTACCTCCTGTATTAACTCCAGAGCTGCAGTCACTATTCTGCTGGTGCAGTCACTGTGTACATACATTACATTACTGATCCTGTACTGATCCTGAGTCACATCCTGTATTAACTCCAGAGCTGCAGTCACTATTCTGCTGGTGCAGTCACTGTGTACATACGTTACTGATCCTGTACTGATCCTCAGTTACATCCTGTATTATACTCCAGAGCTGCAGTCACTATTCTGCTGGTGCAGTCACTGTGTACATACATTACATTACTTATCCTGTACTGATCCTGAGTTACATCCTGTATTATACTCCAGAGCTGCACTCACTATTCTGCTGGTGCAGTCACTGTGTACATACATTACATTACTGATCCTGTACTGATCCTGAGTTACATCCTGTATTATACTCCAGAGCTGCACTCACTATTCTGCTGCTGCAGTCACTGTGTACATACATTACATTACTGATCCTGTACTGGTCCTGAGTTACATCCTTTATTATACTCCAGAGCTGCACTCACTATTCTGCTGGTGCAGTCACTGTGTACATACATTACTGATCCTGTATAATGCACAAGGTGACTCTAATTTTCATATTTGTTAAATCATACTGAGATAATCTGCGATTGTTGTAAATCTATATAGATTCTTGCCCTGTATTTTCCGGCCTTTCTATAGTATTCGGTATGTGACATCATAGCCCGGCTCTCAGTAATCAGTAGCCCCCCGGCCCCCCGTTAATTTTAATTCAGAGTCTGATTAGCGGTAATCTCGGGTGGTAACTGCTTATTTATAGTGCCGCTGTCTCGCCCATATTGCAATTTATGGGCTGATAAAATTAACGGTTGCGTTAAACAAACTCTGCAAAATGAAGATTGGTTTTGTAATGTGGAGGAGTCGGGGGCGCTGCCTGTTCCCCACCATTTCCCCACTTTGCGGCGAGCGGCCTGGTGTGATGAAATATGTCGGACAAGCTGTCGGCGCTGACTGCCATCGCCTGCACATCTGGCAAAACACGGAGCCTCTGATTAAACTCATCAATACGTGGTGACAAATCACCGGCTCAGATCCACCGGCTGCCAGAATAAGAGGATCACAAGGGGGTGCGGTGTACGGGACGCCACAAGAGGTGCAATTAAAGGGACACTCTCCATTGGCTGAGTGACATCTATTATTCCCTGGTATCAGCCAGTTTAGGCTAAGAAAAGCCTCCTCCTTATGTCACCATCACCTCTACTTCTAGTGGATTATCTTCATGATAGTTCTGCTTCAGGAACATCTTTGTTTTCATTTGCAGAGAACTGGACACAAAAGTTACACTGATACATTGTAGCCAGGGGCGTAATGATCGCAAGTTCCGACCTCTACTGGGCCTGTGGGTACAGAGGGCCCGCCGACCTCAGCGCCTATCAGCCAAAGGTGCGTCAGAGGGAGCACATCCACCTGAAATGTATTGTGCACAGAGACCCGTCAGGTCCCTGCACTGCAATACCCAGGATAGAAGACATATATACTAGGATGGGGGACATATATACCAGGATATGAAACATATACCAGACTGGGGGACATTAGTACAGGATGGAGAACATACATACCAGGATAGAGGATATATATACCAGGATGGAGGACATATATATCAGGATAGGAAATTTATATACCAGACTGGGGCACATAGGTACAGGATGGAGGACATACATACCAGGATAGAGGATATATATACCAGGATGGAGGACATATATATCAGGATAGGAAACTTATATACCAGACTGGGGCACATAGGTACAGGATGGAGGACATATATACCAGGATGGGCCCAGAATGAGGGACATATATACCAGGATGGGATACATATACCAGGATAGGAGGGCATTAATACAGGATGGATGACATATATACTAGGATGGGGGACATATACACCAGGATAGAGGACATATATACTAAGATGAGGAATATATACCAGGATAGGCCCAGGATTGGGACTATGTATACCAGTATGTGCCCAGAATGAGGGATAAATATACCGGGATGAAGGGCATACACCGTGTGAAGAATTATTAGGCAAGTTGTATTTTAGAGTTTTTTTTATTATTGATCAATAACTATGTTTTTGGAAATTGGAAGGTTTTTTTTTTAGATTTGGCTCTCTTAGGAGGATATCTGTTTGTGCAGGTAACTATTACTGTGCAGAATTATTAGGCAACTTAATAAAAACCAAATCTATTCTCATCTCACTTGTTTATTTTCACCAGGCAAACCAATATAACTGAACAAAATTAAGAAATAAACAATTCTGACATGCAAAAACAAAACCCCAAAAAATTATTGACCAATATAGCCCCCTTTCTTTCTGATGACACTCAGCAGCCGACCATCCATAGATTCTGTCATTGCTTGATCTGTTTACGATCAACATTGTGTGCAGCAGCAGCCACAGCCTCCAGACACTGTTTTCCTCCCTGTAGATCTTACATTTTATGAGGGACCACAGGTTCTCTATGGGGTTCAGATCAGGTGAACAAGGGGGCCATGTCATTATTTTTCATCTTTTAGACCTTTACTGGCCAGCCACGCTGCGGAGTAGTTGGATGCATGTGATGGAGCATTGTCCTGCATGAAAATCATGTTTTTCTTGACCGATACCGACTTCTTCCTGTACCACTGCTTGAAGAAGGAGCTTCACTCCATCCTCAACCCGAAAAGGTCCCACAAGTTGATCTTTGATGATTCCAGCCCATACCAGTGCCCACCTCCACCTTGCTGGCGTCTGAGTCGGAGTGGAGCTTTCTGCCCTTTACTGATCCAGCCTCTGGCCCATCCATCTGCCCATCAAGAGTCACTCTCATTTCATCAGTCCATAAAACCTTTGAAAAATCAGTCTTAAGATATTTCTTGGCCCAGTCTTGACGTTTTATCTCATGTCTCTTGGTCAGAGGTGGTGGTTTTCAGCCTTCTTTACCTTGGCCTGTCCCTGAGTACGGCACACCTTGTGCTTTTTGATACTCCAGTAACGTTGCAGCTCTGAAATAGGCCAAACTGGTGGCAAATGGCATCTTGGCAGCTTCACTCTTGATTTTCCTCAATTCATGGGCAGTTATTTTGCGCCTTTTTTGCCCAACACGCTTCTTGCGGCCCTGTTGGCCATGAAACGCTTGATTGTTCCGTGATCACGCTTCAAAAGTTTGGCAATTTCAAGACTGCTGCATCCCTCTGCAAGACAGCTCACAATTTTGGACTTTTCAGAGCCCGTCAAATCTCTCTTCTGACCCATTTTGCCAAAGGAAAGGAAGTTGCCTAATAATTCAGCACACCTTATATAGGGTGTTGAGGTCATTACACCGCACCCCTCCTCATTACAGAGATGCACAGCACCGGATTTACTTCATTGGTAGTTGGCTCTCAGCTTGGAGTAGGACGACATGTATAAAAAGCATCATGTGATCAAAATACTCATCTGCCTAATAATTCTGCACACGGTGTATACTCGCATGAACCTGTCTTGACCATGATTTCAGGTCTTAAGAGAAGTCAGCAATGAATTCAGCGGTAACTGAAGAAGTGGTGATCGGGGCCGGACGGAGGATTGCTGGATGGATACTCACACGTCTGCTCTCCGGAGTCCGGGCTCCATGAGCGCAGGGGCCCGATGCCGGCGCCGTCCTGCGGAGCCTTATTAGTAGCCGTGTAAACGCCTGCGGTGTAATGAGTTACTTTCATAAGCATGACTCGCCTTCCAAGCAGATGTTCCGGATATTTCCCCCCTCTCCCGGGACGGCTCACATATGTTTGCTCATTGGTGCACATTAGTCTGTGAATTTCCTCGCTCGTGTTATTACAATTTACTATTTAACCAATTCAAGATGGGAAGCGCAGAGGGAAAAATAATACGGACGCATCAGCCGTCACTGGCAGGGAAGGGTTAATGCTGAGAGACAGTGGATACATGGGGAGCACAATAATAACAAGCAAAGTACTGTATCTAATGAGGCCCAACGCCGCTGTATATATATACAGCCAGAAGAAGCATCTCACAGCTGTATACTGGAGTGTAGACGAGAGGGGTATATACAGGGAGGAGGGGAGATACGTACAGCCGGTATAACCTGAGTATCTCCTGTATATAATTATATATGTACAGCCGGTATCACCTGGGTATCTCCTGTATATAATTATATATGTACAGCCGGTATCACCTGGGCATCTCCTGTATATAATTATATATGTACAGCCGGTATAACCTGGGCATCTCCTGTATATAATTATATATGTACAGCCGGTATAACCTGGGCATCTCCTGTATATAATTATATATGTACAGCCGGTATAACCTGGGCATCTCCTGTATATAATTATATATGTACAGCCGGTATCACCTGGGCATCTCCTGTATATAATTATATATGTACAGCCGGTATAACCTGGGCATCTCCTGTATATAATTATATATGTACAGCCGGTATAACCTGGGCATCTCCTGTATATAATTATATATGTACAGCCGGTATAACCTGGGCATCTCCTGTATATAATTATATATGTACAGCCGGTATAACCTGGGCATCTCCTGTATATAATTATATATGTACAGCCGGTATAACTCGGGCATCTCCTGTATATAATTATATATGTACAGCCGGTATAACCCAGGCATCTCCTGTATATAATTATATATATACAGCCAGTATAACCCGGGCATCTCCTGTATATAATTATATATGTACAGCCGGTATAACCCGGGCATCTCCTGTATATAATTATATATTTACAGCCGGTATAACCTGGGCATCTCCTGTATATAATTATATATTTACAGCCGGTATAACCTGGGCATCTCCTGTATATAATTATATATGTACAGCCGGTATAACCTGGGCATCTCCTGTATATAATTATATATTTACAGCCGGTATAACCTGGGCATCTCCTGTATATAATTATATATGTACAGCTGGTATAACCTGGGCATCTCCTGTATATAATTATATATGTACAGCCGGTATAACCTGGGCATCTCCTGTATATAATTATATATGTACAGCCGGTATAACCTGGACATCTCCTGTATATAATTATATATGTACAGCTGGTATAACCTGGGCATCTCCTGTATATAATTATATATGTACAGCCGGTATAACCTGGGCATCTCCTGTATATAATTATATATGTACAGCCGGTATAACCCGGGCATCTCCTGTATATAATTATATATGTACAGCCGGTATAACCCGGGCATCTCCTGTATATAATTATATATGTACAGCCGGTATAACCTGGACATCTCCTGTATATAATTATATATGTACAGCCGGTATAACCTGGACATCTCCTGTATATAATTATATATGTACAGCCGGTATAACCCGGGCATCTCCTGTATATAATTATATATGTACAGCCGGTATAACCTGGGCATCTCCTGTATATAATTATATATGTACAGCCGGTATAACCTGGGTATCTCCTGTATATAATTATATATGTACAGCCGGTATAACCCGGGCATCTCCTGTATATAATTATATATGTACAGCCGGTATAACCTGGGCATCTCCTGTATATAGTTATATATGTACAGCTGGTATAACCTGGGCATCTCCTGTATATAATTATATATGTACAGCCAGTATCACCTGGGTATCTCCTGTATATAATTATATATGTACAGCCGGTATAACCCGGGCATCTCCTGTATATAATTATATATGTACAGCTGGTATAACCTGGGTATATTCTGTATATAATTATATATGTACAGCCGGTATCACCTGGGTATCTCCTGTATATAATTATATATATACAGCCAGAAGAAGCATCTCACAGCTGTATACTGGAGTGTAGACGAGAGGGGTATATACAGGGAGGAGGAGAAATACGTACAGCCGGTATAACCTGGGTATCTCCTGTATATAATTATATATGTACAGCCGGTATAACCCGGGCATCTCCTGTATATAATTATATATGTACAGCCGGTATAACCCGGGTATCTCCTGTATATAATTATATATGTACAGCCGGTATAACCTGGGTATCTCCTGTATATAATTATATATGTACAGCTGGTATAACCTGGGTATCTCCTGTATATAATTATATATGTACAGCTGGTATAACCTGGGCATCTCCTGTATATAATTATATATGTGCAGCTGGTATAACCTGGGTATATTCTGTATATAATTATATATGTACAGCTAGTATAACCTGGGTATCTCCTGTATATAATTATATATGTACAGCTGGTATAACCTGGGCATCTCCTGTATATAATTATATATGTACAGCCGGTATAACCTGGGTATCTCCTGTATATAATTATATATGTACAGCTGGTATAACCTGGGCATCTCCTGTATATAATTATATATGTACAGCTGGTATAACCTGGGCATCTCCTGTATATAATTATATATGTGCAGCTGGTATAACCTGGGTATCTCCTGTATATAATTATATATGTGCAGCTGGTATAACCTGGGTATCTCCTGTATATAATTATATATGTACAGCTGGTATAACCTGGGTATATTCTGTATATAATTATATATGTACAGCTGGTATAACCTGGGTATCTCCTGTATATAATTATATATGTACAGCCGGTATAACCTGGGCATCTCCTGTATATAATTATATATGTACAGCCGGTATAACCTGGGCATCTCCTGTATATAATTATATATGTACAGCCGGTATAACCTGGGCATCTCCTGTATATAATTATATATGTACAGCCGGTATAACCTGGGCATCTTCTGTATATAATTATATATGTACAGCCGGTATAACTTGGGCATCTTCTGTATATAATTATATATGTACAGCCGGTATAACCTGGGTATATTCTGTATATAATTATATATGTGCAGCTGGTATAACCTGGGCATCTCCTGTATATAATTATATATATACAGCTGGTATAACCTGGACATCTGTATATAATTATATATGTACAGCCGGTATAACCCGGGCATCTCCTGTATATAATTATATATGTACAGCCGGTATAACCTGGGCATCTCCTGTATATAATTATATATGTACAGCTGGTATAACCTGGGCATCTCCTGTATATAATTATATATATAGAGCTGGTATAACCTGGGCATCTCCTGTATATAATTATATATATACAGCTGGTATAACCTGGACATCTGTATATAATTATATATGTACAGCCGGTATAACCCGGGCATCTCCTGTATATAATTATATATGTACAGCCGGTATAACCTGGGCATCTCCTGTATATAATTATATATGTACAGCTGGTATAACCTGGGCATCTCCTGTATATAATTATATATATACAGCTGGTATAACCTGGACATCTGTATATAATTATATATGTACAGCCGGTATAACCCGGTCATCTCCTGTATATAATTATATATGTACAGCCGGTATAACCTGGGCATCTCCTGTATATAATTATATATGTACAGCTGGTATAACCTGGACATCTGTATATAATTATATATGTACAGCCGGTATAACCCGGGCATCTCCTGTATATAATTATATATGTATTGCCGGTATAACCTGGGCATCTCCTGTATATAACTATATATGTACAGCTGGTATAACCTGGGCATCTCCTGTATATAATTATATATGTACAGCCGGTATAACCTGGACATCTGTATATAATTATATATGTACAGCTGGTATAACCTGGGCATCTCCTGTATATAATTATATATGTACAGCTGGTATAACCTGGGCATCTCCTGTATATAATTATATATGTACAGCTGGTATAACCTGGGCATCTCCTGTATATAATTATATATGTACAGTCAGTATAACCTGGGCATCTCCTGTATATAATTATATATGTACAGCTGCTATAACCCGGGCATCTCCTGTATATAATTATATATGTACAGCTGGTATAACCTGGACATCTGTATATAATTATATATGTACAGCCGGTATAACCCGGGCATCTCCTGTATATAATTATATATGTACAGCCGGTATAACCTGGGCATCTCCTGTATATAATTATATATGTACAGCTGGTATAACCTGGACATCTGTATATAATTATATATGTACAGCCGGTATAACCCGGGCATCTCCTGTATATAATTATATATGTATTGCCGGTATAACCTGGGCATCTCCTGTATATAACTATATATGTACAGCTGGTATAACCTGGGCATCTCCTGTATATAATTATATATGTACAGCCGGTATAACCTGGACATCTGTATATAATTATATATGTACAGCTGGTATAACCTGGGCATCTCCTGTATATAATTATATATGTACAGCTGGTATAACCTGGGCATCTCCTGTATATAATTATATATGTACAGCCGGTATAACCTGGGCATCTCCTGTATATAATTATATATGTACAGCCGGTATAACCTGGGCATCTCCTGTATATAATTATATATGTACAGCTGGTATGACCTGGGTATCTCCTGTATATAATTATATATGTACAGCCGGTATAACCTGGGCATCTCCTGTATATAATTATATATGTACAGCTGGTATGACCTGGGTATTTTCTCTGCATAACTTTATATGTACATCTGGGATAAGCTATACATCTTGTATATAATCCTATGGAGTAATCTCTTAGGTCTGTGCACGGAGTGACCAGTATAAAACCTTTGGTTCCCCCAGAAATCAGCCTTACACTTATTAGCGAGCGATTATTTCTTCTCTCGGTCGGAATATAAAACATTTCTGAATTGTATATTGTTGTAAATTAAGAAAACTTTCTGTTTTAACATTGGCATTAATCAATTCTAAATCTATTTATAACGGAGAATTCAATAATTACTTGTACAGATAATCTACCTTGACTTCTCAAATATGCCCATAACAAATGTTCTAAATCCAATTACATTCTGCATAATGAATGATTAATGAATAATCGCCGTCTATTACCTCATGGCGGCTGCCTACAGAACAGGTCTGATTACCACATTTTGTTGATATATTGTTTTCATACTGTAATTATTTGATGCATATGCATGAGATTAGCTTAAGGTCCTAATTGCTAATATAATTTAAACTCAAGAGGCAAGAATATAAAATGGTTGTTATTAAAAGTCTCAATTACATTCATAAGTTTAATAGAATCGCTGAAAATCTTGCATGCCCTAATGACTTGTACGGAGAATCCTAGGTGTGAAGCCGAAGCCGGATCTGAAAAATCTGCAAGATATGATATGTAGGGTAAAAACGAAGTTTAATGAACCATAGAGTAAACAATGGCAAGTGCCTAAGGCGGCAAAGAATACTGGGGGGACAAAGAACTAGTTTATTTTTCCCAATGAATTTACTTGATAATAAAGTATTATTGTCATGAGTGTGTCACAGTTTATAAATCGTTTAAGATATTGATCTGCACACGATATATATGGGAGGTGCAGGAAGAGTGGGAGTAACCCAAAAATATCCAAATGAGAAAATCCACCACACTTTCAATAGTCATTGTGAATACTTGATTTATTGATTGATTTTTATCACGGTTGACAGACTGTCCTGTGGTGTCGGGATGTAGAAGGTCGCAGGCTTTGGCTACACAAACTGTTCCCTGACCTTCTAGTCTTACTGCTGTGGTGTAATAGTATCCTATGTATTATCTCTGCTTATGGTTAATCCCTTTGCTTTTAGGACACTGCTTATATCCTCACCTTTTAGCTGTTAATCATCACATCCCTTTGTGTCCTTAAATACCCACATTTCCCCTTGGTGTTTCCTGGTGATAGTTATATTCCTATACAGGCCTTGGATGCAAGCAGTCGGCTTGTATTCATCAGAAGAAACGTTGTTTGTTGCTGTCCCTCTCCCTGAGGCTTCATGGAGATACGTTGCTTGTTCACGTCTCCGTTTGTGCTCTGTGTGTTGTCTTTAGAGCTTAGTGGGGTTGACTAAGCACTCACCCCCATCCATTCCTTACCTAGATCCCAGGTCAGGGTCAGCCAGGGCCAGGTATCCTGCTCAGCGCATAGGTACAGAACCTATTTAGGGTAGTCCGGGGTAGGCTTGGTCACGGGTCACCCTATCCCTGGATAGTTTTGCACATAGGAGCAGTATTATAGTAGTTACATTCTTGTACATAGGGGCAGTATTATAGTAGTTATATTCTTGTACATAGGAACAGTATTATAGCAGTTATATTCTTGGACATAGGGGCAGTATTATAGTAGTTATATTCTTGTATATAGGAGCAGTATTATAGTAGTTATATTCTTGTACATAGAGACAGTGTTATAGTAGTTATATTGTTGTACATAGGGGCAGTATTATAGTAGTCATATTCTTGTACATCGGAGCAGTATTATAATAGTTATATTCTTGTACATAGGGGGCAGTATTATAGCAGTTATATTCTTGTACATAGGAACAGTATTATAGCAGTTATATTCTTGGACATAGGGGCAGTATTATAGTAGTTATATTCTTGTATATAGGAGCAGTATTATAGTAGTTATATTCTTGTACATAGAGACAGTGTTATAGTAGTTATATTGTTGTACATAGGGGCAGTATTATAGTAGTCATATTCTTGTACATCGGAGCAGTATTATAATAGTTATATTCTTGTACATAGGGGGCAGTATTATAGCAGTTATATTCTTGTACATAGGGGCAGTATTATAGTAGTTACATTCTTGTACATAGGGGCAGTATTATAGTAGTTATATTCTTGTACATAGGAACAGTATTATAGCAGTTATATTCTTGGACATAGGGGCAGTATTATAGTAGTTATATTCTTGTATATAGGAGCAGTATTATAGTAGTTATATTCTTGTACATAGAGACAGTGTTATAGTAGTTATATTGTTGTACATAGGGGCAGTATTATAGTAGTCATATTCTTGTACATCGGAGCAGTATTATAATAGTTATATTCTTGTACATAGGGGGCAGTATTATAGCAGTTATATTCTTGTACATAGGGGCAGTATTATAGTAGTTATATTCTTGTATATAGGGGCAGTATTATAGTAGTTATATTATTGTACATAGGGGGCAGTATTATAGTAGTTATATTGTTGTACATAGGGGTAGTATTATAGCAGTTATATTCTTGTACATCGGAGCAGTATTATAATAGTTATATTCTTGTACATAGGGGGCAGTATTATAGCAGTTATATTCTTGTACATAGGGGCAGTATTATAGTAGTTATATTCTTGTATATAGGGGCAGTATTATAGTAGTTATATTCTTGTACATAGGGGGCAGTATTATAGTAGTTATATTGTTGTACATAGGGGTAGTATTATAGCAGTTATATTCTTGTACATCGGAGCAGTATTATAATAGTTATATTCTTGTACATAGGGGGCAGTATTATAGCAGTTATATTCTTGTACATAGGGGCAGTATTATAGTAGTTATATTCATGTACATCGGGGGCAGTATTATAGTAGTTATATTCTTGTACATAGGGGGCAGTATTATAGTAGTTATATTCTTGTACATAGAGGGCAGTATTATAGTAGTTATATTCTTGTACATAGGGGCAGTATTATAGTAGTTATATTCTTGGACATAGGAGGCAGTATTATAGTAGTTATATTCTTGTACATCAGGGGCAGTATTATAGTAGTTATATTCTTGTATATAGGAGCAGTATTATAGTAGTTATATTCTTGTACATAGGGGCAGTATTATAGTAGTTACATTCTTGTACATAGGGACAGTATTATAGTAGTTATATTCTTGTACACAGGAGCAGTATTATGGTAGTTATATTCTTGTATATAGGGGCAGTATTATAGTAGTTATATTCTTGTATATAGGGGCAGTATTATAGTAGTTATATTCTTGTACATAGGGGCAGTATTACAGTAGTTATATTCTTGTATATAGGGGCAGTATTATAGTAGTTATATTCTTGTACATAGGGGTAGTATTATAGTAGTTATATTCTTGTACACAGGAGCAGTATTACAGTAGTTATATCCTTGTATTTAGTGGGCGGTATTTTACCAGTTACATTATATCAGTTACACATTGGGGCGGTATTCTATTACTTATGTGTTATTTTCTTCAGCATTACTTAGTGTTCCTCTTACGTCTCATTGCCGGTTCATGTCATTTGTTCCTCTTTTTGCTCTTGTAAACCTCTCACGACACAATATTGTAAAGCTTTCAATCTCTTAAAGCCGAGCAGAGGTTTGAGGCAATTGGCTTTTGTGCACACAGTAGCTTAAAGAACATCTGTGAGATTTAATAAGAGAAGTAGCGCTCGTCTCCGCTGCATTTATTGAACAAATCAAACAAGAGCAGCATTTTATTAAGTTTGTGGTGAGAGCGGCGCAGAGGGACAAACATTGTCCAAAGCCGAAATAAAAGAGATTCCAACTTCTCAGCAGTTTTTCTGAGTCAGAAGAAATCCCTAAAGATGCATTCGCTTCTGTTACACATCGGATTTGACAAGAAATCCGTGTTCTCTCTCCGAAAATAGCAGAGTCACATGTAGAGTCCTGGTATAACACAGAAGGACGGAGAAACGTCTCCATCGCTGGTTATTCTTATTCTCCGGGGTTCGGTTTCTAAACTCTAGGTACTTCTTGGTCTTCTGTGAGCAGCCATGTGCTGTCGACCAGTTTCTTTTTGTTACTATTTTGCTTTTTAGGGTTGGGTTCTTCTTTATCTTAGAACATTAATCATCTGGCCTCTAAAGGATTACCGTGTTTTTCGGATTATAAGACGCACGTTTCCTTTCAAAAATTTGGGAGGAGAATGAGGGGTGCGTCTTATAATCCAAATGTAGCTCACCAGGGAAGGTGGAGAGAGGTCACAGGAGATGCTGCGGGCGCTGTGCTGCTGGCCGCAGGCGCTGTGCTGCGGGGTGGGAGGCAGGGGCCACCATTCAGAAAATGTTGGCGGTGCGTGCTTCAAATCATGGCGCCCAGAGTCGGCGAGTGCGAAGATTGAGGTCCCGGCTCTATATCTCATCTGCGCACGCATAGTCACTGGCCCATTGATCTGCAGCGGACTTAAGAAAAATGGCACCCGGAGGTGGCGCATGCGCAGATGAGATCTTGGCTTGTCATTGAGCTGAGAGCCCGGAGTTGGCACATGCGCAGATGCAGATCTTGGCTCTAGATCTCATCTGCACATGCACCGTCTCCGGCCCATTGATCTCCCTGCAGTGGCTTTAAGAGAAATGGCACCCGGAGGTAGCGCATGCGAAGATGAGATCTTGGCTTGTCATTGAGCTGGGAGCCCGGAGTTGGCACGTGCACACATGTAGCTCTTGGCTCTAGATCTCATCTGCGCGCACACCGTCTTCGGCCCATTGATCTCCTTGCAGTTGAATTTAGGAAAATGGCACCCAGAGGGGGCGCGTGCACATGAGATCTTGGCTTGTCATTGAGCTGAGAGGTCCATCTGCGCACACGTCAATAAAGGTGCCAAGAGTTGGCGCGTGCGCAGATGCAGCTCTCAGCTCCAGATCTCATCTGCGCACGCGCTGTCTCCGGCCCATTGATCTCCCTGCAGTGGACTTTAGGAAAATGGCGCATGCGCAGATGAGCTTTTGGCTCGTTATTAAGCTGAGAGCTCTATCTACGCACACAACAACTCCAGGCATCATTTCTTTGAAGCCCGCACCGCCGACAGTTTCTAAATGCTCCTCCTGCCTCAATATACAGTATATTATTTTATTTCTATTTTTCGTTTTTAATGTATTTTTTTTATTTATGTGTAATTTTTATTTTTTATTTATATATTATTTTAGTTCTTTTTTTATTTTTCTATTAGTTTTTTTATTTCTATTTTTTAGTTATTTTTTATTCTTATTTAATTTTATTTATAACTTTTTATTTCTATTTTTAATTTTTAAAATGGTATAATCCAAAAAATCCAATACAGTGAGCATCTGGGACACTCACTGCACCGCCCGCAGCATCGCCCTATTCCACCACTGCTACTGCCTCTTATGACCCCGCTCCTGCACCACTGCTGCCGTCCACCCTCCGGTAAGACACCACCAGATTATAAGACGGAGACCATATTTTTTTCCCCCTTTTTTTCCTATATATTAGGGATGCGTCTTATGAAATGAAAAGTACAGTATTCCCATTATTGAAAGTTATCACATATCTCCAGCATAGGCCACAGTATTTGGATTAGCTCGGTCCGACCGCAAGGACACATAACAAGATCTGAAGTGCCAGAGATTGCCAAATACAGGACTCAGCTTTCTCCAGGACTTCCATAGAAAATGAATTGAGCGATGGTGTCACCATTTTGGCTGAGCATTTCAAAGCCCCATTGTCACAGCTGTCTCTCCGCATTATGAAACTAGTGACAGATTCAGGGCTAGAGAGTCATTTCAATGCAAGGCTCTCAATATTAAAGCTAGTTTCCTTTCTTTTGGCGTGTAATGGGTTAATGTCAGTTTTTCCTTCCCAGCAACTTTCTCATTACCTTTTCAGGTGCTTCTGGTTTGGGACCGCTCCAGTCCCTATATTTACCCTCTACTCCCTGTTGCGGATGCTGGTTGTACTGCATCATCAATCTGAAACTTGGCCTGGAGGTGGAAGGAGTTGCTGGAACTCTTTTCTGTCTGTTGTGCTGTAAGCTAAGAAAAAGACTGATGGCACATCCTATCTTTCTAATGTGAACAAGTGCAAACTGAATATGAAATATAGTAACAAAAAGGAGACAGTATGCAACTGTCTCCTTTTTGTAGTGGTGTAGGCTGCACTTCTGGCACCTGACTGTAGCCAAGAAGTTTGAGTTTATCTTTTGTTGATTCCCCTGTTTGTCTTCCTTCCCTTGTGTGTTGTTTTAGTGCAGCGCTGGGGCTAGTGATCCTTACCTGTCCACTCACTAGCCAGGACTAGCCTATAATCTCTCAGCGACAGGTGAGGAACCTGTATAGGAACTGGTTAAGAGTGAAGGGTACAGTTGCAGGCAAGTGGACTAGATGTCCATCTTCCCTTTCACTAGCGCTAGGGACCACCATCGTTAATGTGCCCCCCCAGTTTGTCATGGCAAAACCGCTGTTTGTTGTATGTTTTGCCCCACGCCAAACCTTTCCCTTGTCCATGCATGACACCTGTTCTCGAGATCACTGGTGGTCCCAGCAGTCAGACCCTCACTAATCAGAAGGCTAGCACCTATTCTATTGATACAAAATTAATTCCATCTCATTTGTAAATTCATACAATGCACTGAGGACCAAAAAGGTTTGCAGGACCTTGGCCCAGTGGCCATCTCTATAGTCCCATGCTGCCGGACCAGAGCCCTGGAAACTGGCATCTCTTCTGATTCAAGAGCCATCTTCTTGGCACAACACAGGCATGTGGGATTCGGGCAAGTAGGAGGCAATTAACAGGACTCAGGTCCAGTGGCTATGGACTAATAATGGGTCATGCAAATATTTGGGATTATCCCTTGCATTATCTTGAGAAAAGAAATCATTTTAAAACAAAAGATAAACTGGGCCCCCGACCATGGCGGTGATTTTTGGCATGAAAAATAGAAGGTAATGTTTGTTACCGCTCTCCGTGCCCTTCCCCCTTACATCATGAACAATTTCTTAATAACCAACTATGAACCAACCATCTCTAAGCCCCGTGCCCCATGCCAGTCATTGTTCCCGCTTTTTCGGAGCATGTTCCCTTGTTGGGTGGGCTTGTAAGGATGGAGACTGTTGATTCCCTCATCTCTGGCCATCATTACAAGTGTCAGCTCCGGGACTCTGCGCTGTTTTTGTAATGGATACAATGTATCTTCCAGAAGTAAACATAAAAGCCGTCGTCCTTTGTGATTCTTCTGCTGCTTCTGTTCTATGACTCGCCGGGATTTTAATGATCCACAATAAACCTATGGATTTTATTGCTCCTCCTCAGTGTTTCATTGTCAGCGGCGCTCGTCACTTTCTGCCATAGTAAAGGATGACACGGACAGCGATAATATCCGTCCCTAGAATAGTATTTCTGTATATACATTTCTGGCTCGTTTCCCTCTTACTGATACTTCTGCATTCTCTGGACATAGATAAGTGGCTTGTCATCAGCAGGGGTGTAACATTTGCATTCGGTGAGTGTGCAACCATGACCAAGAGGGGCGCACACCCACACCAGCCCCAATTTCATCTTCGCCAATTGAAGGCTGGCAGCTGACATCAGCATTCTCATCACGGATGGCGCATGGCAGTGATGTCATATGTCACCATTGGCGGACATCCCGAAGCCAACCGCAAGCCTCTGTGCTGGCTATGGAAGAGGTTTCCACACATTCTGGAAACAGGGAAAGGTGAAATATGGAGGACACTATTACTGTCAAGAGCCCAGGATTGGAGACATATCAGAAAGGGGCTCTGGATGATGGGTGTTATTACAGGAAGGGGTAAGGATGGTGGACATTATTACTGGAAGGGGCCCATGATGGAGGACATTGTTATAAGAAGGGGCCCATGATGCAGGACATTGTTATAGGAAAGGGCCCATAATGGATGACATTAAAGTAGGGGGTCTGGATAGGGGACATTATTACATGTTTGAGTCCAGGATGGAGAACATTATTACAGAAAGGATTCCAGGAAGTGGCCACATTATTACAGATTGGAGCCGAGGATGAGGGACATTGTTACTGGAAGGGGCACATGGTGGAGAATCTTAAAGGAGGGGGTCAGGATGGGAGACATTATTATAGGAAGTATCCCAGGAAGTGGCCACATTATTACAGATTGGAGCCGAGGATGAGGGACATTGTTACTGGAAGGAGCACATGATGGAGAATATTAAAGGAGGGGGTCAGGATGGGAGATGATGTTATAGGAAGGATCCCAGGAAGTGGCCACATTATTACAGAAGAGAGCCCAGGTTGAGGGACATTGTTACTTGAAGGGACCCATGATGGAGAATATTAAAAGAGGGGGTGTTACGAACCGGCGCCGCCATAGCCGCAAGCAGCCTGCTGCGGTTCCTGTTGCGCCCAGGCGCCGGCTGCCGTTCTTGACCGTGCCTCGGGTCGTCCAGTTGGCTGTTCCTTCCACCACGTCTAAGTGTGGAGAGGCGGCTAGTGCGCATGCGTGCACCGATTTACCCCAGCCAGAGTCTAAACCCGGTGTTTTGCCTAGTGAGCATGCTCAGCCTGTTTGTGTTATGTCTGAGACTAAGTCCTCAGTTCAGGCTACTGAGCATGCTCCCACAATTAATCCTAACAGCCTCTTTGCACAGGTACTTGGACTTCGTGCTGTGTCTAAGTTCTGGGATGTGCCTACTGAGCATGCTCAAACTGATAGTCTGCTTTCTAAGCCTGTGGCTCAGGCTACTGAGCATGCTCAGGCACTTAGTGCACCAGAGGCTAGGTCCGGTAAGGACCTCACTGAGCATGTCCGTGAGGTGGCAGGCCCTGATAGGGCAGAGGGTGTCAGGTGTCCTGATGACGTGGCAACTCCGGACTTGCTCGCAGAGGCCCGCCCCTATGATCTGGCACCTCACCATTGGTCATCAGACGATGACTGGTGAAGTGTTTGGGGCGCGGCTGCCATGAGGTCATCATTGATGTGGCGGTTCCGGATAGGTCGCTGGTGACATCGCTGCTGACATGGCAATCTGCTATTGGACCTTGGTGGTTCCACCCTGGGTTTGGGGTGGACCCAGGTTATAAAAGGGGCTGGAGACAACATGGAGGTGCGCAGTCTTCACTTTTGCTCAGTCAGAGCACACCTCCATGTTAGAGCCTCATTGCGGCATAAGCCTATGTTGGGAAGCGGTAGGTAGGGCTAGGCGAACGGTGCCTGTCACACCAAGATTCGTGGCTTAGCACATCAGGGTCAGGCGCCGTGCTTCCCTCCTGCCGTTCCAGTCTTGCTATAGCAGCCCAGTGGCGTTAACTGGGCTGCGGCTGCTGTGCTTCCTGTCCGACTGTGCCCCCTACGCACACGGACAACGCACCTGCTGCGCCACCTGTCCAATTGTGCCTCTACGCACACGGACAACGCACCTGCTGCGCCACCTGTCCGGTTGTGCCCCCTACACGCACGGACAGCGTACTCCAGGACCCCTGTGGAGTTAACAGGGTGTTCCTTATTTTCCTCGGCTTCCCGGTCAACGCTACTGGTGTACCCATCTGGCCTGACGTGTCCTACACACACGTGGCCAGTCGAGAGGTGGCCAGAAACGCTAATCGGAGGACCGCTCGGCCTGACGTGTCCTACACACGTGGCCGACAGGGCGCTTTCGTGGCGGTCTTCCGGTCAACGCTACCTGGTTACCACCCGGCCTGACGTGTTTCCTGCACACGTGGTTGGTGTAGCGCTAGGTGCACCAAAACGCTAATCGGGTTGTCGTCCGGTCTGACGTGTCCCAACACACGTGACCGGTTCCCAGAGTTCCTGGGTTATCTCAGAGCCATCCAGCTCTATAGTCTCCGCCTAACCCTCAGGTGCCAGCAGCTCCTTTGTCATCTGGAGCACGGTGGGCCCCGACTGGCGATTAGGATATATACCCCCTGGTCCTAATCTGCCGGTCCCCCCGTAACAGGGGGTCAGGATGGGAGATGATATTATAGGAAGGATCCCAGGAAGTGGCCACATTATTACAGATTGGAGCCAAGGATGAGGGACATTGTTACTGGAAGGGGTCCATGATAGAGAATATTAAAGGAGGGGGTCAGGATGGGAGACATTATTATAAGAAAGATCTCAGGAAGTGGCCACATTATTACAGATAAGGGCCCAGGATGAGGGACATTGTTACTGGAAAGGGCCCATGATGGAGGACATTAAAGGTGGGGGTCAGGATGGAGGACATTATTACCAGAAGTATCCCATTATGTGGTAACATTATTACAGGAAGGGGCCAGGATGGAGAATATTATAGCAGGAAGGGGCTCATGATGGATGAAATTATTACAGGAATGGGCTCATGATGGAGGACATTAGAGGAGGGGGTCAGGATGTGGTGACATTATTAAGGGAAGAATCCAAGGAAGTTGGGACATTATTACAGATTGGTGCCCAGGATGGGGAACATTATTACAGGAAGAGGCCAAAATGGGGGACAACAGTAGATGGGGTCAAACATATGTCTTTATAGGATGCTTCAAGGGCCCATACATCTGAGCAACATGCAGGTGGGGTCCACATTTTGTACCGAGGCCAATCGAAATCTAGTTATGACACTGCTTTTCTGCAAACAGATATTAGCCAATCAGCATTGCTGCTCACTATGCTCCTCCCTTTTGTCAATTTCAGTTGAATGAGGCTATATTTAAATGACTATTGTGCACATATTCTAACTTTTCAATTGAGGGAAACATCATGGATAGGTAATGTACAGCTCTAATAAAGAATAGATAGAACGACCTATAGAAACAATGGTGTTAGCGCTAATACCATTAAAATTTATGGCCGCAGTACCCCTTTATGCCCCTGACCCATTATACTGAATTATATAGTGATAACGGCTTTTCTCACTCTTTATAGCGCTGGTTTCTATCCTGTGGTTCTATATTTGTTGTAAAGCCACAACTCTCAGCACACTCTGGTGGTATCTTGGCATGCTGGGTGTTGTAGTTCTGCACCAGTTTGGAGGCCATTGTGCTGGAGGAAACGCTTGTGTGAATACTGTCCAGCACGGTCTAATAGATGGTCATGCGCTGATGATGGAAACGTGTCATAAAACTTAATTATGTCCCTTTATTTTTTATGACATTGTTATCGCTTAGCTTCAGTCTGAGCATCGACGCAGAAATCCCAGGATGCTTTGCAGGAAAACTTCGCTAATGTGGCATCTTCCTCTACATTTGACTCAGCGTGAAAGCACTAAAACTGCCGCCCGCGCCGTCCCATAATGGGCACATGCGCCACGTCGCCTCGCGGGCCCGGGAAGTCAATATCAATAAACATAAGTAAAAAGCAATATTGTATCTTCATGTAATTTGCAATTGAAGTAGAAAAGAAGGAGAATGGATACCTGGGGAAGAGCGCGCATTCCTTCTAGAAGAACAGCCGCTTCTCGCTCACCATGACTTCTTCACTGGTTAAAGGAAAGAAATGCTATTAATGCCGCGGTCCAGAAAGTCTCATACAAACACATCAATACTCAGCAAATTACGAGATGTCTTTACAGATTTTTCACATTTCTCTCACTTTAAAATAAAAAAAAATCCCCATGAAATATATATTATTGAACTATTCTTCCTGACCACAGTGTTAATTCCCATAAAAGGCTTGTTTCCAACTTGGGGGGGTCTGACTGCGCCATTTCCTACCAACACTACTCTGTTAGGGGTTGGTTATGCTTGTCCTTTGCTCTATTTATTGCCAAAAGTAGCCAATCGATGAACTTGACCATTTCCAGCAATGCCATAGACAATAGAAGGAATTTCCAGCAATCCCATAGGCAATAAAAGGAATTTCCAGCAATCCCATAGACAATAGAAGGAATTTCCAGCAATCCAATGAACAATAGAAGGAATTTCCAGCAATCCCATAGACAAAAGAAGAAATTTCCAGCAATCCCATAGACAAAAGAAGGAATTTCCAGCAATCCCATGAACAATAAAAGGAATTTCCAGCAATCCCATAGACAATAAAAGGAATTTCCAGCAATCCTATAAACAATAAAAGGAATTTCCAGCAATCCCATAAACAATAAAAGGAATTTCCAGCAATCCCATAGACAATAAAAGAAATTTCCAGCAATCTCATAGACAATAAAAGGAATTTCCAGAGATGCAATAGACAATAAGTGAAGGAAAATATGTGTGACCTACACTTTATTCTAACAAAGCATGGTACAGACCTGTTTTTGGGATAGAGTTTCTAACTAGAGATAAATGAATCTTTCAAAATTGATTTCAGGAAGATTTGGTGCACAATTTGTTTTTACAAATTTGGATGGAATTTAAATCTGCCATATAATATGCTCAAGAGAGCTGGAAAGGATTAAAAAAAATAAAATATTAAACTTGCCTGCTTTGCCATCATAAAATCTAAGTAATTAAGCAGCAACGATCTGAGCCAGGTCAGGTCACTGCTGTTTGAGGCAGATGTCAGCTGTATAACACATCTGGAATCTGTCGCAGGTGGAACAGACACAGCTCGTGTGCCTGCTTCATATACTAAAACAGCACATGTATGGCAAAGGTCATTAAGGGGTTTCTGCCACAAAGGACTTTGGGGTAGTGGGAAACTGTGGTCCCTAAGCTGACCATCAGAATAGGGGGCCTTGTGCTATCCCTATTCTCAGAGATACCCCTACTGGTGGAGATGTCTGAGTCTCCTTCCTGACTCTGCTCCTGACAAGCCCTGATTTTATATCTCCTCCACCTGGTGGGACCGGGACTTAAGAGAGTGGGATTTAACCCAGAGAAATAGACAAACAGGGGAAACCAAATGCACACACAGAGTTATAAAACAATAAGAGATTAGGAGGAAAACAAGAGCAGGGTGGAAAAAACAAGATTACGGGTAACTCCACAACAACACCAATCACAGCTTACTCTCTCTCAAGCAAATCTGGGACACTACATTCACAGACCAGCACAGCATAAGCTATAATTGGCATTGGTAGAAGATTTCCTCCAGCCTAAAAAGGAGAGGAGCAGACGTGATTGGCTTTCATGCAACATGTCAACAAAGAAGCCTAATGAGTAGTCTAGTGTTATATGAATGGGCACACAGCTGGTCAATGCCCGAGTCTGCCTGAGCTGATCAGAAACACCAGAGAAACCATCGGACGGAGAGTCAGATGTGAACAGAGCCTGATGCCGCCATGACAGTTGGCCAATTTTGTGCAAAACTCCGTGTGACAGTTTCAAACGCACTCTTTAATTGCTTAGGTGTCCAGTGGGCGGTCCTAATCAGTGATTGACACAAGTAATAAGTAATATTTTGCATAAATCTGTATACCAATCTGATAAACTCAATACCATGCTGCCCTAGACCAAGACGGCACAATTAATGTGACGGTTCCCCTTTAAGAACCCGCAGCGTTTTTTCACTTGATACTTGAAACATTATGATATCACAAAAATTCCCCTCACTAAAAAAAAAAAATTCTCCCTATAAGAAATAACTTCAAGATACATTTTCAGGAAAAGTTATCAATACTGCTTCTCTCAAGGAGCCTTAAATCACCGCAGGTTACAAAATTCTCAGTCCAAGACAGATAATAAAATGAAAAATGATGTTCCGCTACTTCCTCACCCTCGTAAAATGAGGACTCGGTTGTAAGAGCAATAAAAGATGAATTGTACATTTAGAATAAAGGGTAATTAGATGGACTGGGATCCCATAAGTCATTTTATCACACGTTTTTAGAGACCCTAAAGTCCATTTTACACAGTTGGGTGGGAGGATGAAGTGATCTGTCAGCAGGTAAAATGTGCGGGATTAGGGGGGCCTGAAGGACGGATGAGACCAGAATTAGGGACATTAAATCATCCACTGAAACATTCACTGCATTTTTAAGATTTTACTTTTTACCTTTTGGCAGAATCTGGCTCCTTACCAACTGTCACATCCACTATAGATAGAAAATAACTGCTATAATACTGCCCCCTATGTACAAGAATATAACTACTATAATACTGCACCCTATGTACAAGAATATAACTACTATAATACTGCCCCTATGTACAAGAATACAACTACTATAATACTGCCCCTATGTACAAGAATATAACTACTATAATACTGCTCCCTATGTACAAGGATATAACTACTATAATACTGCTCCTATGTACAATATTATAACTACTATAATACTGCCCCTATATACAAGAATATAGCTAATATAATACTGCTCCTGTGTACAAGAATATAACTACTATAATACTGCCTCTATATACAAGAATATAACTACTATAATACTGCCTCCTATGTACAAGAATATAACTACTATAATACTGCCCCTATGTACAAGTATATATCTACTATAATACTGCCTCCTATGTACAAGAATATAACTACTATAATACTGCCCCTATGTACAAGTATATATCTACTATAATACTGCCCCTATGTACAAGAATATAACTACTATAATACTGCCCCTATGTACAAGTATATATCTACTATAATACTACCCCTATGTACAAGAATATAACTACTATAATACTGCCCCTATGTACAAGAATATAACTACTATAATACTGCCCCCTATGTACAAGAATATAACTACTATAATACTGCCCCTATGTACAAGTATATATCTACTATAATACTGCCCCTATGTACAAGAATATAACTACTATAATACTAACCCTATGTACAAGAATATAACTACTATAATACTGCCCCTATATACAAGAATATAACTACTATAATACTGCCCCCTATGTACAAGAATATAACTACTATAATACTGCTCCTATGTACAAGAATATAACTACTATAATCTTGCCCCTATATACAAGAATATAACTACTATAATACTGCCTTCTATGTACAAGAATATAACTACTATAATACTGCCTCCTATGTACAAGAATATAACTACTATAATACTGCTCCTATGTACAAGAATATAACTACTATAATACTGCCTCCTATGTACAAGAATATAACTACTATAATACTGCCCCCTATGTACAAGAATATAACTACTATAATACTGCCTCCTATGTACAAGAATATAACTACTATAATACTGCCCCCTATGTACAAGAATATAACTACTATAATACTGCTCCTATGTACAAGGATATAACTACTATAATCCTGCCCCTATATACAAGAATATAACTACTATAATACTGCCCCTATGTACAAGAACATAACTACTATAATCCTGCCCCTATATACAAGAATATAACTACTATAATACTGCCCCTATGTACAAGAACATAACTACTATAATACTGCCCCCTATGTACAAGACTAACCACTATAATACTGATCATATGTACAAGAATATAACTACTATAATACTGCTCCTATATACAAGAATATAACTGCAATTCATAATGGCCATAATAGCCACCATTCATAATAAGTCACAGCTCACCTCCTCCCCCTCCTGTAGGATGACTGATAACCTCTGTATACAGTACATAACACAGGATTCACCATTCACAATAGTTGATGTCACAGATCACCTCCTCCTCCTCATCCTGTACAATGACTGATAACACTTTAATGGCATGAAATAGTAAACACTAACTGAAAAAACAACAACTTTTGCTTTCTGTTGGTTGTTGTGAGCCGGTCATCTTGGTCCATGTATAATGTAGGGATCGCTCAAGTAGAAAGGTAAGAAGAGAAACATTTGTATCAATAAATAGAACCCCTTCCTTCTCCTGCAGTTGTGTGTAGTCAGTACATTATATATTTCTCCCTCCATCTGCCTTTTTGGAAATTGTATCTCATGGTTCCTCCAGGCAGAGTGCATCCTGGTGTAGTGTCAGAGCTCTGTCTTCTGCTCTCACCCATTTTGCCCTGTCATTTTACAGCTCACTCTCATACTATAGAACATTTCCTGCAGCTGCATCTCCCTCCTCCTCATCTTATTAAAGCTTTTGATAGGGACATTTTTGAACATTTACAGAAAGTTTGAGTGCAAGAAATGGGAAAGTACAAACTGCTTGAAGAGACCAATATGTTATATCTTAATAATACACAATGTACATTAACATTTATACATCCAATTCTCTGTATTCTCAGTAGACAATGACGAATATTTGCACAATTATGTCCTGAGTGAGATGCTCTGATTCTTGTTACATCTTATCTAAGTATATAATCCGGGTCTGGATGCCGGGAGATGGAGGCCAGGTATGTAAATGCTTCATTACGTGCTACGCTGGGTCATTCACTCGGTGACAGGTGGCGGAAGCACAAGATGAGTATAGTGTCGAGGCGCGATCCATAACACAGGGACGCTGCGGCTGCTGATGAGTTCTCACACCGAAAATCTCATGGCCTCATTATAATTAGGGACGAGCGAACGTCTTGTTATTCAAATTCACCAGTTTTCAAAAAAAATTTCAAAAATTTGGACTCACAGCTATGATTTACAACACAATAAAGCTTCCAAATGCCCTAAATAGCCTCATGTAACACTCCGAGGTCTCATAAGACTGTATCCAACAACTTTACAAGTTATTTAGGGCAAACACTGCCTTAGTGATGTCCAAATGACCTCAGCATACCTGGCTATAGGTAATCGTATTGTTACTGCTCCTCATCACTGAGCTGTCACACACTGTCTGTAATGTTTATTCAGTGTTTATGGTTTTCTCTTCACATCTCCTTTGCTGAGTTGTGAAGTCCTCTCACTATTCAGATTCACAACTCATTGGTGGTAATGTCACGCTTGACAGACAGTCCTGTAGTTTCCGGCTGTAGAAGGTCGTAGTTTTTGGCTACATAAACTGTTTTCTGACTTTCCCTGCTTGGGGTTTATCCCCTTCTCTTTAGGACCTCACCTTCTCAGCTGTTAATCTTCAGCACTTCCCTTGTGTCTTTATATACCCTCATTCCTCCTTACTCTGTGCTGGTGATCGGTCTAATACCCTTCACAAGTCTTCAGTGCAAGCAGTCGGCTTGTATTCATCTGGAGAAACATTGTGGTTGTTGCTGTTCCTCTCCCTGAATCATATGGAGATAAGTTACTCATTTCCTTTCCTCGGTGTGTATTCCCTGTGTGTTCTTTACAGCTTAGTGAGGTTGACTATGCACTCATCCCATCCATTCCCTACCTAGGACCTAATTCAGGGTCAGGTATCCGGCTCGGCGCATAGGTGCGGAACCTATCTAAAGTGTTGAGGGAACCCAGGGGCCAGCGGAAGGTTTGGTCAGGGGGTCACTATCTCCCCCTTCCCTAGGCACAGTAGGCACAGAATATCCCTTCCCTTTCGATGTTCACTTGGGACTTCCCCGTACCTAGCGTGACCGGTAATCTGCAAAGTTGTCCAACAAATACCAAATATTTAGTGTCAGAAACTATTTTTTGCATAGTAGCGTCCCAAAATTTACTATAATTAAAGGGATTTGTAATGCTAGTCTCTACTCCCGGCCAAGCTGCGCGGCAGGGTAGTCAAGTGTTTCAGAATCAGATAACAAGTGAGCATTGTGAACTAAGGGGAAAGACAAAAAGCGTAGTCAGGTCACAAATACCAGAAGGATAGAGGATCAAAGCAAAGGGGCAAGACAAATGGATAGTCAGAAGAAGGACACAGTCTGACAGCAATAAGTCAAAACACAGAGCAAAGAAAAACAAGGGAAACGTGCACCAATGAGCAAATACTATGACTGGCAGTGATCTGGGACTGATTGCTCTGCTAAGTAGCTGGGCAATCACCCAGAATAGGGAACACCTGAAGAAGCAGAGCACTTCCCACTCTGAGATTGGATGACTGAGCTGTCACTCACCAAACTGGCAGCTCTGCAGACCCCTCATGCCATAGGGCAACAAACATGCACCACTGAGCAAATTGTAGTACTGGCACTGATCTGGGACTGATTGCTTTGCTAAGTAGCTGGGCAATCACCCAGAACAGGGATCACCTGAAGAAGCCCAGTGTCTCCCAGTTTCAGGTTGGACGGCTGAGCTGTCACTCACCAAACTGGCAGCTCAGCTCGCCCCTTATTCCGTAGGGCACTAAAACTGTCATTTGCTGCGTCCAAGACACATTGAGTGGAGACATCAACAACCCCTCCTAAAAGGCCGTTTACAGGCCATGCCACTGCTATGATCCTCAGTGATTACCTGTAATGTATGAGGGTACTTAGAAGCACGTGTTCAGTTACCCTGCAGTGCCCCCACAGGTGAAATGAAGCATTACACAGATCACATCAAAATCAATGGGCAAGTCCATGTAACACTGAGACAGGCGGAGTCCTCCAGAGACAAATCTAAGGTGAGAATAAAGATATTTATAGAGAAGGATACTGTAACGCCCACACCGGCATCTTAACACTGTCCTGCCCCCGTCCCCCGGCAAGGACGTCGATATTTTCACTTGTCTGGGCATCCTATAGAGGCGGTTCCGTCTCCGTCCCATGTTCCTGTCTCCCGGGGCATCTCTGAACCTTGCAGGCTTCCAGCCTCAGCCCGTAGGCCATGCCCCCTTTCTTAATGGGCCAGTGTCCTCCTGACCCGGAAGTGCCTCCCATGTCAGCTTGGAGGTTTCAGGAATTTAAGGCACCTCTGCTCTATGGGAGGTGCCTGGGCAACGGGTTACTTTAGTTACTAGTTCTCAGGTCCTCAGTGCTGCTGCCGTTACTGATTTAGTGAATTACTGTTGATGACTGTATCTCTGTTACAGTGTCCTACTATCTGCTGCTGTGGCCATCTGCGCCGGTTGTCTTCTACGATACAAGCTGTCACAAGTATCCACGTTGGATGCTGCTGCCATATCCATCCATCCCGAACAAATCCATCCCTCTACCTACCGTACAACTGCTGCTGTCCACCAGAGAGTGTTCTGTGTCCGCCAGCTGCTGGGGTACCGTAGATCCCCTGGTACTGCCCTCTGCTGGCTGCTTACCAGTGTGTGTACCTGCTGCCACCTCCAGAGGCAGTAGAGAAGACTCAGCGGCCGGTCAGTTCGCTCCCCTAGGCAAGTGAATGGTACTTTTGGTCCAGTGAGTGGATCCACTAAACAGGGATTGCCCCACGAGCATAACCGGTACGCTTCGTTATTATAGGGGGGGTCTTCTCATCTAAAAATGCACGTGACTGGTGGTCATCCATTTAATGCATGGATAAGCCATGCCCATCAGATCTGTAGCTTGTGATCAGCTTTTGCCTCCATATCCGGAATACCCCTCTAATATTACCTTATGTCTATATTATATAAATGGACATATATGTTTTGGGGTCTAAATTGGGACCCTCCATTACCGAATATCACGATTATTTTTTTATTTACATATATCAATTCAATGGCTAGCAGAATGGATTTGGGGGCTTTAATTGTCAAATATATAAAGATTTCGAAAGACCTGCCCCCAAAATTGACCCTGTGCACGCCACCATACTGATTTAATAGGGTAAAGATGGCGACGGGTCAGGTTCTCATATTATCATGATCCTTCGCTCCATACATCGTATTCCCTGACTTCAGGCGCTTTTTGTTTCTTCTTTTTGTCACGCTCTTTGCAGAAACTTGGGCAAATTTCGCTGCTTCTAGAAATATCTCTTTATGTTTGTTGCAAACTCATAGACAAGGCACTAAGCAGATTGGACGTTTGGACTTTCCGCAATAGTTTTTACTGTCATTAATGTGAAAGCTTGAGGCAATGAATGGCTGATAGAACTAATATTCATACATTGAATTAACTCGGAGTCACATTACATTAGCAGAGTTAATGCTAATGTAAATCGCCCGACGCGGAGGATTCGGTGGCAGCCGACACAGCTAATGCCTCCTTTAAATACTGATATTAGCTGTAACAGTCAGGATTTACCGTGATAGACACATCATTTATGTCACTGTAAAGGAACGGGTGAATTATGAGGGACTTTGGGAATGTTCTGTACCGGGCTCCGCACGGATCTCGCTGCCATTGTTCATGTTAAGAGGAACTGATTATGGCTGAATTGTTCAGTCTCTCTCCTCATTCACATCCATTATACATCTCAACTGTGCAAATTGTATCTCACTTGTCACGTCAAGGAATGACTGAGAGCTCCAGGGTTGTCGGTGTTGGCTTGACTATGACCAAAAATGGCCTAAAACCATCACCGCTCGGAATGATCATACCTTGAAATAGGTTTTACCAGCATAAACGTTGGTGATAGATCACTAATATGCACCACCGATAACTACGGGGTCGGAGAGGTGACCCCATAAATTTACTAAAGCAAAATAGCAGAGGTGCTATAAAAGTCCCGTGCCACTTTGTGTCCTTTCACCTCTGACTGGATGTGTCCTGAGGCCACATGTACCAATTCATCAGCTCCAGGTCACTTTCCATTGTGGGGATTACGGCTAGTCTCTCTTAGGGGTTTCCTAGTTTTTTCCCCTTAACACAACCTTGAATTTGCACCACAGGGCTCCCTGGGTTGTGTCTGTGGAGTAGCTGCTGAGTAGTGGAGTGAGCTGAATTGAAAACATAAAAATTGGCAAAAGAACTTAAGCCGGTCCTAAAACATCGTCAAGCAAAGACAGATGAGACTCCATGAGGTCAACCAGAATCAATGGCAAAGAAGAGTCTTGCCGACCAGGGGTTAAACCAGTAAGGGCCTAGATGGGTTTATCAGAATGGTGACTAAATCAGATGAGGTGGAGCACAGGGAAGGAAACAATTGTGCACCAGTCTAGAATACCAAAACAGTAGCTGAGCCGGCACAGGAGCATATGATAGATGACCAGGAGACCCATCTACCCTGCCCCCGGATTGGGGTGACTGGCTTCTGTGATGGGTCAGTCATCAAGGCTTCAATAATTGCCCAGATGATTCGATATTTCAGGGCAGGCATATATGTCAACCTCACTACCGGGAAATAAAGCTACGGCTCATGACGGAGATCATCAGCACCGGAACAGACAGGTAGGTTTGTGACTATGAATGAGTGAACCCAAACTGTAATGTTCGGGGTTCGTACTGAACAACAGGTGCCCGAGTCTCGGACTCGAACACAAACTTTTAACTATGCATCCGGGTTCCTGTTCAGGGTTGTCATACAAATAAAGCTTGTTGAAAGGCTACAGTTTTTCTGGTGTGGGCACTATCGGCCCCATCACAGCCATGTCAAGTATTGTCATGGCTGTGATTGACACCACTAGAAAAAAAAAATGGGCTCCCATCCTATTTTTGATAATTTGAGCGGGTAAAATAGACAACTGCGGACTGCAACCCTCAGCAGTCTGCTTTACCTTAGCTGTTTATGAAAAATAAAGGCGCTCCCACACATTTTTTTTATAATTATTTAAATAAATAGCTGCAGGCTGCTATTTTTAGGCTGTGAAGGGCCAAATAACCATGACCCTTTCCACCATGATAATACCAGCCCCCAGCCAGCTGTCCACTTTACCTTGGCTGGTTATTGAAAATGAGGGGGGACCATACGCCTTTTCTTAAATTATTTATTTAAATAATTTATTAAAAAATGGCTTGGGGTCTCCTCTATTTTTGATAACCAGCCAAGGTAAAGTGGACCATTTACTATAAAAAAAAAATAGGGTGGGAGCCCACATCATTTTGTAATATTATTTAGTTATTTTTACACTAATATGGCAGTCTGCCTGCAACCAATCACAGATGCCGGCACAGAAGGTGGGCGGGGAATGTATAGCAGTCTGACTGCAACCAATCACAGACTCTGACACAGAGATTGGGCGTGTGAAGCAGAGAATATTGATCTAGTTTAATGAGCAGGCCAGAAACGTGTGATCTTCTGGGAAACAAAGTATGTATATTTGGCATGCTCTTAGCCCCATTTTGCTTTCTTTTGCAGCCCCCTAGCCCTAACTATGACCATTTAAGAGCCATTTTACAGTGTCTGTGTGTCTCTCTCAGTAATATAGGCTGGATGTGAGCTCTGTGTGTCTCTTCCAGTAATATAGGTTGGATGTGAGCTCTGTGTGTCTCTCCCAGTAATATATATAAGAATAAGGCTGCACATCAAACTTAGATAATGGTATAATGCCTCAAGCATATGGAAAAATATTGGAATATACAATGAAAAATGCTACTTGCTAATTTGAACATGTGAATAATGAATTGCATACCTGCTATGAATATTAGGAAAAAGGAGATATTTAGCAATCGCATTGATCAATGTAACTGAGCCCCAAAACCTCGTCAAGGTATATCTCTATATTGGGGTCCCTAGCTCTGTGACCCTAACTGTGTGTCATCTCATTGCAATTAAAAACTGCTATGGGTGGAGAGGGGTAACTAAGGACTTTCTTATATAGGAGATGGAAAAAACATGGCCGAAAGGGGCGGAGCTGTGTTCACATTCAGAAAAAAAAAAAAAAAAAACTACATATAACTGAATAGGATAACTGAAGTATAGTAATACTTATATATAGTATGTATTTTTGGCTTGCACTCATATATATATATTAGTGCTCACTTCAGTTATCCTATTCAGTTATATGTAGTTTTTTTTTTTTTTTCTGAATGTGAACACAGCTCCGCCCCTTTCGGCCATGTTTTTTCCATCTCCTATATAAGAAAGTCCTTAGTTACCCCTCTCCACCCATAGCAGTTTTTAATTGCAATGAGATGACACACAGTTAGGGTCACAGAGCTAGGGACCCCAATATAGAGATATACCTTGACGAGGTTTTGGGGCTCAGTTACATTGATCAATGCGATTGCTAAATATCTCCTTTTTCCTAATATTCATAGCAGGTATGCAATTCATTATTCACATGTTCAAATTAGCAAGTAGCATTTTTCATTGTATATTCCAATATTTTTCCATATGCTTGAGGCATTATACCATTATCTAAGTTTGATGTGCAGCCTTATTCTTATATATAGTATGTATTTTTGGCTTGCACTCATATATATATATATTAGTGCTCACTTCAGTTATCCTATTCAGTTATATGTAGTTTTTTTTTTTTTCTGAATGTGAACACAGCTCCGCCCCTTTCGGCCATGTTTTTTCCATCTCCTATATAAGAAAGTCCTTAGTTACCCCTCTCCACCCATAGCAGTTTTTAATTGCAATGAGATGACACACAGTTAGGGTCACAGAGCTAGGGACCCCAATATAGAGATATACCTTGACGAGGTTTTGGGGCTCAGTTACATTGATCAATGCGATTGCTAAATATCTCCTTTTTCCTAATATTCATAGCAGGTATGCAATTCATTATTCACATGTTCAAATTAGCAAGTAGCATTTTTCATTGTATATTCCAATATTTTTCCATATGCTTGAGGCATTATACCATTATCTAAGTTTGATGTGCAGCCTTATTCTTATATATAGTATGTATTTTTGGCTTGCACTCATATATATATATATTAGTGCTCACTTCAGTTATCCTATTCAGTTATATGTAGTTTTTTTTTGTTTTTTTTTTTTCTGAATGTGAACACAGCTCCGCCCCTTTCGGCCATGTTTTTTCCATCTCCTATATAAGAAAGTCCTTAGTTACCCCTCTCCACCCATAGCAGTTTTTAATTGCAATGAGATGACACACAGTTAGGGTCACAGAGCTAGGGACCCCAATATAGAGATATACCTTGACGAGGTTTTGGGGCTCAGTTACATTGATCAATGCGATTGCTAAATATCTCCTTTTTCCTAATATTCATAGCAGGTATGCAATTCATTATTCACATGTTCAAATTAGCAAGTAGCATTTTTCATTGTATATTCCAATATTTTTCCATATGCTTGAGGCATTATACCATTATCTAAGTTTGATGTGCAGCCTTATTCTTATATATAGTATGTATTTTTGGCTTGCACTCATATATATATATATTAGTGCTCACTTCAGTTATCCTATTCAGTTATATGTAGTTTTTTTTTGTTTTTTTTTTTTTTCTGAATGTGAACACAGCTCCGCCCCTTTCGGCCATGTTTTTTCCATCTCCTATATAAGAAAGTCCTTAGTTACCCCTCTCCACCCATAGCAGTTTTTAATTGCAATGAGATGACACACAGTTAGGGTCACAGAGCTAGGGACCCCAATATAGAGATATACCTTGACGAGGTTTTGGGGCTCAGTTACATTGATCAATGCGATTGCTAAATATCTCCTTTTTCCTAATATTCATAGCAGGTATGCAATTCATTATTCACATGTTCAAATTAGCAAGTAGCATTTTTCATTGTATATTCCAATATTTTTCCATATGCTTGAGGCATTATACCATTATCTAAGTTTGATGTGCAGCCTTATTCTTATATATAGTATGTATTTTTGGCTTGCACTCATAATATATATATTAGTGCTCACTTCAGTTATCCTATTCAGTCTCCCAGTAATATAGGCTGGATGTGAGCTCTCTGTGTCCCTCCCAGTAATATAGGTTGGATGTGAGCTCTGTGTGTCTCTCCCAGTAACATAGGCTGGATGTGAGCTCTGTGTGTCTCTCCCAGTAATATAGGCTGGATGTGAGCACTGTGTGTCTCTCCCAGGAATATAGGCTGGATGTGAAGTCTGTGTGTCTCTCCCAGTAATATAGACAGGATGTGAGGTCTGTGTGTCTCTCCCAGTAGTATAGGCTGAATGTGATCTCTGTGTGTCTCTCCCAGTAATATAGGCTGGATGTGAGCTCTGTATGTCTCTCCCAGTAATATAGGCTGGATGTGAGCTCTGTGTGTCTCTCCCAGTAATATAGGCTGGATGTGAGCTCTGTGTGTCTCTCCCAGTAATATAGGCTGGATGTGAGCTCTGTGTGTCTCTCCCAGTAATATAGGCTGGATGTGAGCTCTGTATGTCTCTCCCAATAATATAGCAAGAAGAGAATGGCACTTCCTATATATGTGTCTAGGAGATATTGGGGTACACTTCAGGTTCCAAAGCCAAACAGTGAGAAGTATACAAGGCACTCCCAAGATGATTTGAAGAAATCACATGGCAGCCCCCATACAGCGGTGGATTCCGCGTCTGACAGCCCACACAGCGTTTTCCCTCACATATGTGCTACTGAGGAAGGTCCACATAGGACCGAAAAAGTTTTTGTTACGCACATGAATAAATATTTCTTCAAATCATCTTGGGAGTGCCTTGTATACTTCTCCCAGTAATATAGGCTGAATGTGAGCTCTGTGCGTCTCTCCCAGTAATATAGGCTGGATGTGAGGTCTGTGTGTCTCTCCCAGTAATATAGGCTGGATGGGAGATCTGTGTGTCTCTGCCAGTAATATAGGCTGAATGTGAGCTCTGTGCGTCTCTCCTAGTAATATAGGCTGGATGTGAGGTCTGTGTGTCTCTGCCAGTAATATAGGCTGAATGTGAGCTCTGTGTGTCTCTCCCAGTAATATAGGCTGGATGTGATCTCTCTGTGTCCCTCCCAGTAATATAGGTTGGATGTGAGCTCTGTGTGTCTCTCCCAGTAATATAGGCTGGATGTGAGCTCTGTGTGTCTCTCCCAGTAATATAGGCTGGATTTGAGCTCTGTGTGTCCCTCCCAGTAATATAGGCTAGATGTGAAGTCTGTGTGTCTCTCCCAGTAATATAGACAGGATGTGAGGTCTGTGTGTCTCTCCCAGTAGTATAGGCTGAATGTGATCTCTGTGTGTCTCTCCCAGTAATATAGGCTGAATGTGATCTCTGTGTGTCTCTCCCAGTAACATAGGCTGGATGTGAGCTCTGTGTGTCTCTCCCAGTAATATAGGCTGGATGTGAGCTCTGTATGTCTCTCCCAGTAATATAGGCTGGATGTGAGCTCTGTGTGTCTCTCCCAGTAATATAGGCTGGATGTGAGCTCTGTATGTTTCTCCCAGTAATATAGGCTGGATGTGAGCTCTGTGTTTCTCTCCCAGTAATATAGGCTGGATGTGAGCTCTGTGTGTCTCTCCCAGTAATATAGGCTGGATGTGATCTCTCTGTGTCCCTCCCAGTAATATAGGTTGGATGTGAGCTCTGTGTGTCTCTCCCAGTAATATAGGCTGGATGTGAGGTCTGATTGTCTCTCCCAGTAATATAGGCTGGATGTGAGCTCTGTGTGTCTCTCCCAGTAATATAGGCTGGATGTGAGCTCTGTGTGTCTCTCCCAGTAATATAGGCTGGATTTAAGCTCTGTGTGTCCCTCCCAGTAATATAGGCTAGATGTGAAGTCTGTGTGTCTCTCCCAGTAATATAGGCTGGATGTGAGCTCTGTGTGTCTCTCCCAGTAATATAGGCTGAATGTGATCTCTGTGTGTCTCTCCCAGTAATATAGGCTGAATGTGATCTCTGTGTGTCTCTCCCAGTAACATAGGCTGGATGTGAGCTCTGTGTGTCTCTCCCAGTAATATAGGCTGGATATGAGCTCTGTATGTCTCTCCCAGTAATATAGCAAGAAGAGAATGGCACTTCCTATATATGTGTCTAGGAGATATTGGGGTACACTTCAGGTTCCAAAGCCAAACAGTGAGAAGTATACAAGGCACTCCCAAGATGATTTGAAGAAATCACATGGCCCCCATACAGCGGTGGATTCCGCGTCTGACAGCCCACACAGCGTTTTCCCTCACATATGTGCTACTGAGGAAGGTCCACATAGGACTGAAAATGTTTTTGTTACGCACATGAATAAATATTTCTTCAAATCATCTTGGGAGTGCCTTGTATACTTCTCCCAGTAATATAGGCTGGATGTGAGGTCTGTGCGTCTCTCCTAGTAATATAGGCTGGATGTGAGCTCTGTGCGTCTCTCCCAGTAATATAGGCTGGATGTGAGCTCTGTGTGTCTCTTCCAGCAATATAGGCTGGATGTGAGCTCTGTGTATCTCTCCCAGTAATATAGGCTGAATGTGAGCTCTGTGCGTCTCTCCCTGTAATATAGGCTGGATGTGAGCTCTGTGTGTCTCTCCCAGTAATATAGGCTGAATGTGAGCTCTGTGCGTCTCTCCCAGTAATATAGGCTGGATGTGAGGTCTGTGTGTCTCTCCCTGTAATATAGGCTGGATTTGAGGACTGTGTGTCTCTCCTAGTAATATAGGCTAGATGTGAGCTCTGTGTGTCTCCCCCAGTAAAATAGGCTGGATGTGAGCTCTGTGTGTCTCTCCCAGTAATATAGGCTGGATGTGATCTCTCTGTGTCCCTCCCAGTAATATAGGTTGGATGTGAGCTCTGTGTGTCTCTCCCAGTAATATAGGCTGGATGTGAGGTCTGATTGTCTCTCCCAGTAATATAGGCTGGATGTGAGCTCTGTGTGTCTCTCCCAGTAATATAGGCTGGATGTGAGCTCTGTGTGTCTCTCCCAGTAATATAGGCTGGATTTAAGCTCTGTGTGTCCCTCCCAGTAATATAGGCTAGATGTGAAGTCTGTGTGTCTCTCCCAGTAATATAGGCTGGATGTGAGCTCTGTGTGTCTCTCCCAGTAATATAGGCTGAATGTGATCTCTGTGTGTCTCTCCCAGTAATATAAGCTGAATGTGATCTCTGTGTGTCTCTCCCAGTAACATAGGCTGGATGTGAGCTCTGTGTGTCTCTCCCAGTAATATAGGCTGGATATGAGCTCTGCATGTCTCTCCCAGTAATATAGCAAGAAGAGAATGGCACTTCCTATATATGTGTCTAGGAGATATTGGGGTACACTTCAGGTTCCAAAGCCAAACAGTGAGAAGTATACAAGGCACTCCCAAGATGATTTGAAGAAATCACATGGCCCCCATACAGCGGTGGATTCCGCGTCTGACAGCCCACACAGCGTTTTCCCTCACATATGTGCTACTGAGGAAGGTCCACATAGGACTGAAAATGTTTTTGTTACGCACATGAATAAATATTTCTTCAAATCATCTTGGGAGTGCCTTGTATACTTCTCCCAGTAATATAGGCTGGATGTGAGCTCTGTGTGTATCTCTCCCAGTAATATAGGCTGGATGTGAGGTCTGTGCGTCTCTCCTAGTAATATAGGCTGGATGTGAGCTCTGTGCGTCTCTCCCAGTAATATAGGCTGGATGTGAGCTCTGTGTGTCTCTTCCAGCAATATAGGCTGGATGTGAGCTCTGTGTATCTCTCCCAGTAATATAGGCTGAATGTGAGCTCTGTGTGTCTCTCCCAGTAATATAGGCTGAATGTGAGCTCTGTGCGTCTCTCCCAGTAATATAGGCTGGATGTGAGGTCTGTGTGTCTCTCCCTGTAATATAGGCTGGATTTGAGGACTGTGCGTCTCTCCTAGTAATATAGGCTAGATGTGAGCTCTGTGTGTCTCCCCCAGTAAAATAGGCTGGATGTGAGCTCTGTGTGTCTCTGCCGATAATATAGGCTGGATGTGAGCTCTGTGTGTCTCTCCCAGTAATATAGGCTGGATGTGAGCTCTGTGTGTCTCTCCCAGTAATATAGGCTGGATGTGAGGTCTGTGTGTCTCTCCCAGTAATGTAGGCTAGATGTGAGCTCTGTGTGTCTCCCCCAGTAATATAGGCTGGATGTGAGCTCTGTGTGTCTCTCCCAGTAATATAGGTTGGATGTGAGGTCTGTGTGTCTCTCCCAGTAATATAGGCTGGATGTGAGCTCTGTGTGTCTCTCCCAGTAATATAGGCTGGATGTGAGCTCTGTGTGTCTCTCCCAGTAATATAGGCTGGATGTGAGCTCTGTGTGTCTCTCCCTGTAATATAGGCTGGATGTGAGCTCTGTGTGTCTCTCCCTGTAATATAGGCTGGATGTGAGCTCTGTGCGTCTCTCCTAGTAATATAGGCTAGATGTGAGCTCGGTATGTATCCAGGGTGCTGTTGTCTATCACATATCAGCACAGCTTCTATCCTGCACTTAATTCCTCCTCATGTTCTTTCTTCCTTATAGAGAGCTTGTTTTTTCTGCCCTCCCTGGGGCTGTACGTACTTTCTCCCCTGTCCATGCTGTGGAGATTTGTGTTGAAGGGAGAGGGAATCAATGCGCTGTCAGAGGAGCGCTGCTGAATTTGTGACTTTTTTTGCAGAGCACTAGTGTAGACAAAGGTCTTGCAGATATTCTGCAGAAGCAAATGGTAGAAGAGGATTAATGAAAAATAGTGAAAAAGCTGCTTATTTTTGCATTTAGGAAGCAAATGACCGATAAATGATCAATAATTTCCAAGATGCATTAGAGATGGTTGCGATATGTGCACATTGCTAATCACGTCAGTAGACAGAAAGGTCGTAAGTCGGCACGTATCAGCCTTGTTTATCTGCGCTCAGTCATGTAGGTCACTCGAGGGTCCGGACTCAACTGTGTCATTAAAGGTTAATATAAAAATAGCGGCTACGACCTGCGATGATTGGCTGCAGAGGGATTTCGGTCTGTTACATCTCAGTGGCTTCTCATCCCATTGTGGCTCAGTGCTCTCGAATTGTGCTGGAATGAATGAGACTTTCTATCCCAGTCTGACGACGTTACATTGTTGCAGGCGTCTGAATATCACCGAGTCTCCGCGAAACCGGAGCAAACTCTGCCCGGGCCTTTATCAAGATAGAAAAGTAATTGAAAAATTCCTATTTGATTAACCCAGAGCCCGATCTGAATGCTCATGAATCGCGGTTTATGACCAACACTGTATTCTTTCATTAAGTCCGGGAAATTATATTAATTTTCCTTTTGGCAAAGTCCTAACAAACACTCGGTTGTACGGGAGTCAATTGAAACCCATCTCAGTGGCCAATAAAGGGATGCACATCTCCGATAACCGAGGCGGCTTTTGTTCGGGCGAGAGCAGAGGTGTCGAGAGGAGCATGATGTCCCATAAAATTGTAAATCAACTCATTATCATGAGAAACCGACCATTGATGTTCAGCAGAAAGGAACCTGTAGGCAGAAGATATGTCAAATGATGTTCTAAAGGTGGAAACATCTGAAGATATGAGCTTGGGAGGAATGGTTGCTACGTGCAAGACATTCCAAGTCCAAGCTCTCGCTCCGGCCCTAGTCTCGTTTTGTCGTCTTGCATTTGACCTTTGCACTAACATATTGACATATTAGGCCGTATTCGCAGTATATCTGCTGATGGTTTGTAACTCCATGATGGATATCGAGCAGAATCCTGCGCTGAGCACATTGACACTGCATTTTATTTATGCTCGGTGTGAAGGAAAGTCTATAACTATACTGCAAACATCTTTCCAAAAATAAAAACAAGGAGGAAAATAGTGGGGAGGTTTTCAATATATTAAGAATCAATTTTTTTATTAAGAAAGTAGAAAAAAGTAATTCCAAAAATGATCATACAAATTACAAGAATGTGCATAAAAATTACATATAATAATTCAGGGATATGGTGGAAACAATTGTGTGACAGCAGATACTGTATCAATTCATATAGGACAGGTATGTATACATACTGGCTGTAATAGGAATCCTGTTCCCGGGTACCATGAGGCTATGCCGGGCAAAGAATCAAATCAGAGTGGCACAGAGATTCCAAAAAGAAATGCCAAGTATTCCAAAATCAACACATACCTATCTAAAGTGCCAAAAAAATGTTTCCAAAAATGTGCAAAAATTGCCAGTGTCATGCAAAAAAAAAAAATGCCCAACCGATACCCCCATGTGTTAATAATTTAGCAAAATAAAAGTGCAAATCAGTACAACTATATAAACACCGCCATACACTGCATAACTGTCACACTACGTAAATATCAAGCGAACGGAAGGGAAGGGAAACCCTGTGTCTAGGGAAAGGGAAGATAGTGAATCCTGACCGAACCTACCGCTGGTCCCTGGGGTCCCTCACCACCCTAGATAGGTTCTGCACCTATGCGTCGAGCAGGATACCTGACTCTAGGTATTCCTAATGCTGGGCCCTAAATAGGGAACGGGTGGGATGAGCTTTTCGTCAATCCCACTAGCCACTATAGAAGACACAAGGAGAAAAGTGCATGAACTACTTATCCAAAGATGACTCAGGTAGAAGTTCAACAACGTCTTCTGCAATGATACCACACAGGAGGACAAGCCACCTGCTTGCACCCACGGTTTGAAGAAACTGAAAATATCACCAGCACCAGTCCAAGGAAGGAAGGGGTATTTAAACACCAGGAGAATACTGATGATCAGCAGCTGGGTGGAAGGTGAGCTCCTGTTGGGTCCAAAAGGGGGAGAGATGAATCCAGTGGTATACAATGAATACTGACAGCAGGAACAATGGAACATCACTGAGATTTTGCGCAGCCAAACGCTGTGACCGTCTATGGCCAGAAACCACATGACTGTCTTTCACCCGTGACAATGCCTAAATGGTTAGATAACAGTCTGAGCCACACAGATAGGAGGATAAACTGTAGAGCAGAGTGAATCAATTTGTTACAATTTTCTCCAAAAAAATGCCCAAATTCTTGACTTTAATTTACATGAATTCAGGAAAGTATCGTCTAGCTGGCAGCTTGTTGGATTCTTCAAGGACCATGAAAGGATAAAAGCCTCCTAAAATATTATATTCACTGTCTCAGCCCTCACCTGTGTGGCCCTGCAGCTCTCGAATGTTATCTTTTTGCTTCCTTTGGCTCTTCTGCCGCTCACAAGGTCTCATCCGGTCAAGTGTTGCGTCATTTATGTGTGTTGTGCACCACGTGAAGACACAAAGCCTTGTAAGCCCCAAAAGACAAGAGCGACCCAAAAGACCAGAGGATGCAGAGGATTGGGCGAGGATCTGCAGGGGCAGGACGATTTTTCATTATCCCATTCCCTCATCTCCGTTTATGATACTTTGTGGCCTACAGAGATCTTACAGTCTAATAAATGTTTTTTTTCAGGGGACTTTTTATTTGCACCAAAGTTCATTTGGACCAAATAGACTTTGTCGGCTGCATTGCGTTAATTTGCCAGACACAGATTTAGAGAGATTTCTAGAAACCTTCGATTTGGAATTTGAGCGGAATCTTGGTGGAGGTTCCAAGATGGTGGAAGTCCTGGGGCAAATTCCCCGGACAAGTGACAACTTGCTGACCGAGGAGGTCCATCCACGGGGGCCCCCAATGCTCCACAGTAATGCAGCAGTGGCCGTGCATGCCTATTATTGTCTATGATATTGAAGAGATGGGGGCGCACCGGAGAGTAATGGAGCGGTGGCATGCATGGTCTTTGGGACTGGTGGGCGTCCAAGCAGTAAAAGTTCCAACAATCCACTGATTAGATGGATAAGCGTTATTCCCAGTTGGGCCAGTTAAGTCCTGTATTTTGGCCCCAACACTAGGGTTTAACATGCTAACCTGTCCAATATCTAGGCGGCCACCTCTAGTCCGAGATGAGGTGCAGTTACTGAATAATTAGGGGTTATAGAAAATGCAGATCAAAGGGAAAGACTTGGCACAAACCAATTCCTGAATCTGGTTTCTACAGAACATGGCGTTGCGGTGCGATGTCCCATTTGTTGCATTACTACAAGGCCTCGTGGATAATTATTACTTGGAGAAGCCCAAATTAATATTGAAGAGATCTCTGGCACATGAGGGAGACTGGGCGGAAAGTTTTTGTGCTGCATTATGTATCTGAGACGTACTACCACTAGGTGTCACCAGATGCAACTAGTGACGGAGAAGTCAAACAAACTGAAGGTCAGGAGCCAGAAGGGCGCGAATGGAACACAGAGATAAAGCAAAGCCGAGGTGAGAGCACAAGCCAGAGGTCAGAAGCCAGGAAGTTACGTAAGGTACACTAAAGAAAAGCGGAGCCAAGGTCAGGGTACAAGCTGGAGGTCAGAAGCCAGGAAGTCACATATTGTACACTGGGGAAAAGCGGAGCCAAGGTCAGAGCACAAGTCAGAGGTCAGAAACAAGGAAGTCATGTAAGGTGCACTGGGGAAAAGTGAAGCCGAAATCAGGGTACAAGCTGGAGGTCAGAAGCAAAGAAGTAACATAATGTAGGGCGGCACGGTGGCTCAGTGGTTAGCACTGCAGTCTTGCAGCGCTGGGGTCCTGGGTTCAAATCCCACCAAGGACACTATCTGCAGGAGTTTGTATGTTCTCCCCGTGTTTGCGTGGGTTTCCTCCGGGTTCTCCGGTTTCCTCCCACACTCCAAAGACATACAGATAGGGACTCTAGATTGTGAGCCCCAATGGGGACAGTGTTGCAAATGTATGTAAAGTGCTGTGGAATTAATAGCGCTATATAAATGAATAAAATTATTATTATTATTATAATGTACACTGGGGAAATGCGAAGCCAAGGTCAGAGCACAAGTCGGAGATCACAAGCCAGGAATCACGTATGGTGCACTAGGGAAAAGCAGAGCAGAGGTCAGGGTACAAGCTGGAGGTTAGGAACCGGGGAACAACGTCAGAGTCAGGGACACAGGAAGAGAGGGGTAACAACAGATCCGGGGTAGGAGGACAAGATCAAAGCAAAAACGGGAGCCAGAGCACATACTGCAGACAGGAACTACGACTGGCGGCGTGCCAGGTGAGGTTGCTTCCTAATGAATCAATGGAGAGAGGCCCCTCCCAGAACCAGCGCAGGATGCCACCCATCCACCAGTGCAAAATACAAAACAGAACATCGGCTCCGCTGGAGAGCAGAACACCACGGATCAGAACCATGACAGTATCCTTATAATCCATTCCTGTTGTAATCTGAGACATAAGGAGCCAAGTTTCCAGGATATAATCCCATTTTCTATTGGAATTTGTGAGATTTAAGAGACTGAAGAGCCAATTTTATAGTCCACGGCCATAGGTTAAAGCCGTACATAAATGGAATAAGCATTACCGCTTTTCATGGGCTGCTTGTCTTGGTCAATACCATTAACATTTCCTTTGGCATTTTACGGATCTGATGTTTAATGGGATTCTCATTATTGCTGAGGATAAATAAACACATTACAGGAGCCGGGATTTATGTTCTGTAGGTTACAATGTGACATTTTATGGAAGAGAGAAGAAGCAAAGAGGAAATACATGGATAAAGCGTAGAGCAGTGGAAATGAGCGGCGCCCGTCTGGCGATGTGGCATCATTTACAGCCGGTGCCCCCGCCGCCCCCCGCACCACTATTCCACATGACTATTGGGTGGTGGGTGGCATCCCGGACAGAAAGGGTTGTGGTGGCATTGGAATATGTGACCATAGACATCCAATATTCCTCGTACTCCATCAGCCGCATTGCTATAACACTCAATAACCCTAAAATCAAAGCTTTACTAACATTGGTGACAAAATTACCCCAAATACTCCGACAAATCTCTATATATTGATATATACTGTGCAATACTCTTCACCAGTATATGCTCATCTAGTATGAGTGATACAGTGTTGCTAATCTCATGTATCTACTTCTATCAGGTTTCATAATGTTTTTGCAAAAATGTAACCAAAACGTGAGTTTGTGATATTGCTTGTTGGGCTGGTGCATCTAAGCAGGTCATGTGTGAATATGTATCTAAGCATTCCATGTTGACTGAGTATAAGTATATAAAACTCTCATGTAGTGTATTAAGTCGGTAGAGCAAATGTATCTAAGCCTACAATGTGTGATACACTCTCATCAGGCTGTATCTAATCCAATTGTGTAACACATTAATTGCTTAATAATACATCTAAGCCCATTGTGTGTGATACTGTCGGCTGAGATGCAGGAGCTAATTCTTCTATGCGTGATAATGTCTGATGAGCTGTGTATCTAATCCAATCATGTATCATATTACCGGCTGTATCTAAATCCAACACATGCTGCATCTCAGCCGCACGTGATACATTCTGCCCACATTCCTCATCACAAATTACAATCAGCGGCGGAAGCAGAAATGGCTTTTCCTGATGAGAAGCAGAACTTAAATGAGTTGAAAATCACATTGAATTCTGCACTAATTGGCTTCTCTCCAACTGTTTCCCGATGATTAATTAATACTTCTGCTCAGGGACATTAATTATGGCTGATATAAAATAGAAAGTATATTTACAGGATGTGCCGTGAATATGTCAGTAACCTGCTAGGAATGACCTGGCAGGAAACCGAGCGGAGACGGCGCAGAATGCAAATCTACCGCCACGAGCCGTCCATTATACCGCGGAGGGGAGGCCAAGCCGGAGTAACGCCAGCGGAAGCATGGAAAAATGCACAGCTACACTGTATATACATGACCACCAGGGGGAGCCGCACTGAGAGGACCACAATGGAGAGGAAAGATCACTAATTATATCTATGAAGAATGATGGTGAAACAACATCATCTGCAACCATGGAGGGCAATAATCACAGTAAATGCAAAAGCGACCAACCTATATAAGGATAGGAACATCTGACCATACTGTACCGTATACATACCTAATACTGCCCCCTATGTACAAGAATATAACTACTATAATACTGCCCCCTATGTACAAGAATATAACTACTATAATACTGCCCCTATGTACAAGAATATAACTACTATAATACTGCTCCTATGTACAAGAATATAACTACTATAATACTGCCCCTATGTACAGAATATAACTACTATAATACTGCCCCTATGTACAAGAATATAACTACTATAATACTGCCCCCTATGTACAAGAATATAACTACTATAATACTGCTCCTATGTACAAGAATATAACTACTATAATACTGCTCCTATGCACAAGAATATAACTACTATAATACTGCTCCTATGTACAAGAATATAACTACTATAATACTGCCCCTATGAACAAGAATATAACTACTATAATACTGCCCCTATGTACAGAATATAACTACTATAATACTGCCCCTATGTACAAGAATATAACTACTATAATACTGCCCCTATGTACAGAATATAACTACTATAATACTGCCCCTATGAACAAGAATATAACTACTATAATACTGCCCCTATGTACAGAATATAACTACTATAATACTGCCCCTATGTACAAGAATATAACTACTATAATACTGCCCCTAGGTACAGAATATAACTACTATAATACTGCCTCTATGTACAAGAATATAACTACTATAATACTGCTCCTATGTACAAGAATATAACTACTATAATACTACCCCCTATGTACAAGAATATAACTACTATAATACTGCCCATATGTACAAGAATATAACTACTATAATACTGCACCTATCTGCAAGAATATAACTATTATATTACTGCCCCTATGTACAGTAATATAACTACTATAATACTGCTCCTATGAACAAGAATATAAGTACTATAATACTGTTCCTATGTACAAAAATATAACAACTATAATACTGACCCCTATATACAAGTATATAGCTACTATAATACTGCCTCTATGTACAAGAATATAACTACTATAATACTGCTCCTATGTACAGGAATATAACTACTATAATACTGCTCTTATGTACAGGAATATAACTACTATAATACTGCTCCTATGTACAAGAATATAACTGCTATAATACTGCCCCTATGTACAAAAATATAACTTCTATAATACTGCCCCCTATGTACAAGAATATAATTACTATAATACTGCTCCTATGTACAAGAATATAACTACTATAATACTGCCCCCTATGTACAAGAATATAACTACTATAATACTGCCCCCAATGTACAAGAATATAACTACTATAATACTGCCCGCTATGTATTAAAATATAACTACTATAATACTGTCCCTATGTACAAGAATATAACTACTATAATACTGCTCCTATGTACAAGAATATAACTACTATAATACTGCTCCTATGCACAAGAATATAACTACTATAATACTGCTCCTATGTACAAGAATATAACTACTATAATACTGCCCCTATGAACAAGAATATAACTACTATAATACTGCCCCTATGTACAGAATATAACTACTATAATACTGCCCCTATGTACAAGAATATAACTACTATAATACTGCCCCTATGTACAGAATATAACTACTATAATACTGCCCCTATGAACAAGAATATAACTACTATAATACTGCCCCTATGTACAGAATATAACTACTATAATACTGCCCCTATGTACAAGAATATAACTACTATAATACTGCCCCTATGTACAGAATATAACTACTATAATACTGCCTCTATGTACAAGAATATAACTACTATAATACTGCTCCTATGTACAAGAATATAACTACTATAATACTACCCCCTATGTACAAGAATATAACTACTATAATACTGCCCATATGTACAAGAATATAACTACTATAATACTGCACCTATCTGCAAGAATATAACTATTATATTACTGCCCCTATGTACAGTAATATAACTACTATAATACTGCTCCTATGAACAAGAATATAAGTACTATAATACTGTTCCTATGTACAAAAATATAACAACTATAATACTGACCCCTATATACAAGTATATAGCTACTATAATACTGCCTCTATGTACAAGAATATAACTACTATAATACTGCTCCTATGTACAGGAATATAACTACTATAATACTGCTCTTATGTACAGGAATATAACTACTATAATACTGCTCCTATGTACAAGAATATAACTGCTATAATACTGCCCCTATGTACAAAAATATAACTTCTATAATACTGCCCCCTATGTACAAGAATATAATTACTATAATACTGCTCCTATGTACAAGAATATAACTACTATAATACTGCCCCCTATGTACAAGAATATAACTACTATAATACTGCCCCCAATGTACAAGAATATAACTACTATAATACTGCCCGCTATGTATTAAAATATAACTACTATAATACTGTCCCTATGTACAAGAATATAACTACTATAATACTGCTCCTATGTACAAGAATATAACTACTATAATACTGCTCCTATGCACAAGAATATAACTACTATAATACTGCTCCTATGTACAAGAATATAACTACTATAATACTGCCCCTATGAACAAGAATATAACTACTATAATACTGCCCCTATGTACAGAATATAACTACTATAATACTGCCCCTATGTACAAGAATATAACTACTATAATACTGCCCCTATGTACAGAATATAACTACTATAATACTGCCCCTATGAACAAGAATATAACTACTATAATACTGCCCCTATGTACAGAATATAACTACTATAATACTGCCCCTATGTACAAGAATATAACTACTATAATACTGCCCCTATGTACAGAATATAACTACTATAATACTGCCTCTATGTACAAGAATATAACTACTATAATACTGCTCCTATGTACAAGAATATAACTACTATAATACTACCCCCTATGTACAAGAATATAACTACTATAATACTGCCCATATGTACAAGAATATAACTACTATAATACTGCACCTATCTGCAAGAATATAACTATTATATTACTGCCCCTATGTACAGTAATATAACTACTATAATACTGCTCCTATGAACAAGAATATAAGTACTATAATACTGTTCCTATGTACAAAAATATAACAACTATAATACTGACCCCTATATACAAGTATATAGCTACTATAATACTGCCTCTATGTACAAGAATATAACTACTATAATACTGCTCCTATGTACAGGAATATAACTACTATAATACTGCTCTTATGTACAGGAATATAACTACTATAATACTGCTCCTATGTACAAGAATATAACTGCTATAATACTGCCCCTATGTACAAAAATATAACTTCTATAATACTGCCCCCTATGTACAAGAATATAATTACTATAATACTGCTCCTATGTACAAGAATATAACTACTATAATACTGCCCCCTATGTACAAGAATATAACTACTATAATACTGCCCCCAATGTACAAGAATATAACTACTATAATACTGCCCGCTATGTATTAAAATATAACTACTATAATACTGTCCCTATGTACAAGAATATAACTACTATAATACTGCTCCTATGTACAAGAATATAACTACTATAATACTGCCCCCTATGTATTAAAATATAACTACTATAATACTGTCCCTATGTACAAGAATATAATTACTATAATACTGCTCCTATGTACAAAAATATAACTACTATAATACTGTCCCTATGTACAATAATATAATTACTATAATACTGCTCCTATGTACAAGAATATAACTACTATAATACTGCTCCTATGTACAAGAATATAACTACTATAATACTGCCCCATGTACAAGAGTATAACTACTATAATACTGCCCCTATGCACAAGAATATAACTACTATAATACTGCCCCTATGTACAAGAATATAACTACTATAATACTGCCCCTATGTACAAGAATATAACTACTATAATACTGCCCCATGTACAGAAATATAACTACTATAATACTGCCCCTATGTACAAGAATATAACTACTATAATACTGCCCCTATGTACACGAATATAACTACTATAATACCGCCCCTATGTACAAGAATATAACTACTATAATACTGCCTCTATGTGCAAGAATATAACTACTATAATACCGCCTCTATGTACAAGAATATATCTACTATAATACTGCCTCTATGTCCAAGAATATAACTACTACAATACTGCCTCTATGTCCATTAATATCACTACTATAATACTGCCCCCTATGTACAGGAATATAACTACTATAATACTGCTCCTATGTACAAGAATATAATTACTATAATACTGCCCCTGTGTACAGGAATATAACTGCTATAACACCTACTCATGTTCTATATTATGTATGTGAGCAGTCTAATGCGTTGTTTGGGCACATATATTGCCGTTTTCTTGCTTTTCTGTACAGTACGCTTCGGTCTCACGCTGCCGCAGACAAACTTTAAGGTAAATTGGAGCTGACAGAGATAAACCCTCTCGGTGGTGCATTAGTGGGTTCTCTCCGGGATCCACATCCAGTTCTCAGCAGCCTGTGAGCGGCGGCCTCCATCATTCTGTCCTTAGCCGCATCATCCTGGTGTTAATCACATCTCACTAACCCAATTTGTTTAACAAATCTGTTACTTACTGTTCATTAACATTAATGTTCCTTGAAATGTGTTCTCTCCATCCGCAGCGCCCACCAGGTGAACACAAGTATCCGAGCGGCAAGATACCAACTACTTCACTGCAAAATCCAATGGAAAAGTCTCCAAAAACCTGGTCACGAGAAGCTACGGTATATTGGGCGGTAACTTGCATCAGTTTTCTTTGAGGAATCGTGTATCTGCCTATGGCGAGGTCTGGGTGCGACCTATGGCTCCAAACTACTACATCATGCACAGGTCCAGCTGCACCCTCCTCTCTCAGCTGTGTCAATATGTCCTCACAGCTGTTTCCCATTGATTTCTATGGAGGCCGGCCCCTCACTATCACAGCTCAGCCATAATGAACAGAATGGACCCAAGATGCAATACCAGACACAACCTGTAGACAGGTGTGGCACTGTTTGTGTAAGAAAGCAGCCATGTTATTCTAATCCTGGACAACTCCTTGAGGTGTCAGTCTTCATTTTAGAGTTAACATTTGATTTGTGAACCCGGGAGCTCTGGCTGTACAGTAGTATAATACTGTAATATAGTGTGAACTCATATTATTGTGGTATAGAGTAGTGGACAGGTGCGGGACAATCGCAGAGGCTGGGCGTGGTGAAGGGGCCCGCCGACCCCAGACCCTGCTTCAGCTGGATGTGCGTCCGAGGGTGCACATTCAGCTGAAATGGATTGCGGCGCAGAGAGGACGCCAAGTAAAATGATTATTTGAACTACAGACAGAATGGAGGCATATTTACCAGGATGGGGACATATATACCAGGAGGTTAACATATATACTTGGAGGGGGACATATTTACCAGAAGAGGAAGATATAAACCAGTAGGGGACATATATACTAGGAGGGGCCCAGGAAGGGGATACATATACAAGGAGAAGGACATAAATACTAGGAAGTGGACAAAAACCAGAATGGGGACACATATACCAGAATGGGCCTAGAAGGAGGATATATATACCAGGAGGGGCCCAGGATGGGGGACATATGTACGAGAAGAGGAACATATAAACCAGTAGGGGGACATGTATACAAGGAGGGGCCCAGGAAAGGGACACATGTACAAGGAGGAGGACATATACACTAGGAAGGGGACAAAAACCAGGATGAGGACACATATACCAGAATGGGCCTAGGAGGAGGATATATATACCAGGATGGGCCCCTCCTGGTATATATATCCAAGAAGAGGATCACATAAACCAGTAGGTGGACATATTTACCAGGAGGGGCTCAGGAAGTAGACATACATGCAAGGAGGAGGACATATATACTAAGAAGGGGACAAAAACCAGGATGAGGACACATATACCAGAATGGGTCCAGGAGGAGGATAAATATACCAGGAGGGGCCCAGGATGGGACATATATACCAGGATGGGGAGAAATAAACCAGGATGAGGACATATATATATATATAATACAGCCAGACACCAGCCTCTATAATAAATATATATTTATATTATATAAATAGTATTTTAAGACAGCAGATGGTGTTTGATGGGAGCTATCAATGTGTGATTGGTGAGGGTATAGTGCAAAGTTTTTCCAAAAGTGGCAGTGAGACTGTGGAAGGTTTGGGGGGCGGAGGTGGAGCTAAGGAGGACCCTGGGTGGAGTCTCAAGTGGGTCCGAAAATTCCGCCAATATAGGGCCCTGAAATACCTGGTGGCGGCCCTGTAGAGCACACTCCAAAGTAAAAGACAGAAAATAAAGAATAAGCTTTCTATTAACTTTTCAAGAGAACCAGAAACTTATGAAGTCACCTCACCCCCCCCAAAACCAAAATGTATCACTTTCAGAAGTGTGTTTGTCCTTGTGTCTCCTGGTGACAGATTGTGGAGATATAACAGATAAGACATTGCCTTTTCTCTTTTTTATCAATTCTAAAAGCAGAGAAAATGTTTCAGTATCAGCAGCGCCTGTAATTTCCACTGTGGGAGAAAGAAGCCGAAATAAACTAAAAAACAGTAATAATAATAACAATGATAATAATTTGCTTCTTGTGAAAATAAATAACCAAAGTGCAATGCAAACTTATATAACAAAAGATTCAGGAGCTCTCAGGCCGAAATAAAGAGCGGTACTATCCTGCAGAGAACCAGGAAAGTGGTGAATATCCGGCAATATCATCCAGTATCCAGCAGCTGCTGAAGACGAGGACGAGCGATCCACAGCCACCATCACCAACCTCATCAACTCAGTGTGAAGGAGACGTGCGGCACTGCCGGAGGAAAATGGTGGTCACACCAGATACTGATTGGTTTTCTCACCCCCCTTCCAAGGCCACCTCAATACTGTAAAACTGCACATTTTACAGTGGCCTTTTATTGTGGCCAGCCTAAGGCGTACCTGTGTAATAATCATGCTGTCTAATCAGCATCTTGATACGCCGCACCTGTGAGGTGGATGGGTTATCTCAGAAAAAAAGATCTTTCAGTTCAGCTCATAAAAATGGGACCAAAAGCAAGTGTGTTTATATTTTTGTTCAGTGTATATGAGCGGAATTCTAAAACAGATGTCCACATATATGTGTCTCCATCTCCAGGTATACAGCAGTGCCCTCCTAGTCCAGAAATACAGCAGTGCCCTCCTAGATCAGATATACAGAAGTGCCCTCCTAGATCAGATATATAACAATTATCTCCTGATCTATATACACAGCAGTGCCCTCATAGACTATATATAAAATCGTGCCCTCCTTGCTTGGATATATACAGCAGTGCCCTCCTAGTCCAGAAATACAGCAGTGCCCTCCTAGTCCAGAAATACAGCAGTGCCCTCCTAGTCCAGAAATACAGCAGTGCCCTCCTAGTCCAGAAATACAGCTGTGCCCTCCTAGTCCAGAAATACAGCTGTGCCCTCCTAGATCAGATATATAGCAGTGCCCTCCTAGTCCAGAAATACAGCAGAGCCCTCCTGGTCTAGATATACAGCAGTGCCCTCCTGGTCTAGATATACAGCAGTGCCCTCCAAGATCAGATATACAGCAGTGCCCTCCTAGATCAGATATACAGCAGTGCCCTCCTAGATCAGATATACAGCAGTGCCCTCCTAGTCCAGATATACAGCAGTGCCCTCCTGGTCTAGATATACAGCAGTGCCCTCCTGGTCTAGATATACAGCAGTGCCCTCCAAGATCAGATATACAGCAGTGCCCTCCTAGATCAGATATACAGCAGTGCCCTCCTAGTCCAGATATACAGCAGTGCCCTCCTAGTCCAGATATACAGCAGTGCCCTCCTGGTCTAGATATACAGCAGTGCCCTCCTGGTCTAGATATACAGCAGTGCCCTCCAAGATCAGATATGCAGCAGTGCCCTCCTAGATCAGATATACAGCAGTGCCCTCCTAGTCCAGATATACAGCAGTGCCCTCCTAGTCCAGATATACAGCAGTGCCCTCCTAGTCCAGATATACAGCAGTGCCCTCCTAGTCCAGATATACAGCAGTGCCCTCCTAGTCCAGATATACAGCAGTGCCCTCCTGGTCTAGATATACAGCAGTGCCCTCCTGGTCTAGATATACAGCAGTGCCCTCCAAGATCAGATATACAGCAGTGCCCTCCTAGATCAGATATACAGCAGTGCCCTCCTAGTCCAGATATACAGCAGTGCCCTCCTAGTCCAGATATACAGCAGTGCCCTCCTAGTCCAGATATACAGCAGTGCCCTCCTAGTCCAGATATACAGCAGTGCCCTCCTAGATCAGATATACAGCAGTGCCCTCCTAGATCAGATATACAGCAGTGCCCTCCTTGATCAGATATATAGAAATTCTCTCCTGATCTATATACACAGCAGTGCCCTCATAGACCATATATAAATCGTGCCCTCCTTGTTTAGATATATACAGCAGTGTCCTCCTAATTGCGATATACAGCAACACCCTCCTAGTCCAGATATACAGCAGTGCCCTCCCAGTCCAGATATACAGCAGTGCCCTCCTAGATCAGATGTACAGCAGGGCATTCCTACATGAGATATACAGCAGTTCCCTCCTAGTCCAGATATACAGCAGTGCCCTCCTAGATCAGATGTACAGCAGGGCATTCCTACACGAAATATACAGCAGTTCCCTCCTAGATCAGATATACAGCAGTGCCCTCCTAGTCCAGATATACAGCAGTGCCCTCCTAGTCCAGATATACAGCAGTGCTCTCCTAGTCCAGATATACAGCAGTGCCCTCCTAGTCCAGATATACAGCAGTGCCCTCCTAGTCCAGATATACAGCAGTGCCCTCCTAGTCCAGATATACAGCAGTGCCCTCCTAGATCAGATATACAGCAGTGCCGTCCTAGATCAGATATACAGCAGTGCCCTCCTTGATCAGATATATAGAAATTCTCTCCTGATCTATATACACAGCAGTGCCCTCATAGACCATATATAAATCGTGCCCTCCTTGTTTAGATATATACAGCAGTGTCCTCCTAATTGGGATATACAGCAACACCCTCCTAGTCCAGATATACAGCAGTGCCCTCCTGGTCCAGATATACAGCAGTTCCCTCCTAGTCCAGATATACAGCAGTGCCCTCCCAGTCCAGATATACAGCAGTGCCCTCCTAGATCAGATGTACAGCAGGGCATTCCTAGACGAGATATACAGCAGTTCCCTCCTAGACCAGATATACAGCAGTGCCCTCCTAGACCAGATATACAGCAGTGCCCTCCTAGACCAGATATACAGCAGTGCCCTCTTAGTACAGCTATACTCTCCTAAAGCTGCCTGTAAATTTGAAATAAATGTTATGTGATATATATTTTTTTACATATTGATTAATTAGTGAATGTTTATATTTCTCACTAGACTTATTGTATTTTTTTACCTTTATCTTCTGGCTATAATTCAATCATCGAGTTAATATATGCCATAATAGCGGTTTACCTTCTTATTACTGTATTTCTTTTAGTTATATCTACCAGTTGTAAATGCCGCATTTATACCTTTACTTATTGTTCTAGACCTAATTTTCCATTTTTTATTTTTTTTTTGTGCAGTGAACATGAGAGCTCCACCTGAGGATGATATTTGGCGGCAGCAGCTCGCCCCTATAAGCGCGAGCTCCGTTCCAAGCGTTGGCGCCAGTTGGCACCAATTCACATGGCGCGTATTATAACAAGACCCTTTAATTCTGCCGCATCTCCCAGTCTTGTTCCTCCACAATGAGCATAAGTCAAGGTGCTTCTGCGAGGAATCCTTTCTCCTTCTCCCGGAGCCCGTGCATTCTAAATTATCTATATTCTCCAGCTTAATCCCAGCCCAATCTTTCCGATACATATGGCGACGGGCCTTTTAAGTCTCCGATGCAAAATGTGGGCGCGCTTCAAATGGATTTCACACTTGAAATATTCAATCTGATAATGCTTGTGTTAGCATAATCAAGTCTTGGGAGATTTCCTTTCATAAAGTATGAAATAGTTTTCAAAGAAATATAAGGAAGGCCGTATGTCTGAGACGCTCGCTGTTACTAAAGGATTACATTAGCAGTCCGCGCAGGCGGCACCTGTTGGCTGCCTTACAACTGATAAGAAGTTATCGTTCCCCGGTGAAATTATGTGTTTACTACAATAACAATATTTGCAAAAGAGTCTAAAAGCTAAAAATAACACAAATGAGGCAACGTTTGCACAGAGGATAGTTTTATTCCCCTCGTATGATTCATGTGAATTTTCGGCTCGATAAGCAGCTTTTTCCTGATGAGCTAGAAAATGCAAATAAAATGACTTTCTTATATGCAAAGGAAAAGGATTTCTACAGTATGTTATGTGTAAAGCAGAAATATGGCCGCTCTCCGCATGTAACTCCACTCATTACTGACTGTTACTGCAGAGCTGGTGGGAAGCAGAAATAATAATAAAAGCGCTGTATTTATAAATATGATAAGATTGTTCCCAGGTTATAGCAGCATGCTCCACATCACCATATACAAGATGTAAACTGATACCAGCTGTACATATGTAATTATATACAGGAGATGCCCAGGTTATACCAGCTGTACATATATAATTATATACAGAATATACCCAGGTTATACCAGCTGTACATATATAATTATATACAGGAGATACCCAGGTTATACCGGCTGTACATATATACTTATATACAGGAGATGCCCAGGTTATACCAGCTGTACATATATAATTATATACAGGAGATGCCCAGGTTATACCGGCTGTACATATATAATTATATACAGGAGATGCCCAGGTTATACTAGCTGTACATATATAATTATATACAGGGGATGCCCAGGTTATACCAGCTGTACATATATAATTATATACAGGAGATGCCCAGGTTATACCAGCTGTACATATATAATTATATACAGGAGATGCCCAGGTTATACCAGCTGTACATATATAATTATATACAGGAGATGCCCGGGTTATACCAGCTGTACATATATAATTATATACAGAAGATACCCAGGTTATAACAGCTGTACATATATAATTATATACAGGAGATGCCCAGGTTATACCAGCTGTGCATATATAATTATATACAGAAGATACCCAGATTATACCAGCTGTACATATATAATTATATACAGGAGATGCCCAGGTTATACCAGCTGTACATATATAATTATATACAGGAGATGCCCAGGTTATACCAGCTGTACATATATAATTATATACAGGAGATACCCAGGTTATACCGGCTGTACATATATAATTATATACAGGAGATACCCAGATTATACCAGCTGTACATATATAATTATATACAGGAGATGCCCGGGTTATAACGGCTGTACATATATAATTATATACAGGAGATGCCCAGGTTATACCAGCTGTACATATATAATTATATACAGAATATACCCAGGTTATACCAGCTGTACATATATAATTATATACAGGAGATGCCCAGGTTATAGCAGCTGTACATACAGTTAGGTCCAGAAATATTTGGACAGTGACACAATTTTCGCGAGTTGGGCTCTGCATGCCACCACATTGGATTTGAAATGAAACCTCTACAACAGAATTCAAGTGCAGATTGTAACGTTTAATTTGAAGGTTTGAACAAAAATATCTGATAGAAATTGTAGGAATTGTACACATTTCTTTACAAACACTCCACATTTTAGGAGGTCAAAAGTAATTGGACAAATAAACCAAACCCAAACAAAATATTTTTTTTTTCAATATTTTGTTGCGAATCCTTTGGAGGCAATCACTACCTTAAGTCTGGAACCCATGGACATCACCAAAAGCTGGGTTTCTTCCTTCTTAATGCTTTGCCAGGCCTTTACAGCCGCAGCCTTCAGGTCTTGCTTGTTTGTGGGTCTTTCCGTCTTAAGTCTGGATTTGAGCAAGTGAAATGCATGCTCAATTGGGTTAAGATCTGGTGATTGACTTGGCCATTGCAGAATGTTCCACTTTTGTGCACTCATGAACTCCTGGATAGTTTTGGCTGTATGCTTTGGGTCATTGTCCATCTGTATTATGAAGCGCCGTCCGATCAACTTTGCGGCATTTGGCTGAATCTGGGCTGAAAGTATATCCCGGTACACTTCAGAATTCATCCGGCTACCCTTGTCTGCTGTTATGTCATCAATAAACACAAGTGACCCAGTGCCATTGAAAGCCATGCATGCCCATGCCATCACGTTGCCTCCACCATGTTTTACAGAGGATGTGGTGTCCCTTGGATCATGTGCCGTTCCCTTTCTTCTCTAAACTTTTTTCTTCCCATCATTCTGGTACAGGTTGATCTTTGTCTCATCTGTCCCTAGAATACTTTTCCAGAACTGAGCTGGCTTCATGAGGTGTTTTTCAGCAAATTTAACTCTGGCCTGTCTATTTTTGGAATTGATGAATGGTTTGCATCTAGATGTGAACCCTTTGTATTTACTTTCATGGAGTCTTCTCTTTACTGTTGACTTAGAGACAGATACACCTACTTCACTGAGAGTGTTCTGGACTTCAGTTGATGTTGTGAAGGGGTTCTTCTTCACCAAAGAAAGTATGCGGCGATCATCCACCACTGTTGTCATCCGTGGACGCCCAGGCCTTTTTGAGTTCCCAAGCTCACCAGTCAATTCCTTTTTTCTCAGAATGTACCCGACTGTTGATTTTGCTACTCCAAGCATGTCTGCTATCTCTCTGATGGATTTTTTCTTTTTTTTCAGCCTCAGGATGTTCTGCTTCACCTCAATTGAGAGTTCCTTAAACCGCATGTTGTCTAGTCATAGCAACAGCTTCCAAATGCAAAACCACACACCTGTAATCAACCCCAGACCTTTTAACTACTTCATTGATTACAGGTTAATGAGGGAGACGCCTTCAGAGTTAATTGCAGCCCTTAGAGTCCCTTGTCCAATTACTTTTGGTCCCTTGAAAAAGAGGAGGCTATGCATTACAGAGCTATGATTCCTAAACCCTTTCTCCGATTTGGATGTGAAAACTCTCATATTGCAGCTGGGAGTGTGCACTTTAAGCCCATATTATATATATAATTGTATTTCTGAACATGTTTTTGTAAACAGCTAAAATAACAAAACTTGTGTCACTGTCCAAATATTTCTGGACCTAACTGTATATAATTATATACAGGAGATACCCAGGTTATACCGGCTGTACATATATAATTATATACAGGAGATGCCCAGGTTATACCAGCTGTACATATATAATTATATACAGGATAAGCCCGGGTTATACCGGCTGTACATATATAATTATATACAGAAGATACCCAGATTATACCAGCTGTACATATATAATTATATACAGGAGATGCCCAGGTTATACCAGCTGTACATATATAATTATATACAGGAGATGCCCAGGTTATACCTGCTGTACATATATAATAATATACAGGAGATGCCCAGGTTATACCGGCTGTACATATATAATTATATACAGGAGGTGCTCAGATTATACCAGCTGTACATATATAATTATGTACAGAATATACCCAGGTTATACCAGCTGTGCATATATAATTATAGACAGAATATACCCAGGTTATACCAGCTATACATATATAATAATATACAGGAGATGCCCAGGTTATACCAGCTGTACATATATAATTATATACAGAAGATGTCCAGGTTATACCAGCTGTACATATATAATTATATACAGAAAATACCCAGATTATACCAGCTATACATATATAATAATATACAGGAGATGCCCAGGTTATACCAGCTGTACATATATAATAATATACAGGAGATGCCCAGGTTATACCAGCTGTACATATATAATTATAGACAGAATATACCCAGGTTATACCAGTGTACATATATAATTATATACAGAAGATACCCAGATTATACCAGCTGTACATATATAATAATATACAGGAGATGCCCAGGTTATACCAGCTGTACATATATAATAATATACAGGAGATGCCCAGGTTATACCAGCTGTACATATATAATTATAGACAGAATATACCCAGGTTATACCAGCTGTACATATATAATTATAGACAGAATATACCCAGGTTATACCAGCTGTACATATATAATTATATACAGAGGATACCCAGGTTATACCAGCTGTACATATATAATTATATACAGGAGATACCCAGGTTATACCGGCTGTACATATATAATTATATACAGGAGATGCCCAGGTTATACCAGCTGTACATATATAATTATATACAGGATAAGCCCGGGTTATACCGGCTGTACATATATAATTATATACAGAAGATACCCAGATTATACCAGCTGTACATATATAATTATATACAGGAGATGCCCAGGTTATACCAGCTGTACATATATAATTATATACAGGAGATGCCCAGGTTATACCTGCTGTACATATATAATAATATACAGGAGATGCCCAGGTTATACCGGCTGTACATATATAATTATATACAGGAGGTGCTCAGATTATACCAGCTGTACATATATAATTATGTACAGAATATACCCAGGTTATACCAGCTGTGCATATATAATTATAGACAGAATATACCCAGGTTATACCAGCTATACATATATAATAATATACAGGAGATGCCCAGGTTATACCAGCTGTACATATATAATTATATACAGAAGATGTCCAGGTTATACCAGCTGTACATATATAATTATATACAGAAAATACCCAGATTATACCAGCTATACATATATAATAATATACAGGAGATGCCCAGGTTATACCAGCTGTACATATATAATAATATACAGGAGATGCCCAGGTTATACCAGCTGTACATATATAATTATAGACAGAATATACCCAGGTTATACCAGTGTACATATATAATTATATACAGAAGATACCCAGATTATACCAGCTGTACATATATAATAATATACAGGAGATGCCCAGGTTATACCAGCTGTACATATATAATAATATACAGGAGATGCCCAGGTTATACCAGCTGTACATATATAATTATAGACAGAATATACCCAGGTTATACCAGCTGTACATATATAATTATAGACAGAATATACCCAGGTTATACCAGCTGTACATATATAATTATATACAGGATAAGCCCAGGTTATACCAGCTGTACATATATAAATATATACAGGATAAGCCCAGGTTATACCGTCTGTACATATATAATTATATACAGGAGATGCCCAGGTTATACCAGCTGTACATATATAATAATATACAAAAGATGCCCAGGTTATACCAGCTGTGCATATATAATTATATACAGGAGATGCCCAGGTTATACCAGCTGTATATATATAATTATATACAAAAGATGCCAGGTTATACCAGCTGTGCATATATAATTATATACAGAGGATACCCTGGTTATACCAGCTGTACATATATAATTATATACAGGAGATGCCCAGGTTATACCAGCTGTACATATATAATTATATACAGAAGATGCCCAGGTTATACCAGCTGTACATATATAATTATATACAGGAGATGCCCAGGTTATACAAGCTGTGCATATATAATTATATACAGAGGATAGCCAGGTTATACCAGCTGTACAGATATAGTTATATACAGGAGATGCCCAGGTTATACCAGCTGCACATATATAATTATATACAGGAGATGCCCAGGTTATACCAGCTGTACATATATAATTATTTACAGGAGATGCCCAGGTTATACCAGCTGTACATATATAATTATGTATAGGAGATTCCCAGGTTATACCGGCTGCACATATATAATTATATACAGGAGATGCCCAGGTTATACCAGCTGCACATATATAATTATATATAGGAGATTCCCAGGTTATACCAGCTGTACATATATAATTATGTATAGGAGATTCCCAGGTTATACCGGCTGCACATATATAATTATATACAGGAGATGCCCAGGTTATACCAGCTGTACATATATAATTATTTACAGGAGATGCCCACGTTATACCAGCTGCACATACAGTAAGTGAAATAAGTATTGCACACATCACCAGTTTTCTGAGTAACTATAGTTGTAAAGGTGCTATTGACATAAATTTCTCACTAGATGTCGGTAGTAATGCATTCAATCCACACAGGCAAATACATGAAACCATAGATGTCCATAAATTTATTTAGTTTTGTGTAATAATGAGAAATGACACAGGGAACAAATATTGAACACATGATGAAACAGAGGTGCAAAAAGCCATGGAAAGTCATGACACCAGCTAAATCTATCAGTAATTGGGAAGCAATCCTAACAATTAATGAAAATTAATATCAGCTGGTTCAAATGATGGCCTATACAAGGTGTCTCATACCATATTCCACACAAGAAACATCTCATGATGGGTAAAACCAGTGAGCTGTCTCAGGCCTTTTGCAACCTTATTGTTGCAAAACATACTGATGAACAAAAGAAAGGTTCAAGAGCGTTTAAAGTTTGCTCAACAACATTTAGACAAGTCTGTGAAATATTGGGAGAATATAGTCAGGTCAGATGAGACCAAAATTGAATTCTTTATATGCTACACACTATGTTTAGAGGCCAAAAGGCAAATAACCGCAAAACATCAACAGTGAAGCTTGGAGGTGGAAACATCATGGTGTGGGACCGTTTTTCAGTTTATAGCCCTGGAACACTTCTATATGATGGAAGTAAGCAAGAAAGTTCAAATGTATGACGACATTCTTGATAAAAATCTGCTGCCATCTACCGGGATGATGAAGATGAAACGAGGGAGGACATTTCAGCAAGACAATGATCCCAAACAAACAGCCAAGAAGTCTCTCAACTGGTTTCGGAGAAAGAACTGGAATGGCCGAGCTGATCACCAGACCTGAATCCAATAGAAAATGTATGGAAGGAAGTAAAGCTCAGAGTTCATAGAAGGAGACGGAACCTGCAGGATGGGATGTGTTTGTGTAGAAGAATGGACAAAATCTCACCTGAGCAATGCAGGCGACTAATGTCTCCACACAGGATTAGTCTGAAAACTTCATCACTAACAAAGGCTTGTGTAAAGTAATAAATAAATATTAGTAAATGCGTTCAATATTTTTTCCTTTGTCATTTCTTATTATTACACATCAATACATTTATAGACATCTCTGGTTTGATTTCTTTTCCTGTGGATTGGATCAGCTGTTACTGACATCTGGTGAGAAATTCATGATAATAACACCTTTAGAAATATATGTAGCTAGAAAATTGGTGACGTGTTCAATACGTATTTCACTCGCTGTATATACCTATATATATATGTGCCGCCCCCACGTCAGCAGCCGGGCTGCTCGGATCCGGATCCACAGTGGCTCGAGGGGCGTCCAGACCCGGGGGGGGGGGGGGGTCGTGCGGCCACTCAAATAAAGGGGGTATTTACAGGGGATGGTGTATTTAGAGTTCGTGACGCCACCCCGGTGTGTGGTAAGGTGGAGTACCACCGCTGCAGCTTGGAGTACCCCATGGCGATGGAGTGAGCAGCTAGGTGTTTAACCCCTCCACGGGAAGGTGGGTACCCCGGGACTCGGTGATGGTGACGGGGACGTGCCATTGGGGAGGTAAGGGTCACTTGCGTACTCACTCAGTCCATAAACCTGACACAGACAACTTAGTAAACCAAAGTTCTGGACACCGCTGCCGCTGAGGGGAGCACGTTTGGGTCCCATTTTTGCTGGTGTTGCCTGATGATCTGTGACTTTCCCTTGGCACCTTGTTCTCTTCTAGTTGGGCCCTATAGCTTGAAACTTGCTGGGTCCCGCTCCCCAGTGTGGCTAACTGAGGGAGCTTGTTCTCAGGGTTAACGCATGGGATTTTCTGGACCGTTTGAGTGGAAAGTCATATCCCCCTCGTTGTGCTAGTACCCCGATTTAGGAGCGGATGGAGAGCGGATCTTGAAGGCTCCATTCTCGTCGGATGAATTGTCAGGTTGCCTGAAGCTACTCCCTGACCTAGGGTCCACGTACCCCGTCATGCCCTGGTCCCAGCCCAGTGATGGTACAAGGCCGCCAGCTGTCATCCTCGACAGTTCCGTGTCCCTTGTCACGATCCCCTGCGACCGGGGGTCCAACTCGTACTAGGCCCAGACCACCGTCTGCTACCTAATACTTCCAAGGAGCCCGGCTCCTGACCTCCCCTCCCCTTCACCTCCAACAGTACACTGATTTACTCCTGACACTCCTGACCTCCCCTTACCAACCCCCTAGGTGGGCGCGGCCCTATTCCACTCAGGCCGTCCACTGGTGTGTCTGGTGGGTGTGGTGCAGAGTGTATCTAGGACTTTACAAGCTGTTGTTGGCAACACCATAAGTTGGGGACCCGTACCCAAGGAGGAGGTGGATATTGCACGGAAGGGCAGATTGCACAATACCCTGTGATGACCTGATAGGCCAGGGCGTCACTATATATATATATATATATATATATATATATATATATATACACAGTATATATACTGTATATGTATACACACACATTCCAATGTGCTTCATTTACTAATCCCTCGAAGTCTCGTGCCACCACTTGGATCCTGGTTCAGGTGCGATGGATTTGCCAGGATCCATCACCGCCATCACCAGGAATAAAATACTGAATTATTGTGACATTTTTGGCCGGTGGCTGATGAGTTTATACTCGTTGCTGGATTCTTCTCACCTGTCTCACATAATCTCCTAATGGTTTTACTGTTCGGTAAATGGCGGAGAAGGTAATCATGTAAGTAATTTCTTGGCTCGAACCCAGGGATTTAAGAATAAAGGCTTCCACCGCTATCACATCGAATATTTATCAATTCCCCAACAAATAACTCTGAATCTAAAGTGCCGATGACTCCAAGAAGATGAATACATTCAAAAGTAAAATATTTAAACAGAAATTCTTCTGCTGCTCCTTGGTTTTCACATCCAGGCTGGTTACCTTGAGCTTTTCTGAACCAACGCTGCATTAAGATTTTAATTGAGGCGCTGCTGCAAAATATATATTGTTGCTTTAATAGCGAAGCGGCGCAGTGTCCCCTCCCCGCGGCCGGATGATTTATCTCCGGTTTACACAAGCAAGAGGCAAGGAAAAGATCCATAAGGATCTGCTCACGTCTCGGTTTGAGGCTCATTGGGTTTTCCAGTAAAAGGTGTTAACGGAAACCTTAATGTGGACCCGATACATTAATTGCAAATTATGTTTTGTTTTGGGTTTTTTTAATTCTCTTCTTTTTTGTTGTTTGGTTTTCAAATTTTTCAAAATGTTGCAATTTGCTTATAAATTTGCACAACATCAAAATAGTTTTCTTTTTGCCTTTTCAAAACAAAAAGTCTCAAGGTTCGATACAAGGCATAAATAAACTCAGAGGGGGGTAAAAAGAAGGGGTTTGGGGGCTTTATTTTTTAAAATTCCTTTCTTTTTTTGCACCAAAGTTTACAAATTGGTGCAATCTGTTTATACATGTTGCACAAAATCAAAAGTAGTTTTCTTTTTGTCTTTTCAGGACAAAAAGTCTCATGCTCAAACACGATTTTCACAAATGCTATAGGCATAAATAAAGTCATACAGGGGGAGAGCTAAAATAGATTTGTGAAAAAATTTTGCAACTTTGTTTTTTTTTTTAAAAGTTGCAATTGATGAAATGGCAGCAAAAATCGGGAAAACAAAAATTGATGAAACAGCACGTTTGGAGTAGATTTAAAATAAAAGCACAAATTCAAAGAATAATTTGTCGGGGATCAAAAACAGGGTAAAAACACCCCAAAAATTTGCAGAGAAAAGGAATAAATGTAATAATAAATCTGAAACTTTGTGTAGGTATCAGTTGTAAAAATCAATATTTTCCTTTTTAATACCATTGCCATATGCCAGGATATAAAGCCAAATCAGAATGTTCCCCAAAGGGAAAAAAATAGCCCTTCATTTGCAGACGGCTGTTTCAGGGTTCATGTTACCTGTGAGTGCAAAGTAAAGGGTTAGCAAAGGGAGAGACCCCTGATACATTTGGGTGTCTATACGTTTCTCTATATGGACCAGCAGGGATAGTGAGATGTAAAAGCCAAGCAACATGCAATGATCCCTGGAAAAAAAAAGACATGCAAATACCAGTCTCCACTTGTGAAACGGCTGTCTGCCAATGGAGGATTTTTCTTTTTGTGGAAGATTTTAATTTGAGTTGTGTATTATGACTTTTTAAAGGGTCAATATTGGCTTCTGGGATAAGTGACACTAGAGATGTCCTTTTCTGTGAAGACGCAGCTTAGTTACCTTGCATAAGTCTCTTTTGGCAATCTGCATTCCACCATGCATTTTTTTAAAAAAAATTTCAAGTTATTTTGAATTGTCCATAACATTCATTTTACTCTCTTTTTTTATGCTAAACAATAAATGTCTGTCACAGCCCTGCTCCATAATCTAAGCTTAGCACTATGAAGCCGTCATACATCCTTGGTGGATGCTCGATGTGTCCCTTGAGCCACAATTTTACCATAATGAACAGTGATTGTCACAGCTCGGCTCTTAAAATATATATATATTTATATACAGTACAGACCAAAAGTTTGGACACACCTTCTTATTCAAAGAGTTTTCTTTATTTTCAGGACTCTGAAAATTGTAGATTCACATTGAAGGCATCAAAACTATGAATTAAAACATGTGGAATGAAATACTTAAAGTGTGAAACACCTGAAAATATGTCTTATATTCTAGGTTCTTCAAAGTAGCCACCTTTTGCTTTGATTACTGCTTTGCACACTCTTGCCATTCTCTTGATGAGCTTCAAGAGGTAGTCACTGGAAATGGTTTTCCAACAGTCTTGAAGGAGTTCCCAGAGATGCTTAGCACTTGTTGGCCCTTTTGCCTTCACTCTGCGGTCCAGCTCACCCCAAACCATCTCGATTGGGTTCAGGTCTGGTGACTGTGGAGGCCAGGTCATCTGGTGTAGCACCCCATCACTCTCCTTCTTAGTCAAATATCCCTTACACAGCCTGGAGGTGTATTTGGGGTCATTGTCCTGTTGAAAAATAAATGATGGTCTATCTAAACGCAAACTGGATGGAATAGCACGCCGCTGCAAGATGCTGTGGTAGCCATGCTGGTTCTGTATGCCTTCAATTCTGAATAAATCCCCAACAGTGTCACCAGCAAAGCCCCCCCCCACACCATCACACCTCCTCCTCCATGCTTCACGGTGGGAACCAGCCATGTAGAGTCCATCCGTTCACCTTTTCTACAAAGACACGGTGGTTGGATCCAAAGATCTCAAATTTGGACTCATCAGACCAAAGCACAGATTTCCACTGGTCTAATGTCCATTCCTTGTGTTCTTTAGCCCAAGCAAGTCTCTTCTGCTTGTTGCCTGTCCTTAGCAGCGGTTTCCTAGCAGCTAATTTACCATGAGGGCCTGCTGCACAAAGTCTCCTCTTAACAGTTGTTCTAGAGATGAGAAGGTGTGTCCAAAATTTTGGTCTTACTGTATATAGAATAATTCTCAGATCCATTAATCTGTCGTGGGGTGTGATGGGATCACTAGGAACACGGGGAGCCTAAACTGGCCCTCAGGCTAGGGGAACCCTGGCTTACCCTGATCCCAAAAATACGTCTGAAGGTGACTATGTTTGGGCCGCCTTTCATACCCTAGCCCTTGAACAACCCTTGTTTAGTGGCCTCCTTCCCTCCACCCAGGAGACGGTCAGGACAGCAGTGATTAATCCCACATAAACAGACAGACCGGGAAAACCAAAAGTCAAAGCAAACACTCACAGAGGTATAGACAATACATGATCAGGAGGAAACTAATGGAAGGGAGGAAATAATCAGACAATAAGAGTATTTCCACAACACACCAAACAGCACAGACTTCACCAGCAACTGGATAATAAAGCACAAGGACCGGGATCACATAAAGCTATAAACGGCATGGGAGAACAGGCTCTACCATCTTAAGAAGGTTGGAAGCGATTATGATAGGTCTCCTGCAACATGTGACTCAAGCAGTAATCCACAGGCTAGCAGAAAATAACTCCTGGAAGCCTGATTACTAACAAGAGCACAGCTGGACGACGTTTCTAACTCAAAAGTAGCATGGTGAGGAGTATCTGACTCTGCTGTGTGAATGTGAACAGTGTCAGAAGTCATCCTGACACTTGGCGAGTTTTGAGCAAACACCATGTGACATAATCTCTCTTTTCATGCTAATGACACAAGGTTGTTTTAATTCCTCACTTTATTGCATTTTGATTCAGTTTCAAAAAATTCTTCGCACTTGACCGCAGCAAGGATAAACCCATTGGATACATTTGAACCTAGATCATTGGGGTCTCCGGTGATAAGTTAAAATCTGTGATTAACCTTGCCATTAAGTGCTAAATTTCCCTGCAGTGCCTCATCAGGAGAAATTAGGTATCACACATTGTTCATAGGGATCAATATACTGTTAAAGCAAAGGATAGGTCCTCCAAGATGGTCTTCCTCAAGGACTCTGCACTTTAGATGAGAGATAAGGATCCTAAACAGAAGAACCATCTTCTCCCCACTATTAAAGGGGTTGTCCACGTTAATATTAATGACCTAGCCTCCAAATAGGCCATCAATGTCCGATCAGTAGGGGTGCGACACCCGGCTCCCCGCTGATGAGCTGTTCCTGGTTCCTCTGCTGCCCGGAGCTACACAGTTTCGGAGTTGCGCACAGCTCCACCAGTGGCCATGGCTGGGTACTGCATATCCGCTCCCTAGCCGAATTCTCCTGTAAATGTGCCATTGATCGTGCGTCATTTCGTTCGGCACAATCCTGCTCTTTGTTGCTCTTTGTACACTTTTTATCGCATTCTGCCGACCTAATGAAAGTTTCTGCGCACATGAAATATTATTTTCTAAATGGCGGAGCCCATCGATGTTCTTTACTGCTAAATGGTTATCTGCATGAAAATATATATCGCCCGGCACAAGATGCATTTATACGATGGCATCTTTATATAAAATATGCATGACTTTTACAGCGCGGAGATGCAAATGCTCACTTAGTTCATCACTATCAGATTCCCCAGGTATCTTCAATGGTTATTTTATCAAGTTTTGCCCCATTTAACACACATATAGAAATAAGCCTCTGTTACAGTTTTTGTCTGTATCATATTTTTTGCTCTTATGTCGGTTGCTTCACTCCTAGGAATAAACCCTTTGTGGTGGCAATCCCTGCCCTCTCGCTGTAATAGTGGCCCGTATCTACGAGGGCTTATCTGTAACCACTGAGCAGACTTCAACCACTGCAGTTCATCATGGAGCGTATGACATGCTCCCCTATAACCGTCACTATTTCCTTAGGGCCGCACGCCAAACAGCAAGTGTTAATTACTTCTTTACGTGCGGAGATTACTATCTGCATCTCTTACTTCTGCCGTCTTATGTCTGCAAAACACCTTCTGAGATCAAACAACAGCAAGACGTGTCCGTGATAACTCTACGCTCCTAATGACTCAGTGTTTGGGCTCACTTATCCAGAATGCAATCCGACAAAACATCTTAGTGCACAAGAACCTGTCATATGGAGTTTTGATGAAAATCCGCCAAGTGTCATGGCGGCATCAGACGCTGTTCACACCACTCCGCACTATGGTTTCTCTGGTGTTTCTGAGTTACACAGGCAGGCTCGGGCATCAACCAGCTGTGTGATCATTAATGGTCAGGCTAGTAAGAGTTAAACTCTGCTAGCCTGCTGGTTACCTCTTGGATCACATGTTGTTGGAAACCTATCACATTTACTCCCTGCCTTTTAAGATGGTGGAATCTGTTTTCCCATGCCGACTATAGTCTTATGCTTTGTTGGTCTGTGTCCCAGTCCTGCTGGTGATTGTGTTGCTTTGTGCTTGGTGTTGATGTTGAGTTACCTGTCATCTTGTTGTTTCCTCCCTGCTCTTATTTTTCTCCTTACGTCTTATTGTCTTATACTTCCCACGCCGACTACAGTCTTATGCTGTGTTGGTCTGTGTGCCAGTCCTGCCAATGATTGTATTGTTTTTGTGCTTGGTGTTGATGTGGCATTACCTGTCGTCTTGTTTCCTCCCTGCTCCTATTTTCCTCCTCACCTCTTATTGTCTTATACCTCTGTGTGAGCGTGCTGTGAGATAGTTTTGGTTTCCCCAGTTTGTCAATCTCTGTTGGTTTTATCACACTACTGTCTCAGCTCCCCTAAGGTTGGGGGGAGGGGGTATAAGATCAGGGCTGGTCAGGAGCAGGGTCAGGAAGGCAGCTCAGACATCCTCACCTTTAGAGGTAACTCTGAGATAAGGGATAACTATATCTAGGGTCCTCTAACCTGAGAGCTGTAGAAGGCCCTGTCCCCTGCACTCTCCCATGACAGGACCAATGTTATTTTGTGCTGTTGTGCACAGGTTCTGTTTTTTATGAGTCAAAAAATCGCAGCATGCCTGAGTTGCCTCCTTACACTGACGTCAGTGGTTCCATGGAAAAAAACAGACCAGAATTGAATGGCATCTGAGTGAGGTCTGATTTTCTGAGTGATGACTGACAGAATGGACACAGTAGAAAATTATTTTTTCTATATTCTCTACGATTTCTTCTCCACATCCGATAAAATGTCATCACGCTCTGATGAAACTCTGAGTCTGATCAGATTGTTATCAGCATAATTCTTCTAATTTTCATGGATGAGAAAAAATGGTCGTCTGACTATAGCCTTTCACTCAGCAGCTCAGTGTATTAACTCTTTATGCTTTCAGTGTATTAACTCTTTATGCTTTCAGTGTATTAACTCTTTATGCTTTCAGTGTATTATCTGTTTATGCTTTCAGTGTATTAACTGTTTATGCTTTCCATTCATCACAACATGCATCAGTCCTTTAGTCAGATCCTGCTTGGGCATGGTTAGACTTCATACAAATTGAAATGTATTGATGCATATAACACTAGTTTCTTGCCTTCCCATATGAGGCACTTCACTGGATTAATTGCACAGTTGGCACATTTTACATATTAACACGTGGCCCCATGTAAAACACTGCATACTACAGTTAGGTCCAGAAATATTTGGACAGTGACACAAGTTTTGTTATTTTAGCTGTTTACAAAAACATGTTCAGAAATACAATTATATATATAATATGGGCTGAAAGTGCACACTCCCAGCTGCAATATGAGAGTTTTCACATCCAAATCGGAGAAAGGGTTTAGGAATCATAGCTCTGTAATGCATAGCCTCCTCTTTTTCAAGGGACCAAAAGTAATTGGACAATGGACTCTAAGGGCTGCAATTAACTCTGAAGGCGTCTCCCTCATTAACCTGTAATCAATGAAGTACTTAAAAGGTCTGGGGTTGAGTACAGGTGTGTGGTTTTGCATTTGGAAGCTGTTGCTGTGACCAGACAACATGCGGTCTAAGGAACTCTCAATTGAGGTGAAGCAGAACATCCTGAGGCTGAAAAAATAGAAAAAATCCATCAGAGAGATAGCAGACATGCTTGGAGTAGCAAAATCAACAGTCGGGTACATTCTGAGAAAAAAGGAATTGACTGGTGAGCTTGGGAACTCAAAAAGGCCTGGGCGTCCACGGATGACAACAGTGGTGGATGATCGCCGCATACTTTCTTTGGTGAAGAAGAACCCGTTCACAACATCAACTGAAGTCCAGAACACTCTCAGTGAAGTAGGTGTATCTGTCTCTAAGTCAACAGTAAAGAGAAGACTCCATGAAAGTAAATACAAAGGGTTCACATCTAGATGCAAACCATTCATCAATTCCAAAAATAGACAGGCCAGAGTTAAATTTGCTGAAAAACACCTCATGAAGCCAGCTCAGTTCTGGAAAAGTATTCTATGGACAGATGAGACCAAGATCAACCTGTACCAGAATGATGGGAAGAAAAAAGTTTGGAGAAGAAAGGGAACGGCACATGATCCAAGGCACACCACATCCTCTGTAAAACATGGTGGAGGCAACGTGATGGCATGGGCATGCATGGCTTTCAATGGCACTGGGTCACTTGTGTTTATTGATGACATAACAGCAGACAAGAGTAGCCAGATGAATTCTGAAGTGTACCGGGATATACTTTCAGCCCAGATTCAGCCAAATGCCGCAAAGTTGATCGGACGGCGCTTCATAGTACAGATGGACAATGACCCCAAGCATACAGCCAAAGCTACCCAGGAGTTCATGAGTGCAAAAAAGTGGAACATTCTGCAATGGCCAAGTCAATCACCAGATCTTAACCCAATTGAGCATGCATTTCACTTGCTCAAATCCAGACTTAAGACGGAAAGACCCACAAACAAGCAAGACCTGAAGGCTGCGGCTGTAAAGGCCTGGCAAAGCATTAAGAAGGAGGAAACCCAGCGTTTGGTGATGTCCAAGGGTTCCAGACTTAAGGCAGTGATTGCCTCCAAAGGATTCGCAACAAAATATTGAAAATAAAAATATTTTGTTTGGGTTTGGTTTATTTGTCCAATTACTTTTGACCTCCTAAAATGTGGAGTGTTTGTAAAGAAATGTGACAATTCCTACAATTTCTATCAGATATTTTTGTTCAAACCTTCAAATTAAACGTTACAATCTGCACTTGAATTCTGTTGTAGAGGTTTCATTTCAAATCCAATGTGGTGGCATGCAGAGCCCAACTCGCGAAAATTGTGTCACTGTCCAAATATTTCTGGACCTAACTGTATATAACATCATGTTAGCATTAGCAGTCAACAGGTAGACATGGAGTTCACCTAGCAGCAGTCTGTGATATTTTTTCAACCCTCTTACACCCTTAGAGACGAGTTAAGGAAAGAAACATCTGTAATGTACATGCTATAGAGATTCTTTTAGGTTAATTGCCGTAAAGCTACTGTAGTTGGTCAATGGTTGCTCTTTAAACTGGAACCAGTAGTGGTTTATGGAAGAAGGGGCGTTATGTGTAACGTAACCTCCACTGACTATCGGCCAAAAGTTTATATACACAGAGGGGTCTCCACATACCAATTACTCTGATCCCTCACTCAACCGAAGCTCCTTGCGACACGGAAGGACTTTCAGCAAATCATCCATATTCTGCCAGAGGTACAAGGCTATAATCCATAAAACACAAATCAAGTGCACACATGACAGTCCTGCAAAATATACAGCAGGATATCTGCAATCCTTACAAACCACCAGAGACTTAATAGCGCCAGAAGGATCATAACTCACCATTTATGACTATAAAACCGAACAAAAATATCACAGATTTTTTCTAAAATTCCATTTAGACCCTTTCAAGAAAGAGCAGAAATCGTAGAGATTATGTATTATCTGTGGGCATTTATTAGTATTGCCCAGATGCCTATTTAATGGCATTGTCAATCAAGACAGACCAGGGGTGTTCTGCACGAACGGGCGTCTTATAGAAGGGCAAAATCCCCATAAATTATTATTATGTATTTATTTCTAAAAGCAAACACCAAATACTGTATGTTTCCCATTCCCAGAGCAAATGTAATCAAGATCTGGATATAGGTGAATTAACAAAGCCAACGGGGAGCGTGAATGGGATACGGTGATAATCCACAAATGTGACTCCTTCAGGGGCAGTCTCACAAATCAGGGGCAGTCCCATAGCTCAGGGGCAGGCTCACAGATCGAGGCAGGCTCACAGATCAGGGCAGGCTCACAGATCAGGGCAGGCTCACAGATAAGGAGCAGGCTCACAGATAAGGGGCAGGCTCACAGATCAGGGCAGGCTCACAGATAAGGAGCAGGCTCACAGATAAGGGGCAGGCTCACAGATCAGGGCAGGCTTACAGATAAGGAGCAGGCTCACAGATAAGGGGCAGGCTCATAGATCAGGGCAGGCTCACAGATAAGGGGCAGGCTCACAGATAAGGGGCAGGCTCACAGAAAAGGGGCAGGCTCACAGATTAGGGACAGTCTCACAGATCAGGGCAGGCTCACAGATAAGTAGCAGGCTCACAGATAAGGGGCAGGCTCACAGATCAGGGACAGTCTCACAGATCAGGGACAGTCTCACAGATCAGGGCAGGCTCACAGATCGGGGGTGGTCTCACAGATCGGGGCAGGCTCACAGATCGGGGGCAGGCTCACAGATCAGGGGCAGGCTCACAGATTGGTGGCAGTCTCACAGATCAGGGTCAGTTACACATTTCAGGGGCAGTCTCACAGATCGGGGGACATTCCACAGATTGTGGGCAATCTCACAGATCAGGGGAAGTCTAACAGATCAAGGGAAGGCTAAAAAATCAGGAGCAGTCTCACAGTTGAGGGACAGATTCATAAATCAGAAGGCAGTCTTACAGATCGGGGGCAATCTCACAGATCAGGGGTAGTGTCACAGAGCAGGGGCAGACTCACATATCAGAGACAGTCATACAGACCAGGGGCAGTCTCACAGATCAGGGGCGGTCTCACAGATCAGGGGCGGTCTCACAGATCAGGGGCAGTCTCACAGATCAGGGGCAGTCTCACAGATCAGGGGCAGTCTCACAGATCAGGGGCAGTCTCACAGATCAGGGGCAGTCTCACAGATCAGGGGCAGTCTCATAGGTCAGGGGCAGTCTCATAGGTCAGGGGCAGTCTCACAGATCAGGGGCAGGTCACAGATCAGGGGCAGTCTCACAGATCAGGAGCAGTCTCATAGATCAGGGGCAGTCTCACAGATCAGGGGCAGGCTCACAGATCAGGGGCAGGCTCACAGATCAGGGGCGCTCTCACAGATCAGGGGCGGTCTCACAAATCAGTGGCACTCTCACAGATCAGGAGCAGTCTCACAGATCAGTTGTGGAGGTCTCAGACCCCCACTGATCATAAAGGGATGCCACATCTTTGAAATAGGCATACAATTTAAAAGGTGGTAAAATCCCTTTAAATATATTTTATGCCGTACAATGAACAACTTTCTAATATGCCTTGAGGCCGATTCATCAATCTTGAAGAAAATGTTGCTGGAATAAGATGTGCCAGATTCATTAAGGCCGGTTTCACAGATCCGGCATTTTGCTGCTTTGCCGGATCCATCACACTCCAGTACAGAGCAATACAGTACAATGGCATCGCGTCAAGCTCCGGTCATATGCTGTTATGTGACCAGAGGATGTGACCGGAGCTTGACGCGATGCCATTGTACAGTATTAGGCTACTTTCACACATCCGGTTTGAGCCCTGCGGCTCAATCCGGCTGTGAAAACTATGCAACGGATGCGGCGAAAACACCGCATCCTTTGCATAAGTTTTTACATGCGGCCCGTCCGTTTTTTTCCGGTTGCGGCATGCTACTGAGCATGCGCAGTGGAAAAAACCGCATGCGGCGACCGGATGCATTTTTTTCCGCATCGCGCCGCATCCGGCCTCCATAGGTATGCATTGAAAAATGCGCCGCAGCGGCCGGATGCGGCGCGATGCGGTGTTTTTTGCCGGAGCAAAAAACGTTGCAGGGGACGTTCGATCCGGCCGCCGCATCGACTAAATCTGCCGCATGCGGCCAAAACCGGACCGAACGCAAGCCCATGCGGCACAATACGGCACTAATGTAAGTCTATGCAAAAAAAAAACGCCACCGGCGTTACAAAAGCCGGTGGCGGTTTTTCTGCAGAACGCCGTATTGTGCCGCAGAGCAAAAATCCGGATGTGTGAAAGCACCCTTAACACTGTACTGGAGTGTGCCGGATCCGGCAAAGCAGCGAAATGCCGGATGTGTGAAAGTAGCCTTATGTGACCAGAGGATGTGACCGAAGCTTGACGCGATGCCATTGTACAGTATTAACACTGTACTGGAGTGTGCCGGATCCGGCAAAGCAGCGAAATGCCAGATGTGTGAAACCAGCCTAAGAGGCACATTCCCCTTAATAAATCTGCACATCTTTCAGGGCCGTCAGATTCAAGCTGAAGACAATTTATGGTACAATTCACTCCATCTTCCGACATAAATAATAGTAATCACTATGGTCCCTGACCCTTTATCCTAAGCCTTGCCCACTTTTAAGGAGGTATATGTAAAAGTTCCAAATTTTACACAACTTTAGAAAAATGTCTTATATGAAATGTCTGCTCACAGTCAGTGAATCTGGAATCACAAATCTGCTCACAAAGGTTTGCGGCTCCAAAGCATAATTTGTGGATTTGGGTTCATTCTTTGGACACTCTGGAAACAAATAGACTTTCCATTCACTGAAAGAAAGCAGAGATCTAGGAAATGGGAAAGAATTGATCACGAGGTGTTAGAAAGTTACCAAACTTTTCATTGCACAATGATAAAGCTTTACATAACGAGCCGCAGTTCCATACAATATCATAGATGCTTCTCAATATACAGCTCAAAAATTATTTAAAAACCCACACAAAGCAAAAAAAAGTGTAATTTAAAGAAAAGAGACAACTTTTTTCCTGCTTTATTATATAAGATGCCATGGTAACAAAAACATTAGTACTTTGTGTGCAGCTTGTGGTGATGTGAGGCGAAGGTGATACACGGATACATTGTAACAACTCAATTGTCTGAAAGTTCTAACAATGTTTTATTAAAGGAGCCTTCTCCTATGCAGCCAGACTCTGGCACAAAAGTGGTCCTCAAAGGTCCAGCAGAGGACAGACTATATTTCGAAGAGATGAAGCAATCACCTCTAGGATGTACAGATGCTTCCTTATTGATCAGCGTGTATTGATTATTGATCTGTGTGTATACAATGACAGAACAAAGATCCAAGCCTTGGTATAAGCTGATCCAGGTTCCAGGTCCGAGGGGCTCCTTGGCTTATAGATCTTCTCCCCAATACAGGAATCTGGGCTTTGCTGCATGGGCCCCTGGGTTACATCCACAGAGTAGCTGCAAATTTGTGGAGTGAGTTGAGGCTTATAATAAACCGGGACGTAATCATATACAAATGCTTAGTCAAGGGCAGTCGGGGCAGAGTCCAGGAGGGCAATCAGAAACAAGTGGCATAAAAATTTTAGGCAGTCCATGGGCCAAATTGTTAAAATAAATTGGGAGAATGGTCAAGAACACAGTAGGGTGTAAGAACGCAGCCTTGGTGCAAATAGCACATCAAAGTGATAGTAACAATGGGAAACAGGAGATCAGGAACAGGAGATCAGGAACAGGAGATCCAGAACAGGAGATCAGGAACAGGAGATCAGAAACAGAAGATCTGGAACAGGAGATCTGGAACAGGAGATCAGGAACAGGAGATCAGGAACAGGAGATCAGAAACAGGAGATCTGGAACAGGAGATCAGGAACAGGAGATCAGGAACAGGAGATCAGGAACAGGAGATCAGGAACAGGAGATCAGGAACAGGAGATCAGAAAAAGGAGATCAGAAACAGGAGATCAGAAACAGGAGATCAGGAACAGGAGATCAGGAACAGGAGATCAGGAACAGGAGATCAGGAACAGGAGATCAGGAACAGGAGATCAGAAACAGGAGATCAGGAACAGGAGATCAGGAACAGGAGATCAGGAACAGGAGATCAGGAACAGGAGATCAGGAACAGGCGATCAGGAACAGGAGATCAGGAACAGGAGATCAGGAACAGGAGATCAGGAACAGGAGATCAGAAACAGGAGATCAGAAACAGGAGATCAGAAACAGGAGATCAGAAACAGGAGATCAGAAACAGGAGATCAGAAACAGGAGATCAGGAACAGGAGATCAGGAACAGGAAAATCAGGAACAGGAGATCAGGAACAGGAGATCAGGAACAGGAGATCAGGAACAGAAGATTAGGAATAGGAGATCAGGAACAGAAGATTAGGAATAGGAGATTAGGAACAGAAGATTAGGAATAGGAGATTAGGAACAGAAGATTAGGAATAGGAGATTAGGAACAGGAGATCAGACACAGGAGATCAGGAACAGGAGATCAGGAACAGGAGATCAGGAACAGGATATCAGGAACAGGAGATCAGGAACAGGAGATCAGGAACAGGAGATCAGGAATAGGAGATCAGGAACAGGAGATCAGGAACAGGAGATCAGAAACAGGAGATCAGAAACAGGAGATCAGAAACAGGAGATCAGAAACAGGAGATCAGAAACAGGAGATCAGAAACAGGAGATCAGGAACAGGAGATCAGGAACAGGAGATCAGAAACAGGAGATCAGGAACAGGAGATCAGGAACAGGAGATCAGGAATAGGAGATCAGGAATAGGAGATCAGGAATAGGAGATCAGGAACAGGAGATAAGGAACAGGAGATCAGAAACAGGAGATCAGAAACAGGAGATCAGAAACAGGAGATCAGAAACAGGAGATCAGAAACAGGAGATCAGAAACAGGAGATCAGGAACAGGAGATCAGGAACAGGAGATCAGAAACAGGAGATCAGGAACAGGAGATCAGGAACAGGAGATCAGGAATAGGAGATCAGGAATAGGAGATCAGGAACAGGAGATCAGGAACAGGAGATCAGAAACAGGAGATCAGAAACAGGAGATCAGAAACAGGAGATCAGAAACAGGAGATCAGAAACAGGAGATCAGAAACAGGAGATCAGGAACAGGAGATCAGGAACAGGAGATCAGGAACAGGAGATCAGGAACAGGAGATCAGGAACAGGAGAATCAGGAACAGGAGATCAGGAACAGGAGATCAGGAACAGGAGATCAGGAACAGAAGATTAGGAATAGGAGATCAGGAACAGAAGATTAGGAATAGGAGATTAGGAACAGAAGATTAGGAATAGGAGATTAGGAACAGAAGATTAGGAATAGGAGATTAGGAACAGGAGATCAGACACAGGAGATCAGGAACAGGAGATCAGGAACAGGAGATCAGGAACAGGAGATCAGGAACAGGAGATCAGGAACAGGAGATCAGGAACAGGAGATCAGGAATAGGAGATCAGGAATAGGAGATCAGGAACAGGAGATCAGGAACAGGAGATCAGAAACAGGAGATCAGAAACAGGAGATCAGAAACAGGAGATCAGAAACAGGAGATCAGAAACAGGAGATCAGAAACAGGAGATCAGAAACAGGAGATCAGGAACAGGAGATCAGGAACAGGAGATCAGAAACAGGAGATCAGGAACAGGAGATCAGGAACAGGAGATCAGGAACAGGAGATCAGGAATAGGAGATCAGGAATAGGAGATCAGGAACAGGAGATCAGGAACAGGAGATCAGAAACAGGAGATCAGAAACAGGAGATCAGAAACAGGAGATCAGAAACAGGAGATCAGAAACAGGAGATCAGGAACAGGAGATCAGGAACAGGAGATCAGAAACAGGAGATCAGGAACAGGAGATCAGGAACAGGAGATCAGGAATAGGAGATCAGGAATAGGAGATCAGGAACAGGAGATCAGGAACAGGAGATCAGAAACAGGAGATCAGAAACAGGAGATCAGAAACAGGAGATCAGAAACAGGAGATCAGAAACAGGAGATCAGAAACAGGAGATCAGGAACAGGAGATCAGGAACAGGAGATCAGAAACAGGAGATCAGGAACAGGAGATCAGGAACAGGAGATCAGGAATAGGAGATCAGGAACAGAAGATCAGGAATAGGAGATCAGGAACAGAAGATTAGGAATAGGAGATTAGGAACAGAAGATTAGGAATAGGAGATTAGGAACAGGAGATCAGGAACAGGAGATCAGGAACAGGAGATCAGGAACAGAAGATCAGGAACAGAAGATCAGGAACAGGAGATCAGACACAGGAGATCAGGAACAGGAGATCAGGAACAGGAGATCAGGAATAGGGGGTTCACCCAGCATTGGAGGCACAGGATAGTTGTCAAACATTCTTTGATGATAGAACAAGTTTATTGATTGATCGACAAGACCAACTAAGTGGCCAGAATTTGTCTACTAAGGCGGAGTTTACTTGTCCAGTGATCATCAGATAGAATGGATCCATTGGCAAAAAAGTTCTGCAAACACAACTTTTGTCTCTGTTGTTAAATAACTGATTTCTGCCGGATGCATTTTTTTTTTTTTTAGCATTGGGGTCTATGGAGAACGCATCCGTTAACTGATTGCTATTTGCCTTCCATTTGAAACAGATCCTTTAATAAAAAAGGTAATCTTTTACAAATGCAAGAAAAACACATGACTAAATAGCAATCTGGTAAGGGATCCGTTCTCCATAGACTCTCATGCTGAAAAAAAACAATTGGATCCGGCAGACATCAGTTATTTAACAACGGAGGAAAAATTTGTGTTTGCAGAACTTTTTTGACTGTGGATCTGTTGTAACGGATGATTACTGGACATGTGAACCCAGAAGCTTGCATTACTCAGTGTCTTTGTCACCACCACTACCAGGAACAACGTGACAATTGGAGCAGGGATGGATGAGTATTAGAGTTGAGTGAATCTTCAGAAATTAGATTTCTGTACATTTGCTCAATTTGTGGATGAACTGAAGGGTTTTGCTTGCAATAACTTCAGTGCAAATCCAATCTGCTGGGAAGAGGTTAAAAAAAAGCAAACTCTTCTCTCTCCTTGGACCTGCTCATGCCTGTGTTGTTGCTGCTGCTCCTCTCCAAGCTTCTTTTTATTCTGCATGCTTCTGCAGCTTTTCTTTTCCGGCACTGTTGGTGACTACACCTGCCCATTCATGTAAATTACCAAGAATGAGAATAAGACTAGAGAAAAGTGACTTGCGGCAGGGGCCGGTGATGGTGGGACAGGTTTGGAGAGGTGGATAGCATTTTTATGGATTTGGGCAAATCTAATCCCCTAAAATTGAGATCCATTAAAATTCAATCTTTTTTTGAAAACTCATAATGAAAATTATTGAATTAGAATCTCCTCATCTGTAGAGAATATATGACAATGATACAATAATAGAAGTGCACACTGTCATGACTGTAAATATGCTCTTACGGGGTAAAGTCAGGTGGAAGGGGTCTGTTCTGTTGTGCCTCGTTCCGGGACTCATGCCGCTTTATTTTGGTGTGGAGATCTCCGGAACGTCGCCAGTAATAGTTCCTGCTCTGCAGCGTACACATCTGGTTCTTATGACTTGGCTCTGATCCGTCCCACTACCCAGCTTACCTCTCCCTGACCTCTGTTTCCATTGTACTATTTGTCTGTCTTGTCCTCCAGACCCCAGTCCCGTTCCGTGTCTTGGTCCCCTCCCCCTCTTTTGTACTTACATGCTCTCGCGGCTTCTGACCATGGTAATGTTTCCTGACCACGGTTCTATTTCTCCTTTTTGGCTTTTGACGTGACCTCTTGGCTCCTGACCCTCGTGCTTCCACCTGTTTACGGCTTGCTCACTCCCCTGTTCAGACGTGACTTCCTGGTTAAGACTTGGCTTGCTGACTACCCATTCACTGGTGTGTGCGCCCCCTTGTGGGCTTCAGTCTAACTGCTCTTTGGAGTTCAATCTCCATTCTGCTTCTGTGCCCCCTGGTGGAAGCCTGACACAGGGTTCTGTATAAATGGTGTGTGGGTCTCCAGAATCATCTCTGATGGGCAGTTTCCTAATTCCTAGGATAAGGCTTCATGGCCAAAACCAAATGGATTGAAGCCCCCAATAAACACTATGGAATATCCCAGCTGGAGCTTACTACACAATATGTCTCTGCACAGATCCTACAAATGGTGAGAAATGGAAACATGTAAGAAAGTTCACTGGGATATTAGTCTTTGATGTAGAGGAAACCGCTCAGCAGATTACCTCGTTTGCAGTTATCAGGACACCTGCAGCAACAGAAGGAAAACCTGGAGACCTCCGAAATGAGCGAGATAAATGTGCTGAGTCTGGAACGAGGGGGACGGAGGGGCGCTGGGCTCTGCTGTACAACTGCAACTAATCTTATTCCTAAATGCTTATATCAGGAGATTCTACATAATTCACCGCAGCAAAGAAGAGCATTTATCAGTGATGACTGGTCCTGCGAAACGCGTCACCTTCTACAACAGCTGCAACAATATCATCACTGTCCAGGGAAATCTGCTTCATCTCTCCTCAGCGAGATTAAATAGGAAGAAAATATGGATGATAGATAAGATGCAAGTAAGAAATATTTCAATAAGCAGAAATGTAGAAAAATAATAAGGCGGCAAATACACAGCACGATACTATAGAACAGGATAGGACACATGCAGACCAATGCCACATTATATGTTAGGGATAGTTAACCCCTTAAACAACATTAAACTAAACCAGAGAACAAAGAGGGAAGAAAAATACCCCGTGTCAGATGTTTAAAGGAAACACTTCAGACTGGGTCAGATGCAAAAGTATAAATAATCTTTATTAAATACAAACGATCCAAGTAAAATTACACCAGAAACAGTGATCCAGCACGATACTGCCTGATAGAATATCCACAGATGAGTCATATAATTATGGTTGTTGGTAACTAGATGTGGGGAAAAGAAAAAGGCTCGAAACACCTTCATGGTCACAAAAATGATTGGTAATGTTACAGATTATTCAGCTACGGGAGAGTCAAAGTAACCCACATAGTCCAGACTTGCCGATAATAAAGAGCAATACTGATAGTTATTGTTACATAAACACCTGCTCTAATGTTATTCCAATCTGCAGGAAAACTCTAGAACTACTAAAATACTGCCCTCTATGTACAACAATATAACTACTATAATACTGCTCCTATGTACAATACTATAACTACTATAATACTGCCCCTATGTACAAGAATATAACTACTATAACACTGCCCCTATGTACAAGAATATAACTACTATAATACTGCCACATATGTACAAGAATATAACTACTATAATACTGCTCCTATGTCCAACAATATAACTACTATAATACTGCTCCTATATACAAGAATATAACTACTATAATACTGCTCCTATGTACAAGACTATAACTACTATAATACTGCCCCTATGTACAAGAATATAACTACTATAATACTGCCCCTATGTACAAGAATATAACTACTATAATACTGCCACTATGTACAAAACTATAACTACTATAATACTGCCTCCTATGTACAAGACTATAACTACTATAATACTGCCCCTATGTACAAAACTATAACTACTATAATACTGCCCCTATGTACAAGAATATAACTACTATAATACTGCCACTATGTACAAAACTATAACTACTATAATACTGCCCCCTATGTACAAGACTATAACTACTATAATACTGCCCCTATGTACAAAACTATAACTACTATAATACTGCCCCTATGTACAAGAATATAACTACTATAATACTGCCCCTATATGCAAGAATATAACTACTATAATACTGCCCCCTATGTACAAGAATATAACTACTATAATACTCCTACTATATACAAGAATATAACTACTATAATACTGCCCCTATGTACAAGAATATAACTACTATAATACTGCCCCTATGTACAAGAATATAACTACTATAATACTGTCCTCTATGTACAATAATATAACTACTATAATACTGTCTATGTACAAAAATATATCTACTATAATACTGCCCCTACGTACAAGAATATAACTACTATAATACTGCCCCTATGTACAAGATTATAACTACTATAATACTGCCCCTATATGCAAGAATATAACTACTATAATACTGCCCCCTATGTACAAGAATATAACTACTATAATACTCCTACTATATACAAGAATATAACTACTATAATACTGCCCCTATGTACAAAAATATAACTACTATAATACTGTCCTCTATGTACAATAATATAACTACTATAATACTGCCCCTATGTACAAGAATATAACTACTATAATACTGCTCCTATGTACAAGAATATAACTACTATAATAATGCCCCCTATTTACAAGAATATATCTACTATAATACTGCCCCTATGTACAAGAATATATCTACTATAATACTGCCCCTATGTACAAGAATATAACTACTATAATGCTGCCCCATGTACAAGAATATAACTACTATAATACTGCCCCCATGTACAAGAATATAATTACTATAATACTGTTCCTATGTCAGGAATATAACTACTATAATACTGTCCCTTATGTACAAGACTATAACTACTATAATACTGCCCCTATGTACAAGAATATAACTACTATAATACTAACCCTATGTACAAGAATATAACTACTATAATACTCCTCCTATATACAAGAATATAACTACTATAATACTGCCCCATGTACAAGAATATAACTACTATAATACTGCCCCTATGTGCAAGAATATAACTACTATAATACTGCCCCCTATGTACAAGAATATAACTACTATAATACTGCCCCTATGTACAAGAATATACCTACTATAATACTGCCCCCATGTACAAGAAGATAACTACTATAATACTGTTCCTATGTCAGGAATATAACTACTATAATACTGTCCCTATGTACAAGAATATAACTACTATAATACTGCCCCCTATGTACAAGAATATAACTACTATAATACTGCCCCTATGTACAAGAATATACCTACTATAATACTGCCCCCATGTACAAGAAGATAACTACTACAATACTGTTCCTATGTCAGGAATATAACTACTATAATACTGTCCCTTATGTACAAGACTATAACTACTATAATACTGCCCCCTATGTACAAGAATATAACTACTATAATACTGCCCCTATGTACAAGAATATAACTACTATAATACTACCCCTATGTACAAGAATATAACTACTATAATACTGCCCCTATGTACAAGAATATAAATACTATAATACTCCTCCTATGTACAAGAATATAAATACTATAATACTGCTCCTATGTACAGGAATATAACTACTATAATACTGCACCTATGTACAAGAATATAACTTCTATAATACTGCTCCTATATACAAGAATATAACGACTATAATACTGCCCCTATGTACAAGAATATAACTACTATAATACTGTCCCTATGTACAAGAATATAGCTGCTATAATACTGCCTTTATGTACAAGAATATAATGAGTATACAATTGGTGTTTATTTAGAGGATTGAACGTTCTACACTTCTCCCCTTTGCTCTTTATATTATGTATACTATGTGTAGACCTTGGTGTAAAGACCCAAACAATAACCATTTCCCGTATAATGACATTGCCTTTTATAAGCTTGTCTGATAAAGATCCGTTATAAGGCGCCATTTCCGTTTTCCAGGCTGACAGACAAGAGTGCAAGCCCTTGAGGTCTCCTGAAAGCAATGAATATCATTATACAATAAAATATCCGCTTCACTCAATTGTAGTAAAATGTCCCTTTTCATCTTCTTGTAAATTATATGGCTCACAGCAAAAACTTATGAAGCTACTTGTTAAGTTTTTATACCAAACTGGAATGTTCCCTTGTTCGGGTCATAAAGATGTAAATGAAGATTCTTTAATGGCTTTTTTTTCTTAATAATCCCTTGAATTTACGGCGAGGGATGACGGCCGAGCGCAGGAACGGAGCAATGAAGATAATTTGTCATTACGCCTCCTCTCTCCGAGACTGAGCTGTTTACCTGCGCATCAACAGCAAAGCCACGACTTACAACCTCCGCCCAAGATTTATCCTCCCGGTGCACCGGGCCTGGCGGGTGCAGGACACGGGGGACGGACTGGATTGTATCTGTTTATAAATATACAAGTCTAAGGCTGCTTTCACACTACGTTTGCATTTGCAATGGACTCGCGTTCACATGCGTCTGTGTGCTGTTTAGTCAGGATCCAGCGACTTGCAGTTTTTAACATTTTTCAAAAACGCTACTTGTCGCGTTTTTGAGCTGCGTCCAGATACTGCAAGTTGCTGGATTCTGTCTAAAGAGCACGCAAACGCATGTGAATGGTGGTATGCTGATACACAGGATCCTGTGTGGCCAGAAACCAGCCTGGCGTGATCAGTCTCTCTCTCCTCTCTTCTCTCTGCTCTCTTCTCCTCTCTTCTCTTTCATATTCTCTCTCCTCTCTGCTCTCTCCTCTTCTCTCTCCTCTCTTCTCCTCTCTTCTCTCCTTCCTCTCTTCTCTCTTCTCCTCTCCTCTCTGCTCTCTCCTATCTCCTCTTCTCTCCCCTCTCTTCTCCTCTCTGCTCTCTCCTCTTCTCTCTCCTCTCTTCTCTCCTCTTCTCTCCTCTCTTCTCTCTCCTCCTCTCCTCTCTCGCCTCTCTCTCTCCTCCTCTCTGCTCTTTTCTCCTCTCTACTCTCCTCTCTCCTCCTCTCCTCTCTCCCCTATCTCTCTCTTTTCCCTCTCTCTTCTCCTCCCTCCTCCTCTTTTCCCTTCTCTCTCTCTCTTCTCTCTCTTCTCCTCTCTTTCCTCTCTTCTACTGTCTCCTCTCTTCTTCTCTCTCTCTCCTCGCTCCTCTCGCCTCTCTCTCCTCTCTCTTTTGCCCCCAGCTGTGTCTGAATGTCCATTCTGTCACATTCAGTTCCCCTCACTCCTGATAACATGACTCCAATGTACGCCCATAAACTTCAAGTGACAGGATCCTGTAAAATAACACATGCGTTTCTCTTTGCAAAAACGGGATCCGCTTTTGCAGCAAAAAAACGTTCATGAGGCATGTTAAAAAAACGTAGTGTGAAAGTAGCCTTAATTCGCTACATTTCACATTCAATGGAATCCTGAGAAACAAAATGTTTAATGCATCTTCTATTATGTAAACAAAGTTTCTGTCTTCCTCCCCTGTGTGTATCTGCCCTCAGCGCCTGCATGATGTATACTCGTGGTGCATGGCATCCATGGAACAGTCAATATAATGCCTGCCACGTCAACCCACCGCCACTGCCAAGAGAGAGAGAGAGAGATAGGAAGAGAGAGAGAGATAGGAAGAGAGAGAGAGAGAGGGAGAGAGAGAGAGAGATAGGAAGAGAGAGAGAGAGAGATAGGAAGAGAGAGAGAGAGATAGGAAGAGAGAGAGAGGGGGAGAGAGGAAGAGAGAAAGAGAGAGAGAGAGGGAGAGAGGGAGAGAGAGGGAGGGACAGAGAGGGAGGGAGGGAGCGAGAGAGGGAGGGAGGGAGAGAGAGAAGGAGGTAGGGAGAGAGAGAGAGAGGGAGAGAGAGGGAGAGAGGGAGGGAGGGGGAGAGAGAGAGAGAGAGAGAGGGACAGAGGGAGAGCGAGAGGGAGAGAGGGAGAGAGAGGGAGAGAGAGAGAGGGAGAGAGGGAGGGAGAGAGAGAGAGGGAGAGAGGAAGAGAGAGAGGAAGAGAGAGAGAGAGGGAGGGTGAGAGAGAGAGGGAGAGAGGGAGGGAGAGGAGAGAGAAAGGGAGAGAGAGAGAGAGAGAGAGAGGGACAGAGGGAGAGCGAGAGGGAGAGAGGGAGAGAGAGGGAGAGAGAGAGAGGGAGAGAGGGAGGGAGAGAGAGAGAGGGAGAGAGGAAGAGAGAGAGGAAGAGAGAGAGAGAGAGGGAGGGTGAGAGAGAGAGGGAGAGAGGGAGGGAGAGAGAGAGGGCGGGAGAGAGAGAGAGAGAGGTCCCATTTTCAGGCTATGTTTTGTTTAACAAGCTGGATCCTAGAAGACGCATACAACCGCAACTGTGAAAACCGGATCCGGCGCCCATTGAAATACATTGCAGCTACTGCCGCAATGTACAGGATCCGGTGACATGCAGTTTTGGAACAGAGGTGAAAAACGCAACATGTTGAGTTTTTGATAAAAGGCAAAAAACTGCAAATCACCGGATCCTGACATAGCCGCTTGCAAACGCATGTTGCCGCAAGTCCATTGACATTGCATTGAGCGGACAACGGATCCGGTAACATGTGTTTTGCGTTTTTTTGCCGACCGGCAGAAAAACGCTGATGTGAAACCAGCCTTAGTACTGAAACTAACTTTTCTTTAATCATGAACTGTAAACAAACAAAACACCAAAAAGCTGCTAAAAATACAAAAACAAGCCGCAAAATCTGCTTTTTGGAGGCCGCTTTTAAACTGACAAGAGACCAGGTTTTGCTGCAGCAAAAAAGCAATGTGTGAATTTAACCTTAGGCAGTGTGCACGTTGCATTTTTCTTGCTTTTTTGATACATTTTTTTTCACTGCAGATTTATCACAAACCCTGAAGGATTTCCAAAGTGAATGAGAATCCTGAAGTCTCCAGCGCACAATTTCTCATTGCAGATTTGGTCAATTCTTTTTGTGTTTTTGCTGCACATTTCACCCACATTAATGAGTGGGAAAAATCTGCATCAAAATTGCAGGGCAAAAAAGCAGCAAAAACGCACGTGTTTGCCACTGCGTTTTTACTGCCAAGAAATCCAGAAATGATGCTGAAATTTCTGCACCAAATACTTACTATGTGCAGATATCCTTAGGGTACAGAAGTTTGTCTTGGTCTTTCTTCCTCAATTAGCGCCCAGTAGACTCCAAGTACTTAAAGGAGTTGTCCACTTTTGAAGTCAATTTATTTTTTCTAATTAAATAATATTTTGCAGCTTGGTCTAATGAATACTTTCGCATTGCCTGCCTCCTATAACCCTTGTGTTGTACTGACTATTGTGGCTGTAAACTGAGTTAACCGAGCATGTGTTAGTGAGCTCATTCTGATTGTGTGACGGGAACATCTTTTTCAGCATCATCGTACAGTCTAAACAGGTTTCTATAGACAGAGCAAAGAACGAGCAATATACAGTGCCTACAAGTAGTATTCAACCCCCTGCAGATTTAGCAGGTTTACACATTCGGAATTAACTTGGCATTGTGACATTTGGACTGTAGATCAGCCTGGAAGTGTGAAATGCAGCAAAAAGAATGTTATTTCTTTTTTTATTTTTTTTTTTTAAATTGTGAAAAGTTTATTCAGAGGGTCATTTATTATTCAACCCCTCAAACCACAAGAATTCTGTTTGGTTCCCCTAAAGTATTAAGAAGTATTTCAGGCACAAAGAACAATGAGCTTCACATGTTTGGATTAATTATCTCTTTTTCCAGCCTTTTCTGACTAATTAAGACCCTCCCCAAACTTGTGAACAGCACTCATACTTGGTCAACATGGGAAAGACAAAGGAGCATTCCAAGGCCATCAGAGACAAGATCGTGGAGGGTCACAAGGCTGGCAAGGGGTACAAAACCCTTTCCAAGGAGTTGGGCCTACCTGTCTCCACTGTTGGGAGCATCATCCGGAAGTGGAAGGCTTATGGAACTACTGTTAGCCTTCCACGGCCGGACAGCCTTTGAAAGTTTCCACCCGTGCCGAGGCCAGGCTTGTCCGAAGAGTCAAGGCTAACCCAAGGACAACAAGGAAGGAGCTCCGGGAAGATCTCATGGCAGTGGGGACATTGGTTTCAGTCAATACCATAAGTAACGTACTCCACCGCAATGGTCTCCGTTCCAGACGAGCCCGTAAGGTACCTTTACTTTCAAAGCGTCATGTCAAGGCTCGTCTACAGTTTGCTCATGATCACTTGGAGGACTCTGAGACAGACTGGTTCAAGGTTCTCTGGTCTGATGTCGAGATCTTTGGTGCCAACCACACACGTGACGTTTGGAGACTGGATGGCACTGCATACGACCCCAAGAATACCATCCCTACAGTCAAGCATGGTGGTGGCAGTATCATGCTGTGGGGCTGTTTCTCAGCCAAGGGGCCTGGTCATCTGGTCCGCATCCATGGGAAGATGGATAGCACGGCCTACCTGGAGATTTTGGCCAAGAACCTCCGCTTCTCCATCAAGGATCTTAAGATAGGTTGTCATTTCATCTTCCAACAAGACAACGACCCAAAGCACACAGCCAACAAAACCAAGGCCTGGTTCAAGAGGGAAAAAATCAAGGTGTTGCAGTGGCCTAGTCAGTCACCTGACCTTAACCCAATTGAAAACTTGTGGAAGGAGCTCAAGATTAAAGTCCACATGAGACACCCAAAGAACCTAAATAACTTGGAGAAGATCTGCATGGAGGAGTGAGCCAAGATAACTCCAGAGTCCTGTGCCGGCCTGATCAGGTCTTATAAAAGACGATTATTAGCTGTAATTGCAAACAAGGGTTATTCCACAAAATATTAAACCTAGGGGTTGAATAATAATTGACCAACGCTTTTATGTTGAAAATTTATTAAAATTTAACTGAGCAACATAACTTGTTGGTTTGTAAGATTTATGCATCTGTTAATAAATCCTGCTCTTGTTTGAAGTTTGCAGGCTCTAACTTATTTGCATCTTATCAAACCTGCTAAATCTGCAGGGGGTTGAATACTACTTGTAGGCACTGTAGTTGTTTGTAGGGTGTGATGATCTTTTGTACTGCATATAAGATCATCATTAGCCTTACTTTTTCATTTTTGCTCAGGTCGTGTTTACATAGGACGATGTGTTGCCGAGAAAGATGATTTTTTTTTTGTCCAGCTCGAAAAATTATTTCTATTACAGACCGTGGGTTGAATTGAACTTGACTACTAAAATAATTTTTAGCCCTAAATGCATGTATTTAAGAAAAAAAAAAAGATTCCAAAAATCGGACAACCCCTTGAAGAGTCCCTCGCCTTATGCTCCTTGCCTGAGCAGCAAGGTTCTTTAAAGAGCTTTTCAGTGTACATTTCCAGTTTTTGACCTCGTATTTTGTCCTGGCCATGAGTCGACCTTCTACTTGGTCACTGTAATCAGGCTGGGACTGGCCCACTGGAGGAGCGGAGAATCCTCTGGTGGGCCCTCTTTGCAGTAGAATGTCACTTACTCTCCCAACAATATCAGTAGTTAGCACAATACATTTTTTTAACTATGTAGAAACAAAAGAAGCATCTACATAATAAATAATCCGAAATTTTACAGGTTCCCTTTAAGACATTTTAATCCTCCTTATTTCCTTCCCATTACGAGTACAATCTGCTTTGCTCCGTCCCGGTCTCACATGAAGGGAATTTGTTTACAGACACAAATAAGTCTGACGATGTTGATTTCATTTGTCATTTTCCAAAGCTGAAATATTAGAAGTTAATTTATTTCTCATTAGTGAAAATAACTTTATTTTTCCAGTTGTTGATTCTCGGCTGATTGAAGGAAGGTAAGGAAGGATTGAGAGCCGCATTGCAGCGGCGGGGGCTTATTTACACACGTATAATGACTTCTCGTCTTTGTTTAATCTTAAGGGTGAAAATTAGAGGAAATCTCAGCGGGAATATTGAAGCTGTAATTATGTGTCATAGTCACGCTTAGGAAATATATGTAGGCAAATATTCAGTATATCACAGTCTGAAAGTTGTACTATTAGCACCATTATTTGTTACAGTGCAAATATATACAAAATACTATGGAAAGCACAGAGTACCGCCCCCGAGGAGCTGGCAGCATTGCACTGCACATAACTGTAAGGGGAACGTCAAGTATCCAGTGTCTCATCTTACAGTCCACATGTCATGCGGTGTTCAGGTCCAGACTCATTAGCTGTCATGGCAGCATTGGTCTCTATTCACACTGCAGAGCTTGACAGGCAACCTGATGTCTCCTAGTTGTTCAGCCAGAGCTGGGCGTCGGCTGTTTCATGTGCTTTGTTCCTCAGTCATGCAGGAGTTTATTCTACTATGAGCTCAGGTTCCTAATTACCAATCACAGCCATCTCCTTCTTATATACGATTCTGGACCTCACTACTCAGTGCCGATTATAGCTTCAGTGATACCAGTCTTTGTGGTTATCCTGTTTATGGTGATCAGTGTTGCTATTTGAGTGGTGTGCACGTTGCGTGTTACTTCCTTCCCTTTTCCTTATTCCCCTGTACACATATAGTTTCTCCTTTGTATTTGAGTGCAGTGTGTATGAGTTTTCATTCTCTCTTGTCTGTGTCATTTCTGTGGGGTTTTGTTATTGTGTTTTCTGGCCCACCACAAGGGTGGGGGAGAGGTGGGAGTAAGATCAGGGCTCGGACAGGAGTCAGGGTCACGCTGGGGGCTCAGACCTGGCTACCATCAAAACTACCTCTGAGGTAAGGGACAGCACATTGTCTAAAGTCTGAGGGCCAGCTTAGGAGCCCCTGTCCTGTCATTACATACTCCCTGAGACCATGATAAATGATCGTGTAGATCATATATTAAACCTAATTGTGCATTAAGATGAAAAACAACTCACGAGGGTGAAATTGGATTATTAAAGGGCTCTATTTAATACTTCATATCACATTTCTACAAGATTGACATCCGGCAGGAAGATTATTAATTATGCATTTTTATAGAATTATTTTTAAAGAGCTGATGAAGACCTCAAGCTAAGGTAGAAACGTGTTGCTCTTGTGTTAATAAAAGTACAGGTGCTAATCCACATTTATCATTTTTGGACAGTAGTTTATCTCAAGGGTAGTGCTCGTGTTTGCTCTGTAAGCCTCTACAGTTCCTCCTGTTTTTCTCATTGTTGCCCCCTGGAAGTAGTTTGGATCCCGGAATTCTGTAGCACAATTCTTTTGTGGATTCTTGAGGGTAAAGCTGCTGGACTGGCCGAGGCTTACTGGCCGAGGCTTACAGAGCCTCTACAGTTCCTCCTGTTTTTCTCATTGTTGCCCCCTGGAAGTAGTTTGGATCCCGGAATTCTGTAGCACAATTCCTTTGTGGATTCTTGAGGGTAAAGCTGCTGGACTGGCCGAGCATCTCCAGACCTAAACCCTATGGAGCACAAACAGAAGATGGAGGAGCGCAAGGTCTCTAACATCCAACAGCTCCGTGATGTCATCATGGAGGATGGAAGAGGATCCAGCGACTCCTGTGAAGCTCTAGTGACCTCCAGGCCCAAGAGAGTTACGGCAGTGCTGGAAAATAATGGCACCCACATAAAATATTCACACTTTGGTAACAATTTAACAATTTTCACTTAGGGGTGTACTCACTTTTGTTGCCAGCAGTTTAGACATTAATCCGGCATTTATGGTAAGGGGTATGTTTTGTGAAACATCTTTACCTCGTAGCTATAATTATACAACCCCCTGTACCCTTCCCACCCCCCCCAAAAAAAACCTTTCCCCCTGCTGTATGGAAAAATAAATCCGATGATGTAAAAGTCCAGCATCCATGAGCCGCCCTCTGGTCACACCGTGGCTTCACCGGTAATAGTCCACACAACCCGATATTACTGTGACATT